>NC_045690.1:27393556-27742750 GCF_003331165.1 Xiphophorus hellerii
AAGTTTTGCCGGAGATGGGAGTTAAAGCTCCGTCTCACAGGGGATTCCGCCAGACGTTCCCAGCAGACCCTCACAACACGTTTGGGCCTGCCAGGTCTGACCGGCTTTCGCCCCCACCACCGGAGCCAACTCACCACCAGGTAGTGGTCAGTGGACAGCTCCGCACCTCTCTTCACCCGAGTGTCCAAGACATACGGCCGCAGATCCGATGAAACGATGACAAAGTCGATCATCGAACTGCGGCCTAGGGTGTCCTGGTGCCAAGTGCACATATGGACACCCTTATGCTTGAACATGGTGTTCGTTATGGACAATCCATGGCGAGCACAGAAGTCCAGCAACAGAACACCGCTCGAGTTCAGGTCGGGCGGGCCGTTCCTCCCAACCACGCCCCTCCAGGTCTCACTGTCATTGCCCACGTGAGCGTTGAAGTCCCCCAGCAGAACAAGGGAGTCCCCAGGAGGAGCACTCTCCAGTACCCCCTCTAAGGACTCCAAAAAGGGTGGGTAATCTGAACTGTCGTTCGGCCCGTAAGCACAAACGACAGTCAGAACCCGTCCCCCCACCCGTAGGCGGAGGGATGCTACCCTCTCGTTCACCGGGGTAAACCCCAACGTACAGGCGCCGAGATGGGGAGCAACAAGTATGCCCACTCCTGGTCCACCATCCGGCGTCTCAGGGGGGGGAAGCGGTGCAGCACCAACACTGTTTATAGTGGGGATGGTGTGCTGCTGACCTCTACTCGGGACGTTGTGGGCCGGTGGGCAGAGTACTTCGAAGACCTCCTCAATCCCACCAACATGCCTTCCACTGAGGAAGCGGAGCCTGGGGACTCTGGGTTGGGCTCTCCAATCTCTGGGGACGAGGTCGCCGAGGTGGTTAAAAAGCTCCTCGGTGGCAGGGCCCCGGGGGTGGATGAGATCCGCCCGGAGTTCCTTAAGGCTCTGGATGTTGTAGGGTTGTGTTGGTTGACGCGACTCTGCAATGTCGCATGGACATCGGGGGCAGTTCCCCTGGATTGGCAGACTGGGGTGGTGGTCCCCCTGTTCAAAAAGGGGGACCGGAGGGTGTGCTCCAATTATAGAGGGGTCGCACTCTTAAGCCTCCCTGGCAAGGTCTATTCAGGGGTCCTGGAGAGGAGGGTCCGTCGGATAGTCGAACCTCGGATTCAGGAAGAGCAGTGTGGTTTTCGTCCTGGTCGTGGAACGCTGGACCAGCTCTACACCCTCGGCAGGGTCCTGGAGGGTGCATGGGAGTTCGCCCAACCAGTCTACATGTGTTTTGTGGACCTGGAGAAGGCGTTCGACCGTGTCCCTCGGGGAGCCCTGTGGGGGGTTCTCCGGGAGTATGGGGTACCGGGCCCTTTGATACGGGCTGTCAGGTCCCTGTATGACCGGTGTCAGAGTCTGGTCCGCATTGCCGGCAGTAAGTCGGGCTCGTTTCCGGTGAGAGTTGGACTCCGCCAGGGCTGCCCTTTGTCACCGATTCTGTTCATCACTTTCATGGACAGAATTTCTAGGCGCAGCCAAGGTGTTGAGGGGATCCGATTTGGTGGCCTTAGGATCTCATCTCTGCTTTTTGCAGACGATGTGGTCCTTTTGGCTTCATCAGATCGTGATCTGCAGCTCTCGCTGGAGCGGTTCGCAGCCGAGTGTGACGCGGCCGGGATGAGGATCAGTGCCTCCAAATCCGAGGCCATGGTCTTGAGCCGGAAAAGGGTAGAGTGCCTTCTCCGGGTCAGGGGGGGTGTCCTGCCCCAAGTGGAGGAGTTTAAGTATCTCGGGATCTTGTTCACGAATGGGGGAAGAAGGGAGCGGGAGATCGACAGGCGGATTGGCGCAGCGTCTGCTGTCAAGCGGGCGCTGTACCGGTCCGTCGTGGTGAAGAGAGAGCTGAGCCAAAAAGCGAAGCTCTCGATTTACCGGTCGATCTACGTTCCCACCCTCATCTATGGTCATGAGCTTTGGGTCATGACCGAAAGAACGAGATCGCGGATACAAGCGGCCGAAATGGGTTTTCTCCGTAGGGTGGCTGGGCTCTCCCTTAGAGATAGGGTGAGAAGCTCAGTCATCCGGGAGGGACTCAGAGTAGAGCCGCTGCTCCTTCACATCGAGAGGAGCCAGTTGAGGTGGCTCGGGCATCTGGTCAGGATGCCTCCTAGACGCCTCCCTGGTGAGGTGTTCCGGGCACGTCCCACCGGGAGGAGGCCCCGGGGAAGACCCAGGACACGCTGGAGGGACTATGTCTCTCGGCTGGCCTGGGAACGCCTCGGGATTCCCCCGGAGGAGCTAGAAGAAGTGGCTGGGGAGAGGGAAGTCTGGGCCTCCCTTCTGAAGCTGCTACCCCCGCGACCCGACCTCGGATAAGCGGAAGAAGATGGATGGATGGATGGATGCACATATTGAAGAATTTTGTTATAATCTATTAAAGTCAAAATCGTGAAAAAAAACATGGAACCAATATGTTAAATACTATATATGTATATTTCTGTAACTTCTCTTCAAGTGAGCTATAGTCTTTAAGAAGAATAAAATAATCATAGCTGCACAACCTGGTGGATCTAAATGCATGAATGATGCAGTATTTACATGTAGACAAACTGTGGTCACATAAGGAGTCTGAGGTTATTTGTACCATATAAAGTAATGACAAAAACTGTTCACTGTTAAAGTAAAGACAGTGCAGAGACTTGGAGACAGCACGAGATGTGAGAGAGAGGAAAGCGTGAGAAAGAACAGCAGAGGATGAAGTTGATATTTAACCAGGACAAGAAAGAGAAACAATCCAGATGAGAAAATGAGACAAGATGAGGAGGGAGGAGGAGAGGATGAGCAAAACCCCAAGGTCTCCTTCTAATGAGCATCACAACCTAACAAATTCATTGCTGTGTTTCAATTCCAACCGCTTTTGCTCTACTGGCTCTACCTCCTCCTCCTCCTCATCTTCCTCCTCTTCTCAGCAGTAGCAGCAGCAGTAAAAGAGCCTTGATATGGAAAGCAGGAGGAGGACTGGTGCTCCTCACCACCTCCTTTGAAGTCACAAGAGGAGCGGATTATGTAGTCGAGCTTCCAAGTAGAGATCCGCCTTAAACCTCTTACATTTTATTCTATGATTTTAGTCTGTTTGATACTTTTATTACATAAAAAAAAGGATTAGTCTTGTTGAGGGGACAAACGCTGAGCAGATGCTGACAGGACGATAAAAGAAAGGAGACATGAGGGATTTGCACACAAAAGTATGGTTGGAACAAAATATTTATGAAACCCAGAAAAATACAACTAATCATAATTATATTTGTAACAAACCCAGAAAATGTTTCAATATTGTGATGAATTCTACTGCTGTCCAACTGGCACCAATTTACAGAGTCTGTCTGGTGGCATGGGAAAAAAAAACCTCATGGTCACAACTTAATATCGTATGGCCAGAAGTTGTTTTTTTTTTCCATGTCACCAGATGGGCTCAGTAGCAACTTTTCCCTTCCAGGTAAAATAAGTGTTGAACACTATTCAGCACATTGCAATATTCTAAGTAAATATGTTTCTAAAGGTGTCATTGACTTGAAAGTGTCACCACCTTAAATAGGCAAATAAATCAATCCGTAGATGTAAATGAATGAAGTGATGTGTAAAAAAAGTAACGACACAGGAAAAAAGTATTAAACACATGAAAAAATGGAGGTGTCAAAAAGCATGGAAAGTCATGAAGTAATCCTCCCACGAAGCGCAAATTAATATCAGCTGCTTTAGACCCAATTTGTGATGTAAACCTCACAACAGAGGTTTCACATTAAAATATCTCCTCTTTACTGATGGCACTGTGCAAAGAAACATGAGAAGATCTGTGGAAGAGCTTCAGAAAGAAAACAACAACACATAAAACACCACAGCCTGGACACACACTCACTGTGCCGGACTCTACTGTTGAAGAACAAGCATGTAGAATGGTGTTCAAAGTTTGCTGAACAAATTTCAGACAAATTTGTGAAACACTGGAAAAATGTACAGTGCATAGGTGAAATGGCTGAAAAAAACATTTTATTTCAGTCAATATTGAAAATGATCGATTTGTTTTAATTTTCCAAAATACTGCCAAACAAGTGACGTGACCTTTCATCGCTTATTATCTGCGGTGGGACGGGGGTAAAGCACGCAACTCATATACGGAGGCCTCAGTCCTTTACACGGCCATCACGGGTTTGAGTCCCGGCCTGTTCATTTCTGCCTCATGTCTTCCTCCTCTCTTATTACTCACTTCCTGTCTGGTTGTGGGGGTCAGTGGTGAAACATGAAACTGCTCCTGTATACTCAAGAGTGTGAATTCTGTGAACTGCACAGATTCTATGTGCACCGTCCACAGACAGGTGAAATTTTATAGTCAAGTGTACTGATTGAATATATTTATTGTGACAAATTCCTTTATTTCCCATAACATGAAAGGATATTATTACGTTTGATGAGCTAGTTGGTCATCTAGCCCCAGTTTTACTCCATCAGAACAAACACCGCTTTCATCAGGACAGGAGGATGGGAGGACAGAGGGCATCTGGAAGTCAACAACAATAATTGTTGACAGCAACAGTACAAAAACAATGCAAGATGGTTGTGGTGACTCAATATTATCAGCTTAGTGTTACATGCAAACCATGTCAATGTGAACACAGTTTCTTATCAAGTAGTTTCCATAGCAAGTCAATGTGTCACCGGGTACATGGACACGGTCACATACTCTAGAGTCCTCATTATGTCCTCACTCTGTCCTCATTGAATGTGAGCTTCTATGGCCAACTATGCTGAGTTCATCATGAACCTGGTAGTGCTCATCTTACTCAGAAGGTTGTTACTAGCCAACCAAATAGTGAGTGAGTTTATGGATGCCACCTTGATTAGCTGGCAGTGAGAGGATGAGAGACAAAAATCTTTCCTCTGCCTACATCTCCCAGAATCCCATGTGGTTCTGGATTGAAGTTCAGTGAAATTATCAACATTCAAATTTCTACTGATATAGATCACTTGTCTATCATAATGTGTATTAACACACATGTTGAAAAGCCTGTCGGCTACCATGTTGGTAGCCAATATGGTCGGTCCTGTTAACTTATCCGTCTGTTCTTTATATCAGGAGGTGAATTAGGACCTAATGTGTGTTTCTCATTTTCACCCTGTGGATATTCAGGGTTTGTAACAGTAAAAAATAACAGAAAAAAAAAATCTTCAATGTGTTGTTTAAAAAAATTAGAGTGGATAGTGAACAAATAAGGAAAATAAGTATGCTGGAGTGAAAGTACACACACATACACACAACACAGTCTGTCATCTCCTCCAAGACTTGCCAAGAAACAGATGTTGACTCACCTGGTGAGCCACACAGTAGCTGTCCAAATACTGACAACCACACAAAACACAGCAAGGGCACACAAATATAACCCAGATAGCATTGAACCTAACATAAGATAATGATAGTAGTATATAAAAAAATTTTTTGCCAAATTTTGGTAAGTAAATGCTTGGTACAAATCATTGCATAGAAACTGGAGTACTGCAGTGAATAATTCACAAACAGATATAAATTTATGCAGAACTGGATGTTATTTTATGTGGGATAAGGTAGTCACTTTTGGATTAAACTAAAATAAAACTGGATTTTTTAAAAGTATTTCAAAGAAAATATTTCAGATCAAATTTCACTGTAGTAGAAAACAGCATTTTGAATGTAATGCAGCAACATGGGTCTGCAGTAAAAGAGTCATTTTGAAACTACCCATTACATCAAAATCAACATAAGTATACTAAATTTGAATAAAGGAAAATTACATTTTAATCTCTACATTCTCTAAAAATACCATGTCAATGTTATGTTTAAACTTAACATGTAGTTTTGAAGCTTATTGTGTTTATCTATAAGCTAAAAGAGGAAGCCTGACTACATTTCAATCTAACATTTTTAATGCATCATATGGGTTATTTATGAATGCCTTTTTAAAGCTCAAGTTTTTTGCTATCTTGTTTACAAGCATGAGCATTAGACCTGATTATGAAAGGGATCCTCCCAGCCCCATAAAACACAATGACACAGAGGTCACTATATCATTAATGTGATGCTTTTAATTTATTTCCTCAACACAACTGCTCATTTTACAGCCTCTCTGTCTTTTACACCTCTGTGCGTGGGTGTGTGTGTGTGTGGGGGGGGGGGGTGTGTGCTGCCAGAGGTGGATCAGTCCATCAATGCCTTCACAGGCCACAGCTCAGACAGCCTTTGAACACATCAACCTACCCACACACACTGTTGAGAAAAGCTGCAGTATTTTCAGTGTAAACATCACTGCAAAGAAAGTGCAAAATGACAGCATTATTTTTACCCACACACACAAAATAATTATCTGTTGGAATGTGTTCTGATGAGTGAAATGCTGTAAATGTGCAAGTCTGAACTATCCCAGACGTTTAATGCAGCTTTAGAAAACATTTTCTTATTTGTATGATTTTCTCAGATGTGGGATTATAAAAAGGACAAGCAGTGACACATCAGTCTGAATATCAAAATCCTGACCAGCTCAGAGAACTAAACACATCAGCTATCTGTTCATAAACAGTTTATTTGAGTCACATCCAGTCACTAGTTAGGCAGTTCTGGATCTCTTACAGTTCCAACTAGATAATTGCTGTACAAAAAGTTATTTTCACTATCTGATATGAAATCAAACTTCACTTTTTCTGTCATACATCAGTTGGTACTACCAACATCCTATCTAAATGCAAAAGGAAGAAGGCAAAGCTCCAAAAGTAACTTGAGGAGCCACCTTTGGATGTGAACAAATGAAGTCAAGGTCTAAAATGTATATTTTGGAGACATGTCTGATAAAAACTACAATTTAAGTGACATTATTGCAATTTTACTGTAGCTGGACCGAAAAGAGGAAGCCTGCCTGAAAACACAACTGTGAAGCATAAGAGTAGCAGCATATTGTCATGAGAGAACCCGATACATTATGTATACATTATGTATGTTAATGTCAGACACTTACAAAAAAACTTATGTCTCTTTTCACACATATAAACATGACATTTTAGCTATTATAAAATAGATAATTTTTACTAATTTATGCTATTATACTATTTTATAATAGCATTTTAGCTATTATAAAATAGCTAAAATGCTACTTTAGCTATTTTAAACTGGACCAACTGCAGTATGAACCAAGAGTATCAAAGACAGATGAGAACCCAGAAAAATACAAGAAATAATAATTCATAAAAACAAAAAAGGAAGAGCTTCTTCTGTCAACGGTTGACAAAACAAGAAAAAATGAAAAAAGTCTATAAAGTACCTACTGAGAGAAACAGAATAAAAAGGATGAAGCATAAATAAGGAAGAACAGAAGGTGTAAGAAAGAGACAAGTGGACAGATAAACCTATAAATGCAGAAAGAAGAGAAGGAGAGGAAGAAGAGCAGAGTGTATTTAAATGAAAGCCTGTGTTAATGAGTTTGGTCAGAGTGTGGAACAGTCTTTTAAAGCTGCTATCATTCTCATTAATGTAGTGAATGAGCCGCTGATCGCTGTCATGGACCTCACACTCTAATAAACAACAACAAGCACACCTATAGATGAGCCTGCCACACAAACGCAGAGAGCCAGGGAGCTGCAGGGGGCACCTGCAAAGAGCTGCTTATATGTTGCATGTGTGTGTGTGTGTGTGTGTGTGTGTGTATGCATGTGTGCTTGTACATTGTCAAATGATGTGGGGGGTTGAGGTGAAGACAGAAAATGTGAGTGTGCTTTGATTTAATGAAAAAAAAAAAAAACACAATTTACAAATTCAGCAGTTCTGTTTTTAATGAGTATCCGCTAAGCTGTGAGATAGAAATGCAAATTTACTTCAACAGGCCAAGCAGACACACTGAAAAATTAATGGAATCTCCCTTTAATTTGGCCGAGCAGAGAGACAAAATGCTGCCAGTAAACAGTTCTTCAATGTTTGAGAAAGATTTACATCGTTAGATCTTTTTATTTTGCTCAAATTGTGTTAGTGTTGTTTCTTTTTTCCTCTGCTCTTAATCAAGACACATCACAGTTTGTTTTATTTTTTTATCAGTAGGATTATTTAAAACCTAATATAAGTTATCACTAATAAGACAGTAAAATAAATAGATTCTAGATTTTGGCATACATTTATTTTTGGCCTTATAGACCATATTGTTTTACAGACATTGACATATGCTTGACTTTTAAATTGTCTTACAATAAAGTTCAATGTGTCCCATCCAGTGTTGTATAAAGTACTGAAATCTCAGAGTCAAGTAAAAGTACAAGTACCTCTCCAAAATATGACTTTGGTAAAAGTCGAAGTCACTGACTGAAATGTTACTTGAGTAAAAGTCTTAAAGTATTTGAAACTTCTTGTACTTAAGTATGGAAATTACTGTAAAAATGGATGTACTCAAGTAATGTAATGAAAAGTACAAGTAAAAAGTAAAACAAGGCAAATGCAGTTTGAATGACATTTTTTATATTTTGGTAAACTTGTCAAATACACTTAAAATAATGTACCCAACCAAGTGCAGGCAAAATTAAACCTGCTAATAGATATACCTGCAGGCATCATTTAGTTAAGAAAATTAGGTGCTTTACCTATAGCACAAGGTTAACTTAACCTGCTTTACAACTGAACCAGCTTCTTAGTATACCCTCCAGGACAGAAAATACAAAGTTTTTGTAAGCCTTAAGTTTTCCCTTCAAGTAAGGTCAGTGCTGAAAATGAGAAAAATAAATAGTACAGAAAATGCGGCCAACATGAAGAAAAAGAGCTGTTACGATTACTCTACTTCACAAATCAGTGAATCAGTCAATCCTACAGTCAGTAGGTGGTGCACACAACTGGTCATTATGCAAAAGAAAAAAAGAATTGGGAGGGAAATGCAGCTTATTGGCATCTGTAAACCTGGTTTTGAACTTGCATGCCTTTCCTATATTCGTTAAATTTAGTCTAAATTGCTATCGCTATGGCTTCTGTCCCCCCTTGAACAGAGGAGTCTAGGTAGCCTGCTACAGTCAACATTAGGCCTAAGCTAAATACACCACGTGTGGAACTGAAACAATGCCAAACAAAGTTCATTTATGGTCAAGATTTCACAATACAGTAGTGCCTAGTGACCAAGCTATAGTTACTGAAACAGGAGGATTATAACCATTTCATAAGACGTTACCTCGATGTGTTTCTTCAAGTTGGACGGGGAGTTTTTGTAAGATAGAATTTCCATGTGACTGCTACTGATTGCGAGACTTGCTTTGTGTTTAATGGGAGAAGCGAAACAGGTGTATCCTAATTAAAAGTAAAGAAATCAAGAAATGGCAAAAAATGTGGAATGAAGATAAGAAAGGAAGAAGATTATATGAAGTACAAAAGTCAGTTTGAATTCGAAGCATTAATGAACGAAACAGAAGAGAAGAAATAATAATTAGTAGATTAAGAGTAGGTCATACCTACTTAAATGACATGCTTTATAAAATAGGGAGGAAAAATAATGATAAATGTGAGAGATGTGGAGAGAAAGAAAATGTAGAACACATATTGATGAACTGTAAGTCAAATGAACTCGAAAGGGAAGAATTAAAGAGAATAGTTAGAAATATGGGGCATGAATGGAATCTTAAAGGTATATTAGGAAATGAAGGAAACATAACAGATATTCACAAATTAAGGAAAGCATTGTTTATTTATCTTAAGAATACAAAATTAAAAAGTAGAATTTAATAGATATGAAGTAATGCTTCTACACACTCATGTACAGTAGGTGGCGGTATGCACCTTAAAGTTGCTTGTGATCCGCCATAATAGAAAAGAAGAAGAAGAAGAAGTATCCTATTGGTGGTGATGAACAAGCCCAGGCAAGCAGGCTACGGACTTTGTTCGGTAGCCTACTTGCTACTTGCTAATCAGTAGGTGGGATCAAAACACTTGCGTTTCTCTCTTTCGCTTTTTTGTAACGAGTAACTAAACCACACATTGAAAATGTATCGGAGTAAAAGTACGCAATTAAGTTCGGAAATATAGTGAAGTAAAAGTGAAAGTCATCAAAAATTTTCATACTCCAGGAAAGTATGAAGTACTCCAAAATATACTTAAGTAAAGTAGTGAAGTATTTTTACTTCGTTACTATACAACACTGGTCCCATCACTACAACCTCTAACACACACACACACACCCACCCGCACTCACTCGCCCACAGTGTGCAAATTAAGTCTAAATTCAGATGGCACATTTTTATCAAATATCAATATTTAATACAGTTATCTAAATGTTTCAACTCAAACAAATTTTGAATGACTGAAACCGTTTCAAAACATAAAATCTGGATTATGATGATGAGCAGCAATTTCTACCTTGATTTAGTGGAAACTGGAATTCAGTTCTGCCAAGAGAACCAGAAGTCATATAGTCAAGTCAATAATTCTCTAATTTACATAACAAGGTTTTAGTAATTTAGCTCTGTGATTTTTTTTTAAACAGGCCAAGTCTTTCTTCACACATCACCGTGAACTAAAGTTTAGAGTGATGAAGGCAGGAGTTTCTTCTGCTATTGGAGGGGTGCAGGTTCGATTCCCGCCCCGTCCTGCCTGCTGGTGGTGGTCAGAGGACCGCCAGTGCATGGCAGCCTCACTTTTGTCAGACGGCTCCAGAGCAGCTGTAGCTACTATCCAGTAGCTTGCCACCTTCGGTGTGTGAATGGAAATGACTGATCTCATGTCGTTGTGTGTTGAGAAAAGCATCACAACATAAGGGTTTCATTCTGCCACCCCTCTGGACTCTGCAGAGCTGAATGACTGAATGCTGATGGGGGGATTTGGCCGTTTGATTCAGGTGTTTTCAAAATGAGATGCATTTGAAAGTTGCAGGATAGTAGCTCTTCAGAACAGAACTTGTACATCCTTATTCTTCAGATGAAAAAAATGAAACAGTTTTAGTTCCAGGTTTCTTTGAAGCTCAAAAAGCCTGGAGATGCGATGAGATTCAGAAAGCTTGAGCTTAAAGCCACTAAGTATTTATAATTTGGAGAAACTGTAATTCCACACTTTTAGAATCCTGCTCTTTTATGTAACTTCCCACAAATATATTCATTTGGAACAAACATTACGGAGACTTCACAGCAAAAAAAAAGGAAAAAAAATCCAAATTGAAATTATTGTGGGGTGAAAATTAATTTCTTATACTGTGAAAATGCCTGATTGGTACCATTGAACCCTGGGACACAATTTACAACTTTTTGCACAAATAGTCAAATAGGATAGATAGAAGTCCTACATAAATCCTGTGCTGTGGGACTCCAGGGGAAGAGGATGAGGGCTTAGGGTGGTTAATGCTTGTGAGTTCAACAAATAATTAAGAAACGCTTAAGGTGGTTAAAGGGAGGAATCCAATTTTTTGACTTTATTTGTCAAAAAAACCTTGCCAATTCTTGTAATTATTTGAATTTCTCCACATACCTGAAACTCAGAGCTGCCATGTTGTAATTAAGCAGAAACTAAGTTCATATGAGAAAACTTTAAAAGACTCTATAACCACAGTTTGATGTCAAAGTTCTTAAACGTTATATTTGTACTTCCAGTCCTGATGAACTTGAAGCTGACTTTGTCACTGATCAAATGACTTTTGGAAGAAAGAAACAAGCTATCAATTACAGTTTTATCTGAAATTTCACCTTCCTGCTTTGATTACAGTTTGGACCTTCAACTTTAGGATTGTTTTCCTACTGGCAAATTATCCCAACTACAAGTTAGCCTGAAGACTTTGACATTTCTTTGGGCTAAACATAGTTAGTAAGATTAAACTAACTATGGATAAACTAACTATTTGTTCCATAAACTATGGTTTATGGAACAAATTTATGAAATAGGTTTTTAAAAAAGGTCCAGGGGCCTCATGCATAAAAAGAGTGAGCAGTTTTCACATTAAAACTTGGCGTACAAAAAAATTTACAAAAGTGCGGCGCACAAAAAAAAATAATCGGATGCATAAAGCTGTGCGCACGCACACGGCTGCGCACCTTTCCTTTATAAATTCTAATTTGCGGGAAATAGAGCGCAGCTGTTGGTCCGCCCTGTGGCCACCCATAAATACATATGTAAATTAGTATAAATACCCGGAGGTCTGCCACCACGTGAAGCAATAATCATGGCAACGTCCTTGTTCAGTATAAGTATTTATTATAATAATAATAATTATTATTATTATATATTTTATTTAAAAGGTGCTTTGAGGACACATAATGTCACCTCACAAAAATAAAAATACATTTTGAAGAAAAAAAATCCAAATTAAAAAAATAAGGAGATCCTGGAAATGTCTGTTTGAACAGTAGCGCCTTCAGCCGGGATTTAAAGACAGACAGCGTGTCAGAGTCATCTGAGTGAGGAATGCGGACATTTATTCTAAATACTAGAATGCTTTATGTCCATAAGGCGCGATCACAAAGACTGAAGGATGACTGCAGCTGGACCGGTACCGGTACCGAACGGCTCTTTTTTGTTTGCTCAGAGCTCCAGGATGATCAGTTTGGATTAATCTAAACGATAATAAACCACCATCAACATTTCCCAGCAGATCAATATGATCTCTGATCAATCGCTCCCTCTGAATCCTTCCAATGACGATGTTCTCCATCAGAGCCAAAGCGCTCCTCAAATACACAGCTTTGAATTTTGCGCAGCTACTTATAGACGTGTGATTGCATACACACCTTGATCACCTTAAAAATAATCAAACCTGCTGATTATTTTTAATCAGCAGGTTTGAGTTAATCTGCTGATCCAACCCTGTTTTCTTCTTTTAGTGAAAATGAAATGACCGCATAGATGCATTTCGTGCGCTTCGGCGCACGGACCAATGCGTTACATCTTTATGAGACAAAAACTGAGAAAAGTACTATTTACATTCTAGCGAGGTTTTCACATACTTTTATTTTTATTTTCTTTATTTTGTGTGCATGTTAGCTTATTGGCTGAGGATAAATGCGGTTCAATTTAATCGTTTACGTTTAAACAATAAAATATTAAAATCATGAGAAACATCGGGTTTGATGCTTCTTGGTCTAGATAACACCGAATGTAGTCAGATTTCAGTGTATCTAGGTGAGTTTTGACGCTTTGTAGTTTGATATTGTCTACAGAAAAAGTTTGCGTGACTGCCGCACATTTTCATGCCAGCGACAAAGTGTGCGTATATTTACGCAAACTGTGACGCAAAGTTAATTTTTATACATGTCGACTTGTGCGTAAAATATGGTGCAGCACATTTCTTGTGCGCACACACGCTTTATGCACGAGGCCCCAGATCTTGTGATTTAGTCATTATAAAGACCTAAGAGAATGATATATTGGTAGGATGACAGAATTTTCTCTTGGTTTTGAACAGAAAAACAGCGGCATGCTCATAGCCATGTAGGTGTCTGTCCAAGCAGGAAAACACACACCTACATGGCTATGAGCATGCTTCCATTTACCTGTAAATACCTTGACAGGCACACTGGACAGTGTGCTGGACACACTGTCCAGTATGTCCAGCAAACACTGGACAGAAGTGTGTCTGTGTGTGTATAACCATATAGGAACAGGGCAGAAGTCAAGTGAGTGAATAAGCACAGACATTTATAACCAGAGGATACATGCATGAAATTACACACAGTTGATCCATCACTGGCAGCAAGAACGAGTCTGTCAAGCCAAGCATTGTCCTAATCATCTAGACTAGAATTCATTGCAACAGTGGATGTCAGTGTGTAGGATGTGAAGCATTGACTTATTAACGTTTTCTTATCAGTGCAACATTTGCACATGCACTGTTTTTGTGTATTTCTGAGGGCTATTTTTACCCAAGTGGTTCTAGTACTAACATAGTTCAATTGCTTTCTGAGCACACCAGTAACAACAGCTACATCACAAAAACAGTGTGCAGGAGCAAGGAGATCAACAACCAGTTAAATGTGTTTTCATAATACAGTCCTAATTAGTAAAAAGGAGGGATGCACCGAAGATTTGGGTCGATATTGATTCCAGACATTAATTTTGTTGTTATGGCTGATAACTGATATTTAATGATATTATATACTGTATATTTCACTACCCTTTCAACACCTTGAAAGAAATGACCACACCGCTGTTTCTCTGCTTCAGTTGAGATTCCCACAGTTCAGCACTGCATCACCATCACTGTCACATGACCAAGCAGAAACCACATGACCAATCTCCAACCTTCCCCATCCAGAAACACACAGCAACAAGATGGATGTTTGATTTATTGGACCGATACAATATGTTAAAAAATAACTAACATCAGCCGACACCGGTGTTAGTGCTAACATATCTTGCATCCTTAGTAAAAAGTCAGAATGAAACTAGACTTACAGAAACTGTGTGTCTCATCATTTTTTTGTTTGTTTGCTCTGATGCCCAAAATGTAACTGAAAGCAGTGAATAAACCTTCATTGACTGTATAGTTTGACACTGTGTACAGCTCCCTTGTGCAGCATGTCTGTGTATCCCATCACAGGCCAGAAGTGTCGGTTCAAAGGCACTGAGAGCTTAAAAAAACTGTTTAAAACTCCTCTTCTTTAAAAGAGTATATATATATATATATATATATATATATATATATATATATATATATATATATATATATATATATATATATATATATATATATATGTTAGTGATAACATTAAATTCCTACTGCAGCAAATGTCAATCATACATTTAACCCTTTCATGCATGAATTATGATCCTTTGTGTGAGGATATTTTTTCCAAATTTAGTTTGATTTTCTTAAGGCAAAAAGAAAGGTAGGAAAAAAAAATTATATATATATATATATATATATATGATTCATTGTAATTTTCTCCAAATACAGAGTTGCTATTTGAAAAATACATCAGTAGTATGGTACTTTAGGGGTTATCTGATGATTACCTGCATGAGTCGTCTATAGTAGAGGGGGGGACCGGGTCGGTTGGAATGCTTTTTTGTCTGTCAGCCATATTGGATTTAACAAAAATAATTTCTTGCATTTGCAGCTGATGGCCAGTAGTTGATAGTGTATTTTCTGATGCATTAGTGTCCACTTCAGTGGTCTCTGTGCATTTATAATATAAAAATCCACAAGAAGCACAAGAAAATGGCTTTTAGAAAGCTGTCCACTGTAGTCACCACTATGCATGAAAGGGTTAAATACAAAAAGAGTATCTTTTTTCAATTTTATTATTTAAATATGCAAAAGTGTGGAAAAACAATAGTAAGGAAAGTAAAATAAGACACAATCAATCCTCCAGCTGCTGATCCAGAACGCTGCTGCTGGTGTTCTGATAGAGAACATCACCCAGTTCTACAGAAGTCGATTCTCTTCCACTGAGAGATTAGACTTTAAAACACTGTTGTTAGTTTATAAATCACTGAACTGTTTATCACCACAATACATTAGAGATCTGTTGTTGTATCAACCTTCCAGAACCTCTCAGGTCTTCTGGTTCTGGTTCTGCTCTGCATCCAGAACCAGAACCAAACATGAAGAATTAGCATCCAGTTTCTATGCACCACAAATCTGGAACAAACTTCCAGAAAACTGCAACTGCACGTTTAATTAAAAACTCATAAAAATATTTACCTAGTCAATAATAAAGATAAAAAAGGACTATAAATTTCCAGATAATTTTTCAGCTATAGATTCAATCTGACATATGTATATATTTATATTTGGTGGAATTATGTTTTTCTAATGAATTCCTCAATGCATTGTTCTAACTGAGTTGTACGTTCCCATGCCTACCTCCCTCCCCCACCGGCTCCTGGAATCCAGAATAATCAATAGTGATTTCACCCTTGGGTCTCCTTGCTGGCTACAGGGGCAAAAAGTGACCGTGCCAGGGCAAAAGAGGAGATGAGAAGAGGTAATGAGACCAGAGAGGGAGACATGAGCAGGAAGACAGGAAGATAGAAAAGAGGCAGCTTTCACTTTGTTCCCAGATTTTTAAAACTGCACAAAAAACAAAAAAACAACAACATATAAGACTGTGATTAGATGGCATACAAACAGTATAAATACCATAACACATTGCCATGGCTGAACACCTGTTGTGACAACCAAACACAACCCCCCCCCCCCCCTCCCGCACACACACACAGCAGCTACAGCAGCCCTTGCATAGTAGTTTAAATTTGTCTTCATTTGTTTGGAGGTTTTTATATTTGTTTTGACTCATTTTCTAAGAAGAAAATTGGCCAAGTTTTTTGTGAGGAAACTGCTGCACAGAGTTACAGAGTCTGGCACTAACCACTAATCACAGATCAGTCTATCTGGACCTGGACAGTCGGTACACAACATTAACTGATGATAATGTCATTTTCATTTTGAATGGTGTTTCACAATGATCCTTGGTGGTTTGGCAACTTCCATATGAACACTCAAAAGTATCTTATGTCAACATAGAGAGGAAAAGGAATGTCAGAGACACCAACATAATCTCAAAATGTCCAAAGAAGAGTTGTTGTCGACTTGATCTTGAAAAACTGGGTTAGACATAATAAGTCTTCTAGTTTTTGATGGAATGTGGTGGTGGTGGTGTAGAGGTAGCGGGGTACCCCATCCTCAATACACCATCCAGGGTTTAGTTCCCACCCTTGGGACCTTTCTCTCTCTATGCCCATTTCCTGTCTGTCTGTTGTCAATAAAGGCCACTAGTGCCACAAAACACCTTTACGTTATTTTATTCTATTACCACTTTCATTTTACAGCCTGCTTTAGAAGTGAATTACAGTGTGAGCAGAAACGTGGGTTTACCAAATGAGCAGCTCATGTTGACCGAGGTGGAGGTCACCTTTTGTACTTCCGTCAATACAAGCAATTATTTTAAAGACATCTGCAGTTGCTGCATTCATCATCTGACATGTCCTTCCAACCAAGTGACAGTACTTTGAGAGACTGGACAAGTTCAACACAGAGAGCTTTAAAAGAGTCATGTAAATGGGAATAGCTGAGAAGGAAAGAAAAGAGAAAGAAACGTTATGCGGTAGCAGAAAATTTTTTATAAAAGAGTCAAAATAAAAGAACACAATGGCAAGAACTGACGAAAAGAGAAGAAATAATACAAAAGTCAGAAGAGCAATAAAGGAAAGGTGCAGCATGGTGTGTGTGTGTGTGTGTGCGTGTGTTTGTAGGGGTGTGTGTGTTTAACCAATCCAAGGTGTAGAATAATTGAAGTGTGTGTTTTCAAGGACAGGTAGATATTGGTGCTGAGGTAAGAAGCTGCCTAGTCAGCAGGTCTGAGCTGATTACATCCTCTGTTTCCGACAGTACTGGAGAGGAGGAAGACACAGCAGAGCAGAGGAGAGACGGGAGTAAGGAAAAGAAGGCAAGTAGGAGCAGTGAGGATGGAGACTTAAAACCATATAAGTATGGAAAACTTCCTCCAGACACACTCACACAGTTAATAAACTTTTAAATGATTATCATATATTTCAACAAATCTACAGGTTCTAGATTCAAAAGAAAACCTGTATACTAACTAGAAACGTTTTCATCTAAACATGGTTTGGCGAATCATAAGCAAAGTTTTGTCTATCTGACTCCGTTGCTTATTTTCCAGATGCGAAAAATTCACTACAGGATGCTATTAGCACTGCCAAACAATCTTTTATTAACCATCTATTATTTGATCTTAATTTTGCTACTTAAAGTAATAAAAATAAACAAATGAAAATTGCAATAAGTACACCATAATTTCAAATGCCTTATATAAAATCATAGCTCTAGAGTGGCAAAAGAGATTCAAGCAGAGGCTTAGAACAAAAAAGAATAATGTACACATGATGAAACTGCTCATGCATTGCAGGTAAAAACAATATGTTACTTCAAGAAAACATCACCAACAAAATGTTTTCAGCATCTTGTAATATTCTTGTTTGTATGCTGTGCAACATTATTTACAATTTCAGTCAGTTCAGCATTCAGGACAGAGGGTCTGCAGGAAATCGACACCATATTTTGTTCCGTAACAACGGGTTGTTGCTCAGGTTCAATAGTTGACCAGACACATTTCCTATGCAATTCCAGCCCAAAGACAAATATAAATTCTGTCTGAAAATGAAAAACTATTTTCACTTAGACATCAGCTACCAACAAATCATTTTTCCTTCCTGTCTGATAACTATGTTTACATGCAAGTATGCACAAAATCAATCTGTCAAATTCAAAATTGAAGCAGGACCAAAACACCACATCTGAAACAAAACCTTCCAGCTGTTTGATTTTCCTTTGCTTGATGTTATTCACAACAAATCTTAGTTTTTTTTCATGCTAAGAAAGAAAAAACTTTTTAAAATCCACAAGCTCCTAGCTGCCCAAAGCCTGAGCAGCTGCTCCTCCATCTCTCTCTCGACAGAACGGGGAAATTGGACATTTTTCAGATGTTTTGTCTCAAGGGAGGAGGAAGAAGGACAAACATTTTGGAAAAAAAGGTCAAGTTTGTGTGTTTATGCTATTTCTGAATTGTTGCCAACACTCACTGCCACAGTGTCCCTTTTTGAGTCACAGATTTCATTTTGGTCTTTGGCTCATCTTAATCTGCCTCCCTTCTATATATAAAAAAAATGTTTTTACAAGTCAAGTATTTGACTGAACTCATGCAGAATTATTCATTCAGGCATAAAATAGTTGTCATTGTACTAAGAAATGGATTTCATAATCAGCTTTTAATTTTATTTTAATTTGCAAAAGTGGCAAGCTTACTGTTTTCAGTTATGAATAGAAATGTAATTTCTGCTGTTTCAGCAGTAAAACTGTTGCTATGACTGCGGAGCAGCTTACTGCTTAATGTCCACTGGCATGTTGATCCTGTATCCTTGTAGATGAGCTTCATGGTGTTCTGATAAGACATAATGCCTCATTGCTCTCAGCCAAATATTTAGCTACACCTACAGATTCAAGTCAGAAGAAACATGTTGGTAAAATGAACAGAGTAAATAAAGTACTTTAAACTCAACTCTCCCAGTTGTTATCAATAACTAGGCCTAACTTTAATGGCCAAGTACAATTTTTCGCTAAGTTTATGGTGTACATTTTTAGATGAATTCATCCATACAACAATTAAGATTATTTTAAGTATCTGTCTGTCTGTTTATACATGGAGATGGTCTAATATTTCTAATGGTCATTATCCAGTTTTTCAAAGCATAGGTGTAAAGACAATATCATCTCAGGTATGAAGAGAGAAAACATTTGTCTTTTTTGTGGATGAAATTCTCATCTCTGGCAACAGATATTAAAGGTCTGTTTCTGTTTTCCACATGTGACTAGAACAGGATAAGAACCTTCAAAGGTGAAGGCAAAATTATTAACCAGAATAAGAAGTGATGTAATAGCCAGGTAATATATTTTGAAGGCATATCATGTCACAACCTTTTTAAGAGAAAGTAGTCCACTTTGTTATAATTCATGACACAGTGGACTATATCCACCTACAAATAACTGAAATCTGTGAAAAGTTGAAACCCCTGCTAAAAACGCTTATAACTGCCTATTTTAATGTATGAAAATCATCTTAGCACTACAGCAGATGTTAACATGTCCTCTCTTACGGTGCAGCCAATCAGTAGTAAAAATGAGCACCTCTCCTGGTTTGTCTGCTTTGCAAACCCCAGCCAGTAGCGTGTCAAGTAGCATTTTGGCTTTGGGTACACTTTGGGTATTTCAGCTTCCCAAAGCTGCATTTAGTTTAGAATATTTTAGCTATGCTCTACAAAAAAAGTCTACAACCAGGCAAATTTTCTATGAATAATTTGGAGTTATACTGAACAACAAATAAGAGAAGTCCTTCAATTCAGATCAATCCAACTCATTCTAATCCAGTCATACAGATTAATTCAAATAATATTCCATACAGTCCAAGTCAAATCAAGTTACACAGAACAAAATTGTAAAAGCAACTTACTAGTATTCACATTTAATGCACTGGATCATAACCAGGTTCTAAGTAGAACCTCAAAACTCTATCGTATTGCTGCCATGGGTTTAGGCAACTGGAGGACAAACTGATCACTCTTCCTCACTCTACTACTTTCTTCTTCTTCTACTCCAATTTGCATTATTTGCTGTTACTTCAACTTTAACTTTATGTTTTCTCTCAGTTTTTCTCTCTCCATGTTAGCTGCACCTGGTCTGGCGTTCTGTTCAGGTGCGGTACCTTCCTGGACGAGGATGTCGGCTGAGATAAACCTGCCATCAACTAAACACTCCCTATTCTGCTAATAACTTATTAACTTCCATTAATATATTAAGTACTCCGACATCAGTACTTCTGGTTCTTTTTTTTCCCTCTATCTGCTTTGTGTTCTCAAACCCCCGTCGGTTGTGGCACATTTTCTCTCACACTGAGCCAGGTTCACTGGACTTTGGAAGAGAACTCCAAACATGGGACACTGAAAGATACACTGCCTGGCCAAAAAAAAAGTCGCCACCAAAAAATGGTCACACTCTCTAATATTTTGTTGGACCGCCTTTAGCTTTGATTACAGCCCGCATTCGCTGTGGCATTGTTTCAATAAGCTTCTGCAGTGTCACAAGATTTATTTCCATCCAGTGTTGCATTAATCTTTCACCAAGATCTTGTATTGATGATGGGAGAGTCTGACCACTGCGCAAAGCCTTCTCCAGCACATCCCAAAGATTCTCAATGGGGTTAAGGTCTGGACTCTGTGGTGGCCAATCCATGTGTGAAAAAGATGTCTCATGCTCCCTGAACCACTCTTTCACAATGTGAGCCCGATGAATCCTGGCATTGTCATCTTGGAATATGCCCGTTCCATTTGGGAAGACAAAATCCATTGATGGAATAACCTGGTCATTCAGTATATTCAGGTAGTCAGCTGACCTCATTCTTTGGGCCACAATGTTGCTGAACCTAGACCTGACCAACTGCAGCAACCCCAGATCATAGCACTGCCCCCACAGGCTTGTACAGTAGGCACTAGGCATGATGGGTGCATCACTTCACCTGCCTCTCTTCTTACCCTGATGCGCCCATCACTCTGGAACAGGGTAAATCTGAACTCATCAGACCACATGACCCTCTTCCATTCCTCCAGAGTCCAATCTTTATGCTCCCTAGCAAACTGAAGCCTTTTTTTCTGGTTAGCCTTACTGATTAGAGGTTTTCTTACGGCTACACAGCTGTTCAATCCCAACCCCTTGAGTTCCCTTCGCATTGTGCGTGTGGAAATGCTTTTGCGTTCACAATTAAACATACTCCTGAGTTCTGCTGTTGTTTTTCTTCGATTTGATTTGACCAAACGTTTAAGTAATCACCGACCACAATCATTCAGGATTTTTTTCCGACCACATTTCTTCCTGGAAGACGATGGTTCCCCACCATCCTTCCAGTTTTAATGATGCGTTGGACAGTTCTTAACCCAATTCTAGTAGTTTCTGCAATCTCCTTAGATGTTTTCTCTGCTTGATGCATGCCAATGATTTGACCCTTCTTAAACAGACTAACGTCTTTTCCATGACCACAGGATGTGGTCATGGAAAAGTCATGTAGGAGGCTTGTACCTATTTGCTTAGTTAAATCCAGGTGGCGACTTTTTTTTTGGCCAGGCAGTGTAGAAGGACGTTTTGTGCTTTGATAAGAACTGAACTCTTCTGGATTGGTACTGATTGCTAACATTTCTCCTATAACAAGGAGATCACACTGAATATACTTTCTGGATCATATAATGACAGAGATTTAATAATATTCTGTGGGGCCTTTGTTTGTAATGGAATGGAACTTGAAGTTGTGCATGGATGTCTATACAAAATTGTTGCAGTGACTCACTTGACTGAGAGTCCTGGTCTGTGTAGTGATCACCAGGTCTTTTAACAGTACTATGTTCCAGTTCATAACACTCCTCTTAAAACAGAACTACATTGAGAAACAACACACCCATAAGATACACACATTCAGTCCAGCATCAGGTTATCAGGCAGGTGTTCCCCACCACCTGCTTCCTCTGGGGCAGTGAAGCAAGCTCTCCTGCTGGGCTTTAAGAGGTTCTTATCCAGCCTGAGGATGAGTTGGAGTCATCCTGAGAGATGCACCAGTGAGAGTCAATCAGGTCGATGAGTGATTCGACCTTCACTCATCCACTTCTCTCTGTTCTCCTTCACTGCCTCTGCTCCCCTTAGTCACAGTTAGTGTCTGATCTCTAGCACTTCTTTACATTTTTCTTTGTGATTCTGGCTCTGCCCTGTCATTTTTTTCCCCACATTTTGGGCTATGTCTTCTTTTCTTACACTCTTCAATTCTACATCCTAGTTTTATCATGCAAATGACTGTCTGTAAGGACTGAGTGCGAGAATATGAAGTAATATTTAACCTATGCTTTGAGGAAACAACTATCCAAACTACTTGGGTTTAAATGAAATATGTCTCAATAAAAATACTGCCATACAGAATCATCAGTCCTGACTGCCTCAAAATAAAATCTACCACTGCTTCAAGAAAAACAAAATTCATTTTAATACCTTAACCTTCAATGTAAAAAAAGGTTTTAATAGTTTTCACTGAAAGTTTGATGAAGTATAGTAGATAACAGGAGTGTTGGTAGGTCAATAAGTTACATGCAATTTGCTGGGAGCGAAGCCAGTTTTCCAATCTGACCCAATGAAGACACACAGACTGTGGGATGCTTGGTGCTGGGCAGCGGAGCCGTTAGCCGTTAGCTTACAGCCGACCACCATGAAAAAAATTCCACTACTGCTTTCTCCTGCTTATTTTTTTTTTCTAAATGACAAAATGGATTATTGCAGTTTTAAGCACATGTCTACACCTAGGTAAGAGACTGCTATTTGTTCTCAAATCCAGACATACATAAAGCAGCACACTGCCAGCTATTATTTGTCCTTCTAGGTGATAAAACAGCTGATCTGTAGTTTGCTACAGATCTATGTTTTGAATCTATTGTTTTGATGTTTTGATGCTGTGGCACATATATGAGGGAGTAATGGAAGTCAGTCTCTAAAGCTGTTAGCTACCACTGAGAATTTGGAAACAGGCTAGCAGAGTGACACTACTGATCAAGAGGCCACACTGACTGCTGTATGTCTCTGTTCTTGAGCATCAACTAAGGGGGTAACAGTACCTGTATTTGTACCAAGAAATACAAGTACAGCCCTTCTTTGTTCAACCAACACATATCAAACAGATACCTATAGTCTACAAATGCAGAACATTTCTGAGAGTGGAACTCTCCACAGCACAATTTTCGGGAGTATAAAAAAAGCTAAGAGGACCCCCAAGTTTCATCAAACTCTGCTATGTAGAACCATTTGGGTTTGTCTTTTAGCTACAGTGACAAAGACAATCACAGTGGCACAAAGAAAAAATGAGCTAAAGTCCAAATCCAGCTGCCTGTAGCATTCAACCAGCCCCAAACAAAATGGGAGCTTTTACAGCAGCAGAAATTGAGCTTAACACACATAGTGTCCGTCTGACATAAAATCATTTGTTGAAGTCTACTGTCATTCATTTTTTCACGTGTCCTGTTTTTGGCATGTTAGGCGAACTTCATAGAGAAGCTGGCTGCCTACATGTGCCAGGGTAGATTTGCTCTACACAAACAATATTGCAGGATGTAATCCTAATTGAATGATTGCTTTTATTAAATCAAGACAGCAGGCCTAAGTACATAGACCACATTGCTATAATAATAACCTGTGTTTGTTTGACCTTCAAACATTCAGATGGTGTGTGTTAGTGTGTGTGTTTGGGTTTGGAGGGTATGTGTAAGTGAGCTTCTCACTACTGTGGAAACAATGGGAGGCCTGGAAGACTCAATGCCTAAGAACAGCAAAGGACTTGGTTCTGGAAGACCCCAGCAGATGGACACAAGGCACCAGCCCAGGGCAGCCATCAGTCCCACACAGAGGTAGGAGCAGCAGCCCCCATAAGGTTGTAACTTTGGCATAAACTCATTCTTTGATGTTCTTTGGTGACTCACCAACTTATGCTATTTTTTTCTCTCCTTGCTCTGAATTCAGATTTGCTGCCACTATGATTTTGAACAATCACAGTCCCAGCACATAAGATGTGTGCATACTGAAAATAGCAAAAAGGCAATGTGTGTAAAGAGGAACACATTTCCTTCTTGCTGCATCAGAAGACCTCTCCAATCAGGGCTAAAGGCAGTATGTCTGTTATCACTGGATGAACCTGAGCTGAAAATGTATTATTAGATCATTTATGCACCTCATAAAAATTATACAAGTTTCCCCTCGTCAGTTCAGAGAACTTCCTGTTTCCTCAATTCAGTATAAATGAAAGAGTTTGAGCAGCCTCAAACAGAGATGGGTTGAATAATTTCCGCTCTAATCATTTGAACTATAACCTCTCAATCATTTTTTAGCTCTTTAAAAGCATTTATATTTAATAAATAGCTGGTAAACCACTGCTTTGAAACGACCTGATGCCTTTGACTTCAGTTGTAAAAAGCAATGCATTGTGCCTATTTATATGAAATTTGAGCTGTAAGACATAATTTTCAGTTTTCAACCGGGATTTAATCCTAATCCATAAAAAGAGAAAAAAGGTTAAAAAAAAGTCTTAACTTTCCAGGTTTAGTTTTGACAGGATATTTTTACTCTTGTCTAGGGAATGTGTGTGATGGTTGTCTTGTGTAAGTCCATGTTAGTTGTGTTAGTTCATGAACTCTCTACCTGCCCTGAGTATAGCATCACCATATTTTTATTGTTTTTTTCCAAGTTAGCAGATTTTTGAACCAAGGACAGAAAAATAACTATTAAATAATAAGCAGACCAAACAAACCAACTGTAAGGCAGCTGTAGCACACTAGTTTCCTGAATTTGTTAGTGTGTCTCTGTTAGCTACTTTGTGAAATTTCCAGGATTCATTATAATATCAACAGCTTTGTTTGAGAGAGTTTTTGCATGGCTTAAATTCATGACTAGTAACAAAACAAAGGTAGGCTTTTGAACATTTCAGAAAAAAATAAATATATTTTTTCACAAATTTAGATTTTTGGGATTGATTTAATCTTTTTGATCCTCAGAGAAAATGTTTTACAATTAGCAAATCTGCACAAGACATTGAACTGTGATATCAGTGTGATATTGCAATATTTGTTAGTTTATAAAGTCTATTTACAATATATGAAGTGCCAATTGTTTTCAGGTTCTTGGTGTTAATAACTCCTTTGGTTTGTTAGATAATCTAACTGACCACATGTAGGCTCTTACTGTAAAACATGTTATGCATATTTTAATTACAGATGCTAAGATGCTAATCCTCAGATATTTTATAATGGTAAATAAAGAAAATATTTAGAAAAATTATGTTAAATTATAGGTGGCATACCAAATTTCAGAACTAAAATCACGACTACATATTTTCCTGAAATTATGCAGGTCAATTTTAAGCTGATTAAAGTGCATAAAAAACACCAATCAAAGACTTACATAACTAAAAGTATTTTTGACTCACTTGCTTCTTATTTTGATGCATACATATTTAACAAAATTTGCTGAAACATTAACTTGCAACACTTTATGCTCTAAAAAAGTTTTTAAATGTTTTTCAAGGATTCAAAAGTAATTTTTTGACTGATTTTACCTTTGATTCGCAGTCAGAAAAAATCAGTCAGTATTTGTTCATTTGAGATGGCACAAAGACTGCCAGTCTGAGAGGAGAACTGACCCAACCTCAGCTGCAGTCAAAAACGTGTTGGAATTTTTTTAGGTGGATCTGAACGCAGTACCTAATAAATGACTCAACACAAAAGACTCTTGCTAATCTACTAACATTGCAATAAAAAATAAACAAAACACCACAGACATACTCAGATATTTCAAACTAAATTACAAAAAATAATAAAGGCCCTTATTGAAATAAGTCAAACAATTCACAATATTAGACATAAATATCATGGGACTTAATAAAACACTTATTCTAAATGTTTAACAGGTTTAACAGGAACCTCTATTTGAGGTTTAGAGTTTGTATGAGATGATTTAGTTGAATCAAATGCTCAACACGAGTGCAGTACGGTCAACTGTACTCAAACTCAAATCATATTGCTTGTGCATTAAAATGAATGCTTTTTCATGCTGTATCTGACATAATGCTGATTTTATTGCACACAAATGTAGGCAATAGGAGGCAGATGGTTAAATAAAACCTGAGCTTTAATCACAAAAAACAAAAACAAAGTTACAAAAAGTCAAATCAGGAAGGAACAAGGAGGGGATCATCCATGGTGTGTAACAGAAGGAACCAGTGGAGAACAAAAGGACATGGGTTTATACACCTGAAGGAGTGGAGAGGACAAAGAACTGGGAGAAATTAATTACAGGCAAACAGATGCATGTGGGGAAGGAGCAGGTAGAGACAAATGAGGAAATGACAAACAGCCGAAACAGGGACCAAACTGGAAAGCTGCGGAGAGGTGAAGAAACAAACCGAAACAGAGAATGGGAATTAACAGAAAACCTGAGCAATCCACAGAAATAAATGCTGCCTGGACATAAGTAAACAAACAACTAGAGAAGAATAATTTAAATAAAAACAAATAACTAAAGCAGAACACAAAGAAGTAAATGGTTAAAATGCAAACACCAAAAACTCAAACAACCCAGAATCCTGACAGTATTTAACAAAGGCAGCAGAGGAAGCTGAGGGTCAGAGCCTCTGCACGAAGCAAACAGAGGCCTGGTTTTTACCAGGCCACCAACACTTTTGTTCTGACTACAAATATTGATGTTTTGGAGTGGCACAAAACATCTCAACTTGAGTCTGTGGAGGGAGCTAAAGATTAGGGTGACGGCAAGTAGTGATGGCTCAGTCACGAATGTTTCGGCTCGTAGAAGTGAACGATGGGATCCAGCTCTTCACTGAGAGCTGTTCCTCGTTATAAGGGTGAGGATACAAACACAGCAGCGCAGTGAGCAAACCATGAGGCAGAGACAGTCAGAAAGTGAAGAAAAAAGAAAGAGACCTTCTTTCCCTTCAGCTGCTCAGCTCTCACTCTTTCAGTGGCTCCGCTGGACGGAGTCCGGAGTCATGGTGGAACTTTTTTTTGATTAGCATGGCAGCCTCGTGGCCAATCTCGAGTGAGAATATAGGATCATGCCGTTATGTAAAAACAAAGATGGGGTCAGACACTCAGGGGAGTCCATCCCTCTGTTAATAGACAAAAATTGTAAATATAACTGACACCAGTAAGAGAATCAGCATCTGAATGAAGATTAAATATATTTCATAATAATTAATTATTATTATGGGTCTGTTCGGTAGATTTGTTTGCAGTGCTTTGTTTATGTGTTTTTGATAAAAATACACATTTTGATTAAAATATACAAAAGTAAAAATGTGTGCAACAGAATAAATACATAAAATTAAGGAAGTTTAAGACTTCTCATATAGGGAACATTGGATGCAAAAGGATTTATTATATAAAACATTCCTATTTGCCAAATTATAGGTCTTGGAAAAATAAAGCAGGGTCTATGAGGCGGCAGAGGATAATAAGTTAAGGGCCGTTTAGGAGCCGAGATACGAGAGCTGGCTCTCTGAAAAGAGTAGAAATTCCCATCACTAATGACAAAGACACCTTCCATCCTAAAAGAATTGGATTGTATAAAAAAAAAAAAAAAAACATTCCAGCAGGATCAACAATTTGGGGTTGATTTAAAGTGATGAAGACTGTTGACTTGAGAGGGACTTCAACATCTGGACCAACCAGAGCTTGAATTCTGGATGGATGTTGAAGCATCATCCCTTGATAAAGCAGCTTTATGATCAACCAGGTTTCCCTGCCGTTTATGAACATCTATTGTCATGTCTTTAGCACTGCTGACATCCTGCTGTTATACATCGCTGCTGTCACACCCATCACATGTTAGATCAAAAGCCTTTTGAGACAGCTTCTCATTCCTGAATCAACAGGTGAAAATTTTGCATTTTACACAGCAGTCAACACGCTCTGAATCAAATAAATGTAATGACAAAAATCACAGATTTTTATTTAAAAATAAACACTCAGGAGATTAGTTTAAAGGTTGATAACTGTTAATACAAAATGCTATGAAAAACAACAACAATTTTTTTATATATAAATAACAAGGTTTTGACTCAGAAAGCCCAGCCGCTGAGAAACCTTTGAGGTCATTTCGAGGTCTGCGTGTTTTCACGTGAAGTTCCAATCGGCATACAGTCACGCGCACGCGGGAAGAATTCCTCCACATAATAATCTAATAAAACTAAGGGACGCATTGTAGCGCATTAATAACTGTATTGGGCACTGACGTGTTCACACACACAAACATACACATTTGTCATCGATTAATACATCGTTTCCCATGATGCTCAAGCAGCAGCAGCACAGAGCACACACAGGTGCACACACACTTGAAGAGAAACGCGAGAGGAGAGCAGCAGCAGCAACAGCAGTCATGTGTTTCCGACCTGTAACCAGCCGCATGCCTGCCAGTCTGAGGCGCGCGCCAGCACGCACGCCCCAGCTCTCCTCTGGGAAGGATAGAACCCCCCCTCCACCCCCTCCTCCATACACCCCTCAAAGCCGACACGGAGCAGCCTGCAAACCGCCCGAGTCTGTGCAGCTGCAGCATGCAGTGAGGAAAAAACGCACTAATTCAGAGCTGTGTTACCGTTCTTTCCGCGTTGGGTCCTGCTGGATGCTGGGCTTTGTGGGCGCCATCTTCCTGTAACAATTAATTGGATCTCTTACTTTCCCTCCTCCTTCGCTTCCCCTCCTCAGCTGTCTATGTGGACACGGAGCCGCGGCGCGGTGCGGCGCCCTGACAGCAATGCGTCATGGTCGGCGTGTTAAGACAAAAGCCATGTCTGTGTGTGGAAGTGTGAACGTAGGGGATCTGCGCGTGCGTGCTCCCTGTGCGCGTGTTTTTTCCTCGGCTCGGCGCTCAGGATCGTGGAAACAACGGCTCGTGGGGGAAACGATGCGGCCGCACGAGCATGCCAAGCGGCGTGAGGAAGGGGAGCGGGGTGGATGCCTCGTAGATGCCTCTGTCCTGGCTCTTTCTGTCCGTCTCTCAGTCCGTCCCTCCACGTACACGCGTTGTTTCTTTGGGACTTCACAGGAATTTCCAGCATGCGCTCCGGAGTAGAAAAAACGAAAAGCAAACAGGCGCGTCAAATCTCCCCAATCTCGCCTCTTCCGCAGCGTCTGTTTCCGTAGAATCCCCGTGGCAGAGCGTCTCTCCAGTCAAAGTCCTTGTGGTTTTTCTGGAGTACTTTCCCCTCCTCTGGCTGCTGATGGGGAAAAGGGACACCCCACATCGCTAGTATTTTCTCCAGCCCAGGCGCAACAACGCCACACTGTAACATCTGGACTCAGCTTGCGTGTCTCTGCGTGTGTGTGCGCGCTGGTGTGTGTCTGTGTGTGTTTAAATCAATTGATAATTTTATTTTCTCACTGCACTCCTTTTGAGCTGGTAGTGTGAGCTCATTATCCTTATTTGAACTATTTTACCCTCCAAAAAAATTAAATAAAAACACGGTGAAGGTGTGATGGGGGATAAATTTAGTTATTACTTGAGTCTCCAAACTTTTACACACACCCTTCCCTCCTCTCCACCTGCTTTACTTTGTAATAAAATAAACTCACCACGGCCAAAGTCTACCTCTAATATTTCAAAACCAAACTTTATCCTGGTGCCTTCCTGATGTACTTGTAGATAAAGATCTTTTAGATGATGATAGACACATGGAAGTCTGAACATGGACGTGTCCTCACTTCCTGTGTTTTAGACCACTGAATTATATTCTCCCCTAAGCTCACATATTTGCAAATCAGAAATAGTTCATTATTTTCCAACACAGACTCTCACCTGCTTCATATTTCTACCCCTTTCCCTCCACATTCATTTGAATTGCACCATTTTGATGTATAATTCATCAGAACCTATTCGGTGTGCTGTGTGATTAACCCCAAGGCTGCAGCCCCTGGAAGCCCAGCCTCCCCCCCCTTCCCTGCACCAATGACCTGTCAAGGTCAGAGGCATGCTAGGTATTCTCCACGCAAACACAGAGTTACAGGTGCTGCAATGGTGGAAAAAAGCAGACTATTGAGGGAGAAGAGTGGGCTCCATTTGGCCTCCGATAGGAGCCGACCCTCCCACACCCCGGCCCCTCGCCCGTCGATCAAAACATGCCGTGTACTTCTAAGAAGAGCCATCAACAGATTCTTTCAACGTGCTCCATTCGTCATTTTGCCAGCCGCTGCAAAACTTAGAAACAGAAAAGTTGGTTGATTGTTTCGCTGAGCTGCAAAATACATAAATGTAGATATATTTAAAACAAAACTAGTCTCCAGTTCTTCCACTGTTTGCCTATTTATCTAGATATATTGGAGTAAAATTCAAGCAAAGTATTCTGATTACAAAACAGTTCAGCCTCAGCTTTGGCACTGCTTAGAGCTTTCTCTGAACCAAGGTCTGATTATTTAAATCCTGGACGAATGTCTACAGGAGTGTATGAAACTTAAAAGTTTGAGGGTTTTTCATCTTTAATCAGTAGACATCTGTACTCCTGCTGTTAGTTTACAAGTGAAACTAGAGCAGCTAGTGAGAGACAATATGTTTGTATCCCCCGCTTGGTGAAAGACCCTTGTCTCTACAACTCAACTGTGCTTACTGGTAGCTCTCGAACCAAGGAGACGTGGATAACGGAGCATAATGTGTAAACATATTAGCTCCCAGCTGTTTGTTGAAGGAAATACGAATAGAGAAAAACAAAAAGGCCAGCTTGACGACGAGGCGATAAAGACAAGAGAAAACACGTCTGCTTCTGGTGGAAACCTCGTGTAAATCACTAAAACATTTTACACAAAACCCAACAATTAGACGAGCTTCTTTAGACAGTTAAGGCTGTCATCAAAACTCTTTAAAGCTTTCATGAGAGGCCATCAGCAGCCACATGTCAATAAAGTTAAATCCCACGTGAATATGGGCACAAACACTCTCCAAAATATAACACAGAATATACACCATGTGTTCTTAGACACTTGAAGTGCAAACATAACAGCTTCTTTGCCTGTTGTTTGTTGATTAGACGGCTGAGACCGTCTCATTGCACTCACAGAGTTCCCTGCTGTGATTTATGGCATATCTGCTTTCCATAGCTCACCCGTAACGACACGGACAGGTTTGGGGGTAATAATGTATGTTGGAGATTTATTTTGTCTTGTTTTGCATCCAGAGAAAAAAGAACAGAGAGGTTATAATCCTGATTCAAAGTGGAAATAAAAGAGAAGCATTGAATTATTGCAATATTTTCCTTGACAACATTCATCTCTCCGTTTTTAATCAATTGTCTTGTATTTTAGGAAAACATCCATCCTTTCTCACTGACTTATCAACAATCTGCAGCCTTACCCAGTGAATGTGCACTAAATCAACTACGCTGTCTGTTCATCTGTCTGGTTTGGCAGATGCACATTTTAAATTCCCATTTTTCGATAAGCAAATCTCTAAACAAAATAATATATTTTAGCAGCTTTTGAATATCCTAAATACATTTGTTAATTTTTTTTTTCTCAATTCGCTTTTTCTTTTTGCTCCATTAACAGCATTAGGGGAAAAATACACCAAACAGGTGAAAATATTCTCTTTGATTTTCAGTTATTAGAAAACGTGTCATAAACAGTTTATAACCCAAAGTCAAAAAATTCTAAAATTATCTGTAATTTCCTAATGTTCAGGTGGCGATACTAAATTATAGTCATGTTTTCATGAAAACCTTTTTGCACATCCATTGAGTTAGAGATGCCCAAAGGTCAGTCAGTTCAGAAAACACAGATTGTACAGGTGCAGAATTGAGTTGAATAAAATCCAATAAACATAATTTTAAATTTTTTATTCACTATTTGGACTCTTTTCATTTTGTTCCATTTTAGGTAACCTTGAAACAATATGTTTCTATCCTCACAACTATTATATATTATAATGTTACAGATCAAAAGTCCTGCTAAATCCCCACTAACCTTTGCTGGTATGCGGAAATTCCCTGGACACCCTGTGGGGTCCCGTTAGTGGCTCCTGGTACCGGAACCGGCACCCGACCAACAGGGGGTCCAGTCACCATCCCTCCGGCTCCGCCTCCTCCACCACCAGACCCGACTCCTCCGGTCGCCGAGGCCGTCACCTGGACGCTGAAATCCGGGAAGATCCTGATCATGGTCCTGCCTGTCTCCGGTGCGCTCCTTCCTCACCTCCGGTTGCCACTGATTACTGGAGTCACTGGGAGGACTGGGTATTCGACTGAGCAGTGAAATTCAAACAGAGACCTAAACAGCAATCTTCTTTCTTCTCAGCGAACCTCGGATAGAACTTTGAAGCAGAATTCAGACCCTGGACCCAGTGACTAAACAGTCACAACTCAATCAACTAAGAGAAAGTAGAAATTACTGTGTATAAGAACATCAAATAAGTGCTGAAAACATTCTTCTTCTTCTTTTTTATAATATGTTTTTCTTCTTTTGCTTTTTCTTCGCTTCTCCTTTTAGCTCTGTTCATCAAAAAAAGCCATCCTGCCACAGATAATAGTCCTGGCGTCCGGCGCGCTGTTTGCAACCTCTCCTTTCCTCCCGAACTCAACAAATGAGAGAAGTCATTATTTCACTGGAGAAAGCCTAACAGAAGTGTTTGGAAAGCCGGGCAGGAGACTCGTGCTTTAAGCGGTCGCCGCCGCCGGAGCCCCCGCCGTAAAAAGCATCCCGTCCCCGGACCTTCCTCTCTGCGGTGCCTGCTGGCGGCTCAGTGCCGGTGTGGGAGCGGGAAGCCCTGGAGGAGCCTGGAGCAGACAGTCGGTCAGTCAGTCAGTCAGCTGCACCAGCTCGCCAATGAGGAGCTACACAGCGATACAGCGTGTGTCGGTATGTCGATGAGCGGTTACGTGTGTGTGAGTGTTTCTGTGTCTGTGCTAACACACACACACACGCACGCCGACAGACAGAGAAGAGAGAGGATCGGTGCAGCGGGAGGAATTTGTTACTCTGACTATAAGACGGAGAACTCCTTATTCTTATACACACGCGCACACCCCGTCTCTGTGTCTCTCTCTCTCTTACATACACCCCCCCCCCCCCTCCCCCCGATATATATAGCCTATATATATATATATATATATATATATATATATATATATATATATATATATATATATATATATATATATATATATATATATATCCAGTTTTGATTGGTTGTGGCTTTCTGATTGGATATAATTTAATATAACTATTTATATATATATATATATATATATATATATATATATATATATATATATATATATATATATATATATATATATATATATATATATATATATATATATATATATATATATATATATATATATATATATATCCAGTTTTGATTGGTTGTGGCTTTCTGATTGGATATAATTTAATATAACTATTTATATATATATATATATATATATATATATATATATATATACTCATTAAAAAAACTACAATAACTCGTACGGTATGAATGTATTAAAATCCAGTTTTGATTAGTTGTGGCTTTCTGATTGGATATAATTTAATATAACTATTTATATATATATGAACTCATTAAAAAAACTACAATAACTCGTACGGTATGAATGTATTAAAAACGTTGCTACTGTTTAAGGGTTGCCGAAAGAGTTGTCAGATTTTTTATCAGATTTTCCTCCATGTGTTTAAAATTGAGCAGGTCAGTCTCGGACAGCTCTGCTTTATAATATAAATTCTCAAACGCTTTGTAATATAACTATCCTCAACAAAGCTCCGTAGAAGCCGTCGAGGTGCAATATTACAGTTAGATATAAAAACAGAAGCGGGAAAAGCAGCATGTCATTGCGTTGAGTTTGTGTCGCCTTTCTTAAGGAGGGAGAAGTGGAGGCTTTTGAGCCGCAGTGGGGAACATCTGACGCCTCTGTTAAGGAAATAGGTGGTGTGTGCCGCCTGGCCTCTGTTATGTGAGACAGAAGGTCTTTTCGCTCTAATGTGATCCCAGCAGATGAAGACGCTTATCTATCCTCGCTGCGCTCACTGAGCTGCATGTGTGATCGGACTCACCAATAAAGTCATATTCAGAGTCTCTCTCCACCTGTCTCCTCCCCTTTCTCTCTCTTTCCGTTTCTCTCTCTGTCTCTTCACTCCAGTCAGTTGAATAGACAGGAAAAGTCTCCTCATTGTCTTTTAGTTGTTGTTGCTGTTTCCCTAATGGGTATATTTAAAAAAAGTATAACAATTACTTTTCTCACAAGCCAAGAAATAAACAGGAAAAAAAACAACAGATTTATGTGGTGACTGTATTGTTAAAGTTCATTCTGATAAAGGAGTTAGAAGTGGGCCGATTCCTCTCTGGACTCTTATTAGAAGCATGAAGGAAATTGGGATGGGGTCAACAATGGCCAGTTCCCGGCTGGAAGCAGGTAATGTTTAACAGTCAGGTCTACGTTATTTCTTAGATTGACATCACATGAGATAAAAATGTTGCATTAGCTCCATATTTACTTCCTGTCCTAAATAGATACATCACTGATGCATAGCATGCCATAACAGGTGTTCTAAATAAATACTCCATTTCTACACTTCATTATTACTATACTGTTTGGACACTGTTCAGAACAATATGCACTGAGGGAGCCATCTTGCTCTGCCTGACTCACCAGTACTGAGCCTTCTTATTGATCAAGTCTTCACAGTTTAGCTTTCTAGTCCACTGACTTTCAATGGACAACATGGCAGGACTTCACAGCCTGTCTTGATTTATAGTGGACCTCAAATAGTTTATCAGGTTTTGCTTACTGAAAGCTCTCTCCACACAGTCACAGGCAACACACAAAATCTACATAAAATAATTCACACTTATCCAAAATGTCTGATAGTTGCATGTTGTTTAATGCATTTAGGAGACTGGTTAACAGGAAAAGTGGTAGCATATGTCATGTTCAGGTGGTTTATCTCATTTTTCCTCGGAGGTGAGACCTTTGGTATATTTCTTCCTTCTTCATAACTGGTTGGCACACAGAAGGGCCTATATCCTAATCTGCCATACTTTTAAAACAGCAGAGAACTCATCAACTATTCCTGCAGTAGTGTGGAACCTGGTTTCCAGATCATGTTGGTGTGGTTCATAGCCGTGATAAAAATTAAAAATTCAACTCATAATTCAATGTAAATTAATAAAATTAGATTCATGGTTTTCAACTTCCATGCAAGCTAAGACAGGATGCTCACCGTTTCCAAACGTCCAGCCTCCAGTTCAGACAGGAGACTGTTCTATTGTTATTTTATAAATATTGTTTGAATTTCTGTAAGTAGACACATTATAGAATGACCTCCTCAGTCACATCAAATTGAAAATGTATTGAAAGAATTGAAGATTCAAAAAAAGGACCTCAGGGGGCATCAATGTTTTAATACAATTTTTATGAAAAAATAGGTTAATTTCACACCTGAGCAGTGCAGGCAACTAGTTGCTCTATTTAAGAGACATTATGAAGCTGACTTTACCAAAAAGGCTTTCCATAAATTATTGATATTTGTGTATGTGTGTTCAAACTAATTTCCTGTGTCACACATAACATTTTGTGGACTTTTTTTTTTTCTTCAATTTTTTGTATTTTGTGCAGCTTAAGTTGCTTCCAGCTCTGACGTAGAACCTGTAATTATAAGGTTCTTTTTGCAAACTTCTGAAGAAACCAACTGACATGAAAAAAAAGGTTCATTCTTTTTTGGATCCAAAGCTCCTAGACATGTTGCGTGTCTCGTCTCTGCAGCTGGAGAAGTGAGCATGCTGCCTCCACTATGACACGCTCCCAGGTTGTGGGTCAAAAGTTGTAGTTTTGCTCTGGTCCGGGAGTTTTAAAGAACCCTCCTGAAACAACTCCTCTTCTGTGGGGAATAGAGTAAACAGTGTATTGCTAAATCAATAGTAATCATACCAGCCCTTGTATTCAGTCTTTCATGTCTAGATAGTTGCATTTTTTTAAAGAAATTAGCTGCTTGCCTGCTTTCAGACAACAAATATTTAAAGATGGATTTAGGTCAGTCAGTTTAAACAGACTGACCTAAAACTGACCTAAAACTGACTTGTTCAATTCTTAATGATACCACAAACATACAAACAAAACCACCAGGAATCATACTAGAGGAAACTGTCCAGGACGTCTTGGTTTACATTTAAGATGTATAAAACAAATGATTCTATTGGCCAGAAAACAGCTCTTCTTATTTGATATGTGGATCAAGCTTGCACTATCAAAGAGATACTACTGTCAATGTTGACCTCTGACAGATGTGATGCCCTATCGCCGACTGAAGTCATTTTTGACAAGCTGTCAAATATTGGTCCTGACACGAATACTGAGCCGGTGTGATAAGTGAGAGGGATGGAGGGATACCAGTCCTGATCTCAAGTAGATGAATTGGAAATTCATTGTTTGTCGTCATGCATTGTGTTTAATCAGAGGGAACAGCTAAAATACATTTTTATACAACCGGCTGAATAAATTTTAAAGTAATGAACAGAAACCTGTGCAGGATTGTAATCTAGAAAAGACAGTAGAAATAACATTGGAGTGAGACTGTGGGATTATGACCTCAGGGGTTGCATCTGTTGAAACCTGGTGCTAAAGTGAAAACTGAGAAAGTCTGACTCCACAAAGCCATGGCAGAACTGGCTTGTTACATTTTCTTGCCCATATGCTGCATAAGGTTGTGGGACTGATGGATCCGTCGAAGAAGCTAAAAATAAAACTCTCTTTATCACTGTTTAATTCATCAAAAGCTCATCTATTTGCTTTGAACGACTACAGTCTGATGAGTTTTCTTGGCCTTCTCTTTTTTGTTTGTTTAATTTTGAAAGATCAGAAAAACAACAATTTTGGATTAGAAAACATGCTGCTGCATCTGACAAACCTTCCTTTAGCTCATCTCTGTCCCATGCTGGTTCTTGGGCCAGAGCTTGAACTTGCATAAATGAAAACTGTTTGGTGGAAAAAGAGGTTGGGTCATTTAAAGCAAAATACTGAACAAGCCAAAATGTATTTGGGGAAATCATTTACTGTGATCTTCATTAGATTAAGGATCCACAATATATCAGCTTTGCCATCGGTGTCAGCCACTGTTAGTAATTTTTTAGGATATCTATATCAGTATGATAACTGGCCCAATGTTTTATTCCATGTTGTTTGTGTTTCATGAGGGAGAAGGGACAGGATTGGCCATGTGGTTGTTCATAATGGCGCACGAGATCATGGGGTGTTTGACTGAAGCTGAGAAGTGATGTAGGCAGTGTGGTTGCTTTTATGTGTGTTGAGAATGTAGGGAAATATAAATAATTTATAATATAGGTAAATAGTGACCATTGAAACTAAAAGATGGAAAGCACCCAATATTATGCACATCATATCGACTGATCAGTCTTCTTTGTGTTGATCAACAAAAAATCACCTCGATTATTGCCAATAGAATCCAATTATGTATAAGGAAGCTTGTAAAAACAGACCATACACAAAGACAGGGAACTGATAAAGTGAGGAGGGTCTTAAATTGACAGTTATTGGCACAAAAGAAAAGTGTTCCACCAATGCTTCTGAGTCTTTATGCTGAGAAGGCGTTTGACCAAGCAGACTGGGATTTTTTACAACACTCTTGAACAAATGGACTTCAATGATGCTTTTATTAGATGAGTCCAAGCCTTTTATCAGAACCCCAAATCTGGAGTTTTACTCTCCAGAAAAGTGACACAGTACTGGATATAAGAGACTGAAATGAGTCAGCATTTACCCTTACACATCAATGTTTTAGTATTCACTGTGCTGCCCATGGTGCTGAAGAGCTTCTTGTTAGACTTCTACTTTTTACCTGTGTCAGAATACAACAGATGTTTGACCAATGAATTGACCAATACATTTTCTGATGCAGTCACATATTAAAACATAAATTATCATCATGCTGTTCACATTTTAACCTCATAAGACCAAGATGACACCTAACAACTTATCAACAGTACTTCACCACTACAAGGCTCTGAACAGGATCTTCTCAGATGGAAGTGTCTACTGAGCTCAGTGTCACAGAGCCTCATCAGCAGACTGCAACTGAGATACAGAGAGACTGAAAGAGTCACAAAAAAGCATAGAGGAAGACATCATTTGGCCAAATCACATATTAGCTGGCACATTTAAAAAGTCGAGAGGCAACCAAGAGATACATCAGACCATTTGAAACCATTTGCATCAGGCTGGTCTGCATCATAGATGGTCTGCAAGGGTACCTGACTGCACCACCAAGGAGAGGCGTCATTGTGTATCATGAGCTAAGAACCATTTACACTCAATAAAGGACCAGTGGACCTCAATGCTGTTCTGAAGAAAGTTAGTTCATGCTGAGCAGAAATGATGGAGGTTAGTGGTACTGGGGATGTCATGGAGAGCGCTATGCATCAGTCACTGTTGCCATGAGAAAAACCTTTGGTGGTACTAGTGCTACAGTGAGGGCACTTTGTGAATGGTATAGTGACAAGCCCATACTACTAGAATAATGTCATTTAGATCATTTGTGTACTCCTGCATGAACAGCACAGGACTAACTTTATCTTCACATGCTTCAGCTCATTGAGGTTGCATCATTAGGGAACGACTGCTGGAGGCTGAGGTACATCCTATAAAGTCGTCTGCACTTTATAGGATGTGCATAAGACCTGAGTCCCATAGAAGACCTTTAGGATAAGCTTTGGGATAGCCATGTAGAGCCTCAAAAGTCTGTAGACGACAACCTTGCCATTGCCTGAGGGTCGGCCTTGTTTTCAAACAGTGACTGATGCTCAAGGACTCATGACAGGTTATTTTGTACCACCCACTGTTGTTGGAAATGGTTTTAATACATTGTTTAAGATGACTAACTCACCATTGCATGCTTCTACTTAAATGCCATACTTTCAACTCTAATTTGCATTCTCACATTTACAGCACATGATGTCAAATGCCCAGCATTTTTTGTATTTAGCCACACAAAAGAGATGTTCAACATTTCATATTCCTCTGGACTGGCAACCACCCCACCAACATCCCTGCAGAGACTCCTAGCTTTGCTTTGAGAAACTCTAATAACCTACAGTTCTTCTTTTCTCTCCTGACACAAAGTATTGGACTAATAAAAAGATCTAATCGAACTGATTAAGTAGAAATAAAAACACATTGCTTGCCTCTCTGCCAGCCTGCAGTTTAAATTGGTTTGCAGCTCTAACCAGCAACTGCTAATGAAAATCACTGTTAGTGAGCCTCGGTTTATATTTTCTTTCTTAGCTTGTGTTTATATGTGTTTATGTGCTACAAAATGAATTAAGTGTTGTACAAATAGGTTTTAGAGGAGACAGGCTGGGTTCTGTTAAAGAATCAAGCCTGATCAGAGACTGTTTGATGTGATGTGTCTTTATATAACCATATAATTGCCAATAGTTTAAGTGTAGAGTTGAATATGAACTATTATTGAGTTTGGATTTGGGGTGTTTACAATACAGGCAGGGTGTATTCAGTTTTTTCTTTATTTGTGAACTGTGAACTGGTAAAGTATAGCAGACAGAATCAGGACAGGGACAGTCAGTCTACACACAAACCATCCACGAATTAGGCACACCACTTTTATTGAGTTGGACCCCATTTTTCTTAAGATTTGCCTTAGTTCTGTTTGGTGTAGAAACATTATTCAGAAGTTTAGAGATTTATTGTGTTTGATATAATTACATTTCCTCCAGATTTAAATACATACTTCCCATTCTTCAGGGATTTGGATTCTCATCATGAAAGATTTCTTAACAGTTTTAGGGAACAACTGGATCTGTGAATCTACACACCAACCCTGTTTACCATTTGCCTCAATCGTCCAGTTTGTTTGGAGAGGTGTGAATGTACAATCGAACGCTGATGTGGAGCAAAAAAGTGAACTCTGGGGTAGTTTGAATGTGTATGTGAATGCCAAGTGGACCAGAGACAGGTCCAAAAGCAGGAAGCCTGCAGTGTAGGCACCTATGTGAAAAACAACATTCTCCATGGTCTCTACCTCATCTAATGCTCATACTGAGTTTATTGTTGAAGAGGGTTAGTTTGACCCTCTTCAAACTTTTCTCTGGACAAAAGGCAAATCCTACAACCACTAAAATCTGACATCATTCAATTTTTGTTTACATTTTGAGAGGAAGGAAGTTATACTCAGTGTCTTTTTCAAAGTTTTTTTTTGTGTTGTTTCTTTCAGCAGTTCTTGGTGCAGTGCCACCATGGGCAAGGGGGTAAACAGGTTGCTCAAAGGGTTTGGTTTTTGGACAGAGCAGTGTGAAAGCACAACACCAACTGAAAATGAAACAAATGTTCATTTCCAACTAAACCAAGTTGGAAATGAACCAGACTATTAGGTGTGAAAACACCCATAACACAAACATTAATAATGTTGGGATGTACCCCAATAAGCTGGTGTTTTCATTAAATGTTTCCCACCAAAATGTTGGAAAAGAAATTGACACGTAGCTTTGGTATCCAGAGAGATGCAGTCACCCTCTCTCACCCTTCATTTCCAGCTGAAAATCACGGTTAAATTTCTCTTCTCTGTAATCTAACTAATTTTGTTACCCTCCTAATTTTCTCACTCTTGGAACATTGATGGATGGGGTCAGGCTGCTTTTTCTCGGGTCAGGTCAAAGGTTTAACCAGAGACTCAGCTTTCTGCTTTGCAACTGTAATGGGAGCTGAAATATTAGTCCTAAACTCCTGCAGACGCCCCCGACGCCACAGCACAGATGATGAATTATCTGCTAGGAAGAATTACAGATGGAGCATTTTGAAGCGATGCACACATAAACTTTTCACTCCTACGCATGCTCATCTGCTCACCTCCACATGCAAATGATTGATAATAGACATCACTGACATTAGGTTTATTGCTTCTTTTACCTAACTCCCACCAGCACACTTTGTTATATGCTAATGATTGATCGGGGTCTTCGGTTGATGCTGGCATCATCACTGCTTTTATTTATTCTGCCATTCAGAGTGGCTCTTGGCCTCTCTCCATCGAATATCAAATCGTTTTTTAAATGTATTTTGACGACTGATGTGAAAATGCAATCAGGCTAAAACTATGAATCCATTTAAGGAATGCACTCCTTCATATACATATGGTAATAAAACTATAATTGTAACAATCAGCAGGACTTATTGAAGCTGTGATGTTGTGTTACATGAAGGTCATTCATCATAAACTTTTGATTGTTTTTAAAACATTTGCAATTCCACTAATTATCACCTTAATAACATCCAACTTTTATCTTTCCAGATGAATATGCTTGTAAGATTCAGAATATTTCTCACTGAAAATAGCTGAAAACATTTCATTGTATTCTTTATATGTTTTTATTTTAGCTTATTTTATTTTTATGTTTCTATAAATGATTTGGATCTGTCTTCTGATAACATGTTCAATTGGTCAGTTAATAATTAGAGCACTTTTCATGTACAGCAAAGGCAACAAAACTGTTTATAAAAGATCAAAACAAGAGACAATGTAAACGTAGAAATATTATTTTGTGTAAAGATAACAATGAGACACAAGGAAGCAATACTCAACACTAAACTGTAATAATAATAATAATAATAATAATAATAATAATAATAATAATAATAATAATGTAAGTGCATTGAACAAAAACTTAGTTTTGCACTGCAGCACTAATTATATAGTATATTTACATTTATTTATTATATAAATATAGAATTATGTAATGACAAATATTTAGCCAAACTAAAAATGCAATATAAGTAAATGCACGCCATAGCTTTAAAACTAATAAAATAAGTTGTTTACCACTAAAAATCAGCTAAAGGCAAAAAGGAAACCTATAGTTCTAAAGTTTGCTTTTAAAAACAGTGATGGTCTCTTCCTTTGCTCTTTCATCTCCAGAACGGCTTTTCGAGGGACAGAATAGGAAAATTATTCCTCAGGATGGGTTCCTGGGTTTTAAAATTTTAATTGAGTTTTTGTAAACCTGGCGATCAAGTCAAACCCAGTGTGGGCAGGAAAAATGTTTCTGATATTGTCTGTTGCTGTCTGTGTCATGTCCTGTAACAAGTGCCTGTGCTGCAAGACCATGAGGACAATGAAGTTTACTACTGCTTCTAATAAGAAGACAACTTAGCCTCCACAGGTATAGGCAGTGAATGGATAGGGATTCATGTGACAGGCAAAGAAGTGTATGACTGTAAAATGAAAAATAACTGAAGTGGTTTTCAAAATTTCTTACAAATAAAAATCTGAAAAGCTTGGTATGTTGCTTATGTATTAATATTTAGTTCCCTTTAGATCTTTAAATCTCAGGTTTGAGGGTTGTTGTCCTGTCACTTTTAGATGTAGAAGTAGCAGGAAACCACTGGAGGCCTGGAATTCAGAATCTAGAGCATCTCCATCTGCCTTCAGAATCACTTTGTCCTGTCTGTAGCTGAATCTCAGTATAAGTCCAACTGTTCTGTGAGGTTAAAACTCGATTGATTTGATTTCTCATTTTTGTGACCTTTCTTAATTATTCTAAAACATCTGTGCTGTGGTAAGAGCTCCTAGCTTAGGATTACCTTCTGTGCTCCTATGTCTACCTTTTCTCTCCAGCTGTTTTTCTATTGCTGTCTGAATATCCTCCTTTCTCTTGTTCTCTGTCAGATGTTTAATTAGTCCTCTCTGCCTCCTTTGGTTGTAATGGTCAGTATAATAAATTCAGTTGTTGTAGCTTTGGATGTGAGGATGCTGGAATTAAAGGCCTGGTTATTGAAAAACCAGGAGAAAATCAAGGTCCATTAGCCGGCACAGAGCCACCAAGAGCAGGTTCATGTAGCAGAACCTGCCAGCCGGGTCATCAGGTCATCAGGCTGGGTGACAGCAGGTAGGAACCAGGGTCCTGGACCCCAGCCCAACCCGTCTGCGATTCTAACAGAACTGTCTTATTCAAAAACATGAAATAGCTCTAGCTATGTCAGTCAAGACAAGATTAAATAAAAGCATGAATTATTATTTGTGACCCAGCCTTTGACTCTACAGTTAAAATTTTTCAATATTTCTCAGCTGAAAAAAAGCATTTTCCAAGAACATAACAGAATCAAAGACATTACCAGCGAAGAGCCCAGTCCAGTACACCAAGATTTAACGTTCAGTCTGGGTTGTCACACAGCCACCATTTGATATTGAGAAAGACATATTTAAATATTCAGTTGGCTTAAAAGAACAGTAAAGCTCAATATCATCTGCAGAGAAATAAGAAAATTGCCCAATTATTTGGCCTAAGGGGAGAACTTAAGAGATTCCTATTTATCACATTTGTATGTTGCAAAATATCGATCAGACCATAATCTTTCCACTAAATATCTAGAAAGATTTATAACACAATGAAAAAATACTATCTATGATGTCTTCATGATGGGTAAGAAGGCTGAGTGTTAGTGTAAAGCTGAGATGACCTTCCTACTGTCCGTTAAACAGAGATGATGTGGATTCATACAAGTTCTGGACAATAAAAGTTTTGACATTTAAAGCCTTTAACTAATCAGTCCATCTGCATTTTTACCCCTTGTTTCTGACTTAACAGTCAGAGAAGAGATAATTTAAGCACCCTGTCTGTTTTATGTAGGGTAATCATATGTGATCTTTTGGACAGGGAGCCGGTCATCTCGTTAATTTGACCGTCAGTACGCCGCCAGACCTTCCTCCCCCATCCTCCTCAAATCAGGCCACTGCCTGAAGAGTAATTGCCGAGCCACCATGCTTCGATGCGCTCGACCTTTACGACCTTAAAAACCATTTCCATTTTCTGACCACGAAAAAAGAACATATCTCGTTAATTGCAAAAAGGCAAATATTCTCCGTCCTCTGCTCTCGCTTTTCCTTCCACAGTATTTGATTTCCCTTTGAAGGCAAAACACTAAAAAGCATTTCCATTTTCATTCATCAATGCTTATCAGTCATCTGAAGGCCCCTTCAGCAACAATCAACATCACAGCTCCAACTGAGAGGGACGCAACAAGGAGAAACTATCAACAAGCGCGAGAAGCAATTTGCTTTAATGTGGAGTGTTTTGTTGCTTCTAACTGCTATTTTTTTAATCCTCTGACAGGCCTGCTCTGATTCTTTCTGAACGGAAGGGAAAAGTGTCAGACCCCACTTTATGATGATGTTATACACATTATGCAGATGGAAAAATTCATATCGACTATCACAAAGTTCACACTGGGCTTTTCGGATGATGTAGTGTTGATCTCCAATTCTGAAAGTAATTTAAGAAATTATTTGCGTCTTGTAATCAGTGATCTGTGGTTGTCATGGTCAGGTTCAGTCACAGCTGTCTATACCTAAGAATAATCTACAAATGACAAGCAGTGTGACAGAAAATTGTATGTAAGCATTGTGAGCGCTGCTACAAATATTGTGCTTTTCCCAGCCCTGCTGTCTCGCTCCCATTTTTAGCATTCTACGTTTCCTATGTCACATGTGTAAAGGAAGTAACATGCATACTGGAGGTGCATGTAGATGTTTTAGTCTTGATAATTGTTCTTTAGACATTATCATCTCTTGACCCTCAATCCTGTGTGATGACACAGGAAAGTCCAAAGAGCATTTTAGAGAGTCCAGTTACCCTAACGTGATTTTGCAGTGTGTTAGGAAGCTTAAGTTTCTGTACGGAACCCAAAGATGCACAGGGATAACATGCAAACTCAAGGCAGAATGTCTCCTGGTCAGATTGCTATGTACTGATTTGCAAAAGTATTAATATCTTTTGAACTTTTTCCACTTTATAAGCTATTATCACAGAATTTTATGTATTTCTTTAGGATTTTATGTGAGAGACCAAAACTAGTGTATAAATGTGAAGAAAAGTTGATGGCATTTATTTAGTTTAGGGAGTCGGCCATGTCTTGGTAGGTTTGTAGTTGTACCATATTCTTATTTTAGGTATTTGATTGGTTCTTTGAATAATTAACTAGACACAAGAATCTCAAAGAATAAGATATTTTAAAACGTGACCGTGTGTTAAAACTATCCAAAACTTCATCTATAATTAGTTGATTGTGTTCTTTTGTATCCAGATGCTTTTTGTTTAGATATGTTCTGAGAAAACTCAGAGAAAAACCAGATCATAAAATGATCGGAGCAGCAGAATCAGAGCCATGGAGTTAAAAAGAACCTGAAGAAGAAGGCTGCTTCAGTGCTGGTTCTGATTTGGTTCTGTTCTGTTCTAGTTCTGGTTCTGATCTGGTTCTGTTCTGTTCTGCTCTGGTTCTGGTTGTGGTTTTGTTCAGGGGATGGCTGTGGAACCTCTGGAGTTGATGAAGCAAAGACAAATTTTTCATTAAATCAAGAAAATGATAGACACAAGATACAAGGGTCCCTAATTACTGATTAAATGGGCTGAAAACAAATCCAAACAACGCTTTATGAATTAATAAAGCATTGTTCATATATTTATATGTAAGTTGGTTGTAAAGTAGTAACATAAAATCTTGATCAAATTTGTTATCAAAATTGTATTTGTAATTCATTGGGCATAATAGAATGAAATTAAGGCCATCATAATGAAGATGGGAGAAACTAAAACAAAAATAGCCAAATCAAAATTATGTAGGAGAGTAAAACATGGATTATGTAAGTAAAGTCATAGCAAACTATGAGCAATTTATTTTCTTTTTCTGCACCAATTTTACACATGAATGCATTGATCATTTCCCTCCAAAAACTAACAGAGGTTTTCAATATGTTTAGCTCACCTACCGACTATAAAGTTGGTGACAAAATGACTTGCAGTAAAGAATAGACAGAGTCAGGGAAGGAGTTAGCATTCAGTGTCACATTACTGAAACTCGTTTGGCTCTTCCTCCTCATCATCCTCATCATCATTCAGGTGCTGCTCTTTGTGTCATCAGCAGCACTTACCTGTTTCTGATTCTGACCACCTTGTCATAAAGTAAACATCAATTATTGTTCAGTAATATTTCCTGAAGTGCGTTTATGATAAATCTCCTTCAGTTTTGGGTTGTTGTTCTTCTCCATAGCAGTTTAAAGGTATCTTCTGTTAGTGCAGCTGGAGGGCAGGAGGGCAGAAAACCCAGGTGATTATGGGAAAATAGAAACGTTTTTGGGAGACTTTTAAAAAACGGTCGGATGATTGGGGGCTTGTCACATAACTACTTGTTTGAGAAACAATCAAACCTCCGAGCCTGACTTTATTATCAAGTGACTAAAACATCAAAAATCTGCATGACATCCTTGAGACATTGTCAGAGTATTTAATTCTGCCATACCTCAGTAGCAGTAACTACAACAACCAGTCAAATACTTTGGATAGAGACGTTTGATAAAAACATAGCATCCATCCATTTCCATCCATTTTCTGTTCACCCGTTGTCCCTAATGGGGTCGGGAGGGTTGCCGGTGCCTATCTCCAGCCACGTTCCGGGCGAGAGGCGGGGTACACCCTGGACAGGTCGCCATAACAAAACATAACATGCAAAAAAAAAAAAAAAAAACAGCAGAAAAAGGTTTTATCGGGTTCAAAGTGTGAGTGCTGGGATTCCTCTGCCCCAAATGGTCAGCCAATGAGAACTCTGGATCAAATGGTCAGCCAATGAGAACTCTGGATCAAATGGTCAGCCAATGAGAGATCTTTTTGTTAGTTGTGTAACTTCAATTCTGTAGTATGGGTGAGAATTCAAAGAGGACACTTCTAGATGGGTAAATCAAGAAGAGGTACTTATCTTGCATAATCCTATAACATATTGGGGACTACACAATAGTGAACTGTGAAAACATTATTAGACAGTTAAGATTGGTGCACTAAGCTAAGCCCAGGCCTGGAGAGTGACTATCTTTAACCATGTAATGTTCCTTCTCCAACACGCGTGAACTAAATTTCCTCCTCAGCAGTCATTTAGTGCTCAGAAGCCTGAAGACGAGCCATTGATTTGACTGAGCCGTGTTGGAGAAGGGATTCATCTAAGTCTACAGGATGTGTAGCAGTGTGTTGCTATAGGGAGACATCAGGGAGAAGTGGCGTTACTCAGATGTATATTGGATGTATCCAAAAATGCCACAATGACAGCAAGTATGTGAAGAACTGTATAAATAAAGTGTACATATAGCACATTCAGGCTGATGTTGTAAATAAGAAATTCTTCATGTTTTGCCTGATAAAAAAAGTTTAACTAAATATAAAATGTTCATCACACAGGAAAATTGTTCACCTCTTGCCTATGTAGTGAGATAAACTGCCGTACAGTGTGCTACTCCATAAAAACTAAGTAAATAATTTTATCTCCATCATCTTCTTGTAAAGAATCCCTCAATCAGTTTGAATTATTGTACTATCTGACCTCATGCTCCCACATGGGGTCAGATAGTTATCACCTGAATGAATCAGAAACAGATCCGACTCCCCACCTGTCAGCCACTCCAGGTTTTCCATGTACTGAGGTGAAGAATTCCTGATGAGAGTAGACAAAGCGGTGGCACTGCATAGCACGACTGAAGTAAAGTCACCTAATCATCATTTACATAACAGTTAAAGGAGCAGGGCATGTGAACAGTATATACAACATCAATCAGTCAGACTTTATTTACAGAGCCCTCCCAGTTGAGGTGTACCTCTGAGAAAAATCACAGACTTTTTCATTCTTTTTAAGCAGAGAACCTTGAAAAACCAGTGCTGTTTGAAAGACTTTCCCCACTGTACAATCAATCATGTGATCAAAAGAGTTCTCAAAAATATTGACAGAAGAGTTGGGATGCTGCACACTGATTAATTGTTACCTAGTCTGGGTCTCTGAGTCAGCACTAAACACAAGTTGTGATGTCATCAGACTCACCAGGAGCCGTTGGACAACAGCAGTTTGTAGAACATTACACAATCAAGGCAACAGCAGAATCTACTCTTTCTTTCAAAATATTTTTAAGTTTTAGAGAGAAAACCAAGGCGTACGCATGTACCTCGTTAATAAAGCTGATGAGTTATCCAGTTGGCTGAGTGCAGTTTCATGCTTAACACTATCATAGTCGAGTATAAAATACTTATGAAACACTTGAGAAGCTTACCGAGTTATAAATGATTCATTACTATTCAAAATAAAAGCTCAAACATTTTTTCAAGTTATCAATCTCTGATAATGACAAATTCAATGTCCTAAACATTGCATATTTTGACAGTCTCAGCCACATCATCTATAGGATATAATATTTTAGCTACTTTTAAAGCAACAGTGAAAACTTTTCACTCTGATCTTGGTTCAAGGAACCATGGGAAGGAGGCCTCATCTCCAGTAAGTATGGATGTTTTCACAGCCTCTTTTTGTCTCATTCCATTCTGACTTAATAGAACTAATACTGACATTATGACCTTTTTGTACTCCATGTTTGTTTTCGATTTGAAACACAGTCTCATATTACGGTTAATACAATAATAAAATTACCCCCCCCAAAAAATCACATCTCATGATTTTATTTCCGGTAAAGTTTATTTTTCAGCAGTTAGTTTTATAATATAGTCAGCAGAAACCATGCAGTCAAGCTCCTATTGGTAATAAAGAAAGCCCATATCACAAATGAAATACACAGTAAAACACATACAACTAGAGTTCCTCCTGTGCTTTGTACACTGAATTTTGAACAAGCCTCTTGTGTTTATTTTATTCTCTGTTGATTGTTGTTTATTCACTAACAGGGAGACTGGCGTTCTGAAATAATAAAAGGTATGAGAATTAACAGCAGAGCAAGGCACAGAAGTATACTAAAACCCTTCACACCCTGTCATCCTTCCACGCCTCTTGAAAACAGTCCCACTTCAATCACTGCTCATCATACCAGGAGCTGCTTAAGAACAAAAACACAAATAATAAATGTTACAGAATCCAAGAAGTATTAACACAACGCACATCAGTGAACCTTTACTCATACACAACGCTGCTTTAGCTCTCGCTAACTTTGGTTGTGTTGCATAGATAAAACACCATTTAAAAGACAATTGTTTCACCCTGTAGTTTGGTGAAGCTACTGTAAGCAAGGAGTGAAAATATTTGGTTCCACATGCTTTAAGGTAAAAAGAAAATAACTTTCACATCCCAGCAGAATATACATATGAAAAATCATAATTCCTCAGTCAGCAGCTGAAATGATAAAAAAAAAACAAGCAAACTGGTAAAATCCATACAGTCTGTGTCCTGATAGAACAAATATTTCCTAGTCAGTAACATACAATTAGTGTTAAATCTAAAGTGAAACAGATTTCAGTTTAAATCACGTAAAGTTTTACCAGAGCTGAAAAGGTGAACATGGGGAGGGAGAAGATTGCTGACACTGTCTCTGTTCAGTCAGAAGTTTTCCCTGCGTGAGAAACAGAACTTTATTTCAAGTCTTCCATTATTCTTAAAGTGATGTCCATAGAGACACGTCTACTGAGTCAAACATCTCAAACAGACAAGGAGGCCATTTCTGTGACTCTAGGTCATGAGTTTTACCAAGTGAATCCTGAAATCCTTTACAAATCTAGAGAAAGACCTACAGGTAAGAAGCAAGCAGCACATTGGTTTTACAGTGCGTAGTTTAAGGACTGCATACAGGTAATAGATCAGTGTTCACAACGGCAGCATCAAGAACGGCATACAGGGTAATACTGAGCTCATCAGAGATTTGTGGTAGAATACAGAGAAGGAAGGAAGGAGGGAAGAAAGAAAAATAAACAAAAGAAGGAGCTAACTATGAATATAAGTTCAACTTCACTATTTGACTTCATTTTCCTGTCAGACCCTGCTCTCATCTACACAGTGGGCCCCTAGTATTGGCAATGTTAGTGACCACAGCCACCATTTAGCTAAAATCCACTAAACCTTGACACTTCTCCTGAAATTGCTTAGAAATGTCTGTTTTAATAGTTCTAATTCCAAACATACCTTAATATGCATGAATGCTCTCAGTGGAGCCAGTGTTTGCACTGCAGCAGAAGAACATCTACTGTCTTCCTTATTTCCTCTCTTGGAGGTCCAATCAGTGCCAAGCGAAACACAGAGCAGGACTGTGCTGAGGTGTTTTAACTTCTCAAACTGCTTCTTTTTTTTTTTTTTAGAATATTTTAGAAATGTGCTAAAAAATAATCAGTGAAAAGGCAGATTTTTCTTGAATATTTAGGAGCTATTTTCCAGATAAAGATCCATGAGCTGGAGGGCGTCCACTGCACTCTGATGTTTCCTTTCCTGCTTTACATTTTAGAGAAAGACCAAGCTGTTCTGGAGTCTGGCCTTCACTGCAGCTTCCAGGTTACATTTTATTGTCCCCTAAAAACGTTACAGTGCTTTGATAAAGTATGTACACCCCTTTAGTTTTTTCACATCTTGTCAGGCTACAATCCAAACGTTTAATCTGCTTTATCCACATTTTATTTAATAAATCAACACTAAGTACAGCATATACAGTACAGACCAAAAGCTTGGACACACCTTCTCATTGAATTCAATGAGAAAGTGTGTCCAAACTTTTGGTCTGTACTGTATGTGAAGTGGAAGGAAAACTTTATAGATTTACAATACTTCTTTCAATAAAAAACAAATCTGAAAAGTGTGGCTTATTCAGTTTTTAGTGTGTGCTTTGTAGAATAGTTACAGAACTGAACAGAACAGTTTGGACTGATTTCAGTTTTTTTGATGATTTTGTTCATTCAGATTGGATGAAAAACATTGCAAACAGCTGTCTTCTTGCCCAGATCTCACTTAGATTCAAGTATGAACTTTAACTAGTTCATTGAAACACATGGACAATCTTTGATCTAAGCCAGAGGTTTTGTAGGACTCTGGAATACTGGGCCAGAAATGTTTTTTTATTTATTTATTTTTTTTACAAAATTAATATAACACTGTTTTTGAAATTAGCTTGGGCAAAGAACTGAAAAAAAAAAAAACAACAAACAAAACAAAATTCATTTGCAACTTAAGATCATTCCAACTTTGTCTTACATAAAAACACATAAAAAACAAATCTGAACATTTAATCTGATAAAAGTTGCTCTGAAACTCACAGAAGCTGTTCAGTCACTACCTTATTAAAACCATTTAAAACTCAAGTTTCCTTCTAAATGTTTCACCCATCAGCTTCTGTTCCTCTCTCTCAGATTATGAAAGTTTACATTTTAAAGTATTCAACCTCTAGCTCAATTTTTCCCAACTTTGTCATTGTGTTTTGTTCATTAACATTTTGTTGACACCTCACTATGACTTTAAAAATAAATTGTTTAAATGTTTATTCTCCTCAGCATTTTATTCCGATTATTTGCGTCCATGACAACATGCCTACTGCAGCTCTCTGGCTGTGTGTAGGGTTGTCTTCAGTCTTTTCAGAGGTTTCCTTCCAGAATTGTCCTGCTTTTATACTGAGAGTACTTTAACCAAAGGCTGGTCTGTTTATCAACTGGGCTGTTTTTCATAGAATGAAATTTTATTCAGGAGTTTTAGAGTAAAGGAGTAAGAGAAAGAGTAAGATCCAAATTCAAACCAAATTATGTATGTTTTTTTCTTTCCACTTCATTACTATGTACTAAAGACTTAATCTACCACATTAAATAATAAAATACCTACATGTTTGTGGTTGTAATGCAGCAATATGAAAATGCTTATGGGGTGTACATACTTTAGCAAGGCACCATATAAAGCAGCATACATAATTCTATACATTTTTTGCATGTAACTTTCAGTATCTATGTTATGTACTTGAAGGAGAGTGAATTCAGCTGATCTCAAGTTGGTGTTTTTTATTTTTTTAAGTATTGTTTGGTCCAAATTTCCCTTTTCCCTAAATAGAAAATACTGATGGAAGGATTAGACATTGGTCACATTCTGGATGTGTGGAAGTCCTTTGCTTAGCAGTTATTATGGTAGCAACATGGGTCACCATGTCTGTGGTAAAGGGGGGCTAATGGATCTCCACGAGTCTCCATAGTGTTAGCTCTTATGGTTAAATGAAGAATACCTATTAGCTGGACTGTTCATTGCAGTTTTTCTGAGAATAGTTCAGCTCTTGTACACCAGTTCTTATTTTCATTGCAAAACATAATACCTTTAATAAAGAACTACAAACTGTGTGAAGATTTTCAGTTTTTGATTGAACCTCTCACTATGTAAATGGGGCACAATTTTTAGAAATCAAGAAATTTACCAAAGCTGATTACATCAACTCTCTAAACAGAGCAATGAAACTCTGAAGTTTATCAATCAACGGTACGGAAGCTAGAACTTTAGAAACTGGAACTGACTGGAACCTTAGTCTTTATAAAGTAACATATTGTGAAAAACTAGGAGGTTAATATTCTGAAAATGTTCAGCCCACTGCTGTCCTCTCCTGCATCATGTCCTGATGGGAGATTGAGGGACAAAAACATGAAACTATTTCAATATACAGTACAGACCAAAAGTTTGGACACACAGTTGTGTCCAAACTTTTGGTCTGTACTGTATATTAAAAAGCTGCATTCTCTTTGTGTTTCAGCTTCACAGCTATCTCTGTAAAGGAATGGAAAAAGTCATTTAGGTTTTTCTTTTTTGTTCCATTTGGTTTGAATGTGCTATTGCAAATGGTCAAACAACTCAACGATCAGGTGAATGTATCTGATTCCAGCTGGTATCAGTGTCTCAAAGCCCATATTCAGGAAAAGGGTCAAAATAGCACAGATTCCTGCTTTAATCCACCATTTTCACCATTACAGGTAGGATTGATGAAAGATTTCAAGACCAAAACGTTATGGATTTTTTTTTTTAGATGTTGACAATCACACTTGAAAAGACAATGTCATTTTTCACTGAAACCAAGGTTAATACAAAATACTTCCTAGGAAATATTTCAGTTTCTTAAATTGTAGGACACAATAGGTTTAGCCCACTTCAATGTGAGCAATCGAACATGGATTTGGACTAATGTCTGACAAAGTACTCCTATGGAGAATTATTTTTTCTTGGAGCCTCCCTGAAAAAGGTGATTACACACTAAATGATCTAAAACGTTTACTTATTCCCTTGAATATTCAAAAAATCTGTCACACCTTTAAATAAGTCCTTTACCTTACCTTTTTACTAAGTGTACATGCATTTAAATTCTACATTCAAGCAAGACCTCAGAGAACCTTGAAATATCCTCAGGAAAAGTCTTTAAAACTGCGTCATGATCATAAATTCACCAACTCATCAGGCTGGTGAGCTGGGCCAATCCCAACCTGTGCAGCTCCAGCGAAAGTCCTCCAGACACCAGATGTGAGTTGAGTCAGAAGACAAGATCCGAGAGGTAGCAGTCTGCAGAAGCACAGAGGGAGACGCTCAGAGAACACCAAACCAGAGACCTACAACTTCCTCCTTCAGATGGCAGATGCCTCCTTCAACCAACCCAGATGTTCTCTGAAGAAAATAGAAAAGATTATTTCATTTCATGTTAGTGAAAATAGTAAACGTAGTATTCTTTCAATTTTTACATATTAAACCTTCACTGCCAAAACTCTTTGTTTGCCTGCCTTCACACACATAAGTTTGAGGGACATCGAATTTTTAATCCATTCCTATGATGTCTGCCCACTCGCTTTGGCTTAATCAATTCTTCAGAAGGGCTTAACACAGGGTTAAGTAATACACTTATGGGAATTAATTATCATTCTTCCAAACATACACCTGTCAGAAAGTGCTGTTTGGTGAATTTTGGCTCCAAGTTATCACAAAGCTATTCTAGTCAAATTTCTCCATACTAAACTTCCACAAATTTGGAAGTAAAAAATTGTCCTAAATGTACTTATATGCTACAGGTCTCACATTGAAGTCCCTCAGCAGAACCAGTGAGTTCCTAGCAGGAGTGTCTCCACCGCCACATCCTGGGACTCCAGAAGGGACGGTAATCTGAACTAAGGTTTGGTGCGTAAACACAATAGTCTGGTCCCGGTACTTTGAAAGCAAGGAGTCAGAACTCTATCTGTCTGCATTACCAGCAGTAAGTCAGACTTGTGTCCGGTCAGATTTGGACTCCATAATGGTTGCCCGTTGTCACAGATTCTGACCATAACCTTTATTTCTAGGCACAGCCAAAGTGTTGAGAAGATCCGTTTTGGGGACCTATATTTTTTGCAGCTAATGTGGTTCTGATGGCTTCATCAGACCGTGATTCCCAGGTGTCACTGGTGCAGTTTGCAGTCAAGTCTGAAGTGGTCTGGATGATAATACGCGCCTCTAGAAACGAGAGCATGGTCTCGAGCCAGAAGAGGGTAGAATGTCGTCCCTAGGTCAGAGAAGAGGTTCTGTCCCAAATAAAAAATCCAGACTCCTCCTTTGAATTGGCGAACAGTCCACTGGTGGTAAACTTTACACTGATTCATCTGACGCGTTGCATTGCACTGATGCAGAAGCTTGGTCATAAGAAGTAATTCCATGAAGTTTTGCATAAAAATTGTGATCTTTGTTCAAAGACACCTCAGCATCCACTGGCCTTACTCTGGGATTTTCCATGGTCTATCATTTCATTGCTGCAATTCCCAGTCACTTTCTGATATTGCCTTCAACAGTTGGCAAAATCACTTTCTGATATTGGGATATTTTGTAGGAATCCGAGGAATCTTTATGATTGGACTTACTGCACAGTACTTTCTGCCACAGCACCATTCTAGTATTATTTGAGTTCTTATGGTGCGTTCACACCAAACGCATTTTGAGCATCAGGCTAGTCTGGTTTACATTCAAAGTCTATGTGGAGCGTCGGATGCGTTGGATGCACTGGATATGTCAAACACTTTAAACTGTTCAAATCGCGCCATTCTAGATGCTTGAAAAGAGCCGCAATGGCCCTCAAGCGCCTCCACGTAGACTTTGAATGTAAACGAGATGCACCTGACACTTAAAAAGCATTTAGTGTGAAGGCACCATTAGAGTTTCCTATTCCTTCACAAATGTTTGTAGAAGTCTGCATGTTTTCATGGATATTGTTCAGATGTTGTCACTGAAGTGTGTAATAGTTTAGATTTTTGAGCAAATATTTTCTACAATATAACACAGGTGTATACACAATATTTAAGAAAATTAAATGCTAAATATATTAAATTTAGTATTAAATAAATATAATCTATGCTCTCATTCACTGACTGAAAGTTTTTTAACATGTTTGTGTATTATTTATTTTGATTTATTTTTGAGGCTGCTGTCTGGTGAAACTTTTTATATGCAAGTCAGTGATAAAAACTGAACACTACACACACTCCCATACTCTCCTGTGTGTTTTGTTGTAGACCTTCTGCTGTCTGGGTCACAGAGCACATCATGAGTTGCATTCACGATTGCTTTAATTGCACCTGTGTTTGTGTGTACAGTGGGTTTGTGTGTGTGTGTGTGTGAACAGGTGGGCTAGACTCAGCCACGTCATGGAGGTCAGGACCAGCTATACGCATCATAGATATGATGTCTGGATGATGGTGAAGTGTGTGTCCCTCGTCGGAGCGCTACCTCCACTGTGTGTGTTTTCACTGGGATTTATTTTTCTGGTTCTTTGCATAAAGATGTCTATGTAAGTTTGTCCTCTGGGGTGTGTGTGGGGGTGTGTTTGCGTGTGTTATTGTGAGTAGTGTGTCTGTCTAACCCGCAGCTGTTGGGCTGTCATAGCTTCTACCTGGACTCTCATGCCCTGCCCTCAGGGGTGTGTGTGGATGTGCAGGTGTGCACATTTGTGTGTTTAGAGTATGAGGGCAGGAGGTTTTGCTTAGCCCTGGAGGCACCCATAGGGTGCACACATCATACACTGAAACACACACACGCACAGACTGTCAGTAACGTCCTTTTGTTCATGTTCTCAGTTTCTGCTTAGATTTTAACACATTTGTAAAAGGGAACAAGAATAATTTTACTGTCTACTTATCAAAATTATTCAACAGTAGCTAATTCTAATTCAGGTTTTAAAATCTATATTAAGGACCTGGAATGTGTGGAACCCATTTTGTAACGCATGTCAACGAAAGTGAATAAATAATCAGAAAGTAATTTAAAACCGAAGTCTGGATGGACTCATAGTAGAAGCACTGAAACTGCCTGTTTTGTTGATGAGTCTGTTGGATTCTAAAGCACATGGAAAGTAACAGACTTGAACAGAGATGAACTGAGATGTAAAGCCTGATTGTATTTCCACAAAAAAAGATTTTGGTTTTGTTTTTAAGCAGCTGTGATTTTTTTTTTTTTGAAATCTCATCCACACAGGATGTTACATGTTAACATACTCTGACTGCTCTCATCTGGGAAGGAGTCCTCACTGAGGGTTTGCTTCATCCTGTGTTCCTCCAACGCTGTGACCGTGAACTGGCCAAAATCCCGCCTACATCACAGGTAGGGAATACAGAAAGACACACAGATAGCAGAATTTAAGACAAAAAGGACAAGGAGCAAAAAGATTAAATTTAAAAAGAGCAACAAAAGCACTGGAATGCTTTTAAATCAAACAGGTGATGGGCATTACCAGAATTCTATCTATGAGCCCGTCTTCCAGTTATTTTACTCAAACAGCACAAGGAGCGGATTGTGTTAGCACACTATATAAAAGTGAGCTTTTCTATCATAATACTAATAATACAGAAAATTTAAAATACTATAAATAGATGACAAAAACAAACTGATATATTAGATTTTTTTCTGGAATCACATTTAGTCTACTGAAACCATACATGCATCTGATTATAACACTCAGCTCTTCCTCCTCCTGACTGTGCCTTAACATCCTGTCCATGAATACCACAAACAAGACTGTGGAGGAAAAGCAGCCACTTATACTTTTCTACCACCAACCACTGAACTGTCATTTTGGTTATCCAAGGTTAGCACAACACAACCGTAATGACAAAACGTCTCAAAAAGAAATTAGACTGTTTTGCAAGACATCTCCCATCAGTAGGTGTTAGGATGAAAGACCAGTACTCCCAGATCTGTCCACCATTCCTCAAGAATACCAAGATCTCCAGGAATATGACATTTGTGTCAGTTGTAAATGGTCAGTTAATACATAGGAAATCTAATAATTTAAAAATGTTTACATTTATGCACTGGTAGTAGCAAGTAATTGAGTACTAAAGAACCATTTGGCTCTTTAGTACTTGGAGTCTAGTAGTCCTAAACACTCAAAGTCTTTAGGAGGAGTCTTTTAGACTAAAGGGCTAAGGAGGATAGTGAATACAAACATAAAAGAACACGACAAAGACAGCACAGCAGATAAAAGACAAAGAAAGCTCAGAGGGAGCAGAGGGAAAGGAAAATCCGTCTGACTTGCGAAACAAAATAAAGAGAAAGCACAGCTTCACCGCCTTCATTCCCACTGACGGGCTTGACTAAAACTAATACCCAAAGCAGAGAAGTGGAGTCCAGTATCAAGACGCTGTATAATGTCTGGAGATAGTGCAAATACATGGAACACTAACCTGTTTCACCAGGGCAGACTTTGCTTCTTGCTGCGAAACGCTCCAGCCCTTTCTCCTCTTTTCCTCCTCCTCTGCCCATCGAGTATCTTCCTCTTTGCTCCTCTTCCCCTCCTCCCTATCAGGCCTTCTCATCGCTGAGCAGTTAATTTTGGGATTAATACGCGTGGCGGCGGTGGCTGGCTCTTTTGAGGGATTTGTAGCAGAGCTGCAGACACTTATCTTGGTCATTACGGTGCCCATATTGGATTCAAGCGTTTTAGTATCTGCCAAACATTCTGTGGCGAAGGAGTCTATCAGGGCGACACGCACCCAGGGATTAAGATAAGAAGGCCCCTCATTACGACTTCTCTCCTCCTGCGGCATGCTGACACTCACAGCAGTCGCGACTTTTCCTACAACACCATCAGAGGAGAGGTACAGGTCTTCACCGAGCTTTTCTTCCATTGCCTCAGTCGACACAGGTAGAGGAGAAAAAAGGTTGTCACCTGAAGAACTGAAGTTGCTTCTTAAGAGCGAAGAGGAGGAAAATAAGCTGTAACAAGGTTCAGGAAGGTAGAAGTTCTGGGTTTCATTTCTGGAACCAGAGCCTTGTGTCGAGAACAAGTGGTCCGTCCGCCTATTGTCCAGTTTGGAACTTTTTCCCTCTTGGGACAAACAAGGTCCATTTTCAATCAGCTCACAGCCACCAGCCAATGAGGTATCCAAACGCAGTTTATGGTAGGAGGGTTGAGGTTTCTTTTTGATCACCATGCTGTAGCACAAAGGTGGCCCAAGGTAAACTTCCTCTGTACATGCTTCAAACAGCGTCTCCTCATTCCTGAAGTCAGGACTGGTGGGTACGGACAGAGAGGGGCTAGAAGACTGCTGCTCCACTCGGCTTCCATCTGAGACGCTGCCAGGTTCGCCGTCAAAACACTTCAAATCCAGACTGCCGATGTAGTCCTTGGCAGTCAGGTTAGGGGAAGAGCGTCTGCTCAACTGAGATGACTGAAAGGAAGACATTGCCACTTTGCTGCTGGGAAACAGCTCAGGGCTTGGACTGTTTGGGGTTGGTGTCGAAGTGCAATAGGATGGGATGGTGTAGGGCACAGGGGTCAAACTCTTGTCCTCAGCACACTGACTGACCTCACCACAGTCGCTGTCATGGGAGGAGAGAGACAGGTAGGAGTAGAAATCTCCCTTCCGAAGATGCAGAGGCCTATGGGAGTGTTCAAGCACCTGAAGGAAGAAAATGAACAGTTTGTTGCTTCGTACTGGTTTCTAAGTAGAGGGTCTGAAGTAAGAATAAACAATATTGATAGTCACTGAGAGCCACACACACAAATGTCTTATTTTGATGCTTTAATTAAAGCTAATGTGAAGTGAAATCTGATTTTAAACTAAGAATGACTCAAATTAAATAGAAAAGTTCAGCCAGGATATATATACAACTTTGATCATTCTCTGTTTGTATTTCATTGTAACTATCATACCATAAAATCTTTATTTACATATTAATGTTTTACATTATGACAATGTTTTCTGCGTGATTTTTCTTTGCCTTTTAAAAAATGTGGACTGAAAACTAATGAACTTTTAGATTGCTTTACTTACTGAAGAAATTAATAATTACACCCTCAAAGTTCTGATCCGTGATGCGATTTATTGAATTACTTCAACTGAATAAACAAATGAAGACAGATAACTTTCCTTTGAAATAATTTGTCTTTGAAATGCACAGAATATACCAGGTCAAATAGGACAGCTTCAAACTCATATTAATTTTATTCTGATATTTTTATATTAGTTATTCAACAATTGTGTGGTAGACACTGTGTGAATCTGATTAGTTTGTAAAATTAAAGTTCTACCTTGTCTCGGATGTGTGCTAGTGAGGTGGAGGACTGGTCTGGGACAGACCCACTGGTCTCCCTCTGGGTTGCTCCATCTGACTGGTTCTCTTTGCTTTTCAGTGCTACAGAGGCCATGTCAATAATCTCCATTACAAAGTCATGAACATTCTCCTTCTTGCTTTCGTCAACGCTGAGTGTCGAGGCTGACAGGACGAAGGGCTTGCAGCAGGAAGCGTGGGATTTGTGGCCTTTTTTGGATGGCAGAGATGAATCTTTTGCTCTGACTTCCCTCCTTGTCTCTTCTGTGACCAACGATGAGAACTTAAACTTCTCTTGAATTGTGATGGCTTTCCGTCCTCCAGCAATTGAGAAGTTGTTGTCCAGTGCATTGTGGGATCTGCAGTTGACTGGAGATAGCAAAGGGGGTGAAGGAAATGAGGCACTGTGGCAGGGGAGCTCCCCTCTCAGCTCTCCCACCAAACAGGAAGTACGCTTGGAAGAGAAGGGATGCAGCTCACTGGATGGTGATGAACAAATATGACTTGTTGAAACTGAATCCATTTCAACTCTCAAGTTGCCAACATCTTCAACTTGGTCTTCTGTTTTGGTGTTCACATAAAAGTCCCTTAAAGTGTCTCTTTTCTGAGTGAACAAGCCAGACTCTTCTTGGAGTAGCTCATCGTCTTCGTCTTTTCCTTGTAGACAGCTGTGGTCAATGTTTCCATTCTCCACATCATCGACAAATTGGCTGATGTAGCTTCTTGTCACATTCAGTCTGGTCTCATCTTCTCTTTCATTTCTACTTGTATTGCCACCAGCTTTGTTACTGCTATCCATTAATTGTGCACGCGAGTACGTGAAGGTGGAAGGTGGAGCACTTCCACACTGCAGTTCATCCAGAAGGCCTGCCTCCGATTTGAATGAGGAGGATACAGAGGTGCGAGGAGGTCGTATCCAGCTCTGTAATTCCCTTTTCATGTACTCAAGCCCCAACTCGTAGGAGTTTTCCATGTCATCTTCATCATTATCTTCATCTTCCTCATTCCCAGAAGACAAACCATTAACCCTGTCGTCATCTCCGTCTTGTTCATCCCGAACACCAAGTTCCTCTTCAGTGAGCGTCAGTGTGGAGGATGAAAGCAGATCACTGTCATCTTCATCTTCATCTGTGCATGCTGATGTACATGAAACGTTGACCACCATGCTTAAACTAGCAGCATCCGACTCATCTACAGCTTTCCCTCCCCTGTTGCCGTTGTGACAATGTTTCCTACGAGGGCTGGAACTGGTTGCTATGTTTGGATCTAGGAAAAGAGGGTGCTGGTTTCTGAGCACGATAAAATCCTCAGAAGCCAGAGACGAGTCCTCTGTGCTACTCAGTTCTGTTAGTGACATTTTTGATAAGTTTTCATTGATCAGTGATGGCTGTCCTTTCCATGAAGTGCTAAACAACCTGGAGAGTGGAGTGTGTTGACCACCTAAAGAGGGTGAAACAGGGAAGTGGTACTTTTGTGGGATACTGCTTTGAATTGACATGTCAGAAACACTTCGGGTCATCTTCCCAACCAAAGGATTCTGAATGTTCTCCAAACGTTTCAGGAGATCAAGAGTTCTTTGGCTTAGCTCTCCAGAAGATTCCTCTGTTTCAGTATCCATGCTTGCTCTTAGATTAATTCTATCTTGGTCTTTCTCCTGGCACGGGTTCATCTCGTCGGGACTTGTGAGACTGCCCACTGCCTCCCTGTTGGGGCTGTGGCATGGATTAAGGCAGCTCTCCAAAGAGACACTATGATGCAGCCGCTCTTTGGAGGGGAATAAGTCGATACCCAGAGCCAAAAGAGACTCCAAAGAAGAGCTCTGAGACAAAACGGGACTTGATGTCCTACTGTTGAGAGCAGGGGGAGTCTCTGAACTATTATAATGGCCAGGGTTACACTCTGTGTTGTCCCTCTGGGACATGAACATCTTAGAGTCATCAAGTCCTTTCACATCAATGTCAGAGTCGGAGTTTGCCGGTGTCAGGATCCCATGTCCGTTTATCAGGAATTCCACTGCTTCCCCCCCATCCTGTTTGCACCTCTTCTTCTCCTCCTTCTTGTTTCTTTTTATTTCACATCTCAGCTCATTCCTTCTCCATTCTTCCAAATTCGTAGACATTTGCATCTTGCTCCTTTTATAAGGGGCAATGCAGTTCTTTTCCAGAGCTAAACTATAATGTTCTTGTGTAACTTCACCTTTCCTTCGGTCTCTTTTCTCCTTTCTCTCTATCCACTGATCCTCTTTCTTTCCTTGTACTCCAGAGTTTGACGATGTCTCTGAATCTCCATTGTCACTTACAATCCCACTCTCACAATCTGATCGTAGACTATTTTCCGACTGACCGCTCCTTCTGCCACCCTCACTTTCCCTATTACAAAATTCACTGATTCTATCTCGTTGTTGGCTACTTGACATCAAACCTCCCAGGAGGTCTGGGAGAGATTCAATAGAGGACAAGGAAGAATCCTTACTAATACTCTTCAGCAAAAAATGTTCTTTGTTTTTTACGGGTTTATTTATGTGCATTAATGTGGAAGGAAGTGGAAACACCAGCTGCTTGCATAATTCAATACTGTGGAGGCTGTACACTTGATATACGTTATTGTTTGGTGGGGAATGGGAGTTAACATCCATCGAGGATCCATCCTTCAAATTAGAGAACTCTTTTAACTGAGTGGCTTGGATATCAGTTTGAATCTCAACAGGTTGATTGTCAGTGGCCAAAATATTGTTTGACGGCAGACTTGATTGCAAGGCTGTGGGGAGGTTGGTTGTAAGGTCAGGTTGTGGTACATCTAGTCGCTCTGCTTCCATGACCGACATATCTGTTTCATCCCATTCCCAGGAGTCCTCTGGTGGCACTGTCACTGAAGCCACTGACACAGGGCTTATCTGGTGGAGATCCACTAGGCCAGTTTCGAGAATGTTTCCATTAACCTACAAGAAAAAGAGAAAAAAAATGTTTGAAAGCTTGCATTTGATTCCTAGGAATAGCTTGAATGTACTTGGAATGATTGGATTAAAGTGACTTTTTTGTTAAGTGCCTTGAAACAACGTGTGTTATGATTAAACACTATATAAATAAACTAACCTGAACTAAATTGAATTCATCAAGTACTCAAGCCACACAAAATTGTGACCGTCTTAGATATATTCAGCACCAGAGGAGTAATGACATATTAAAATCCATATTTCCCATTGTTCTCTGGCTCCAGTAAGTCCAAGTCTTCACTTCCTCTTCCTCAGTATGTCCCACATCACTCAGAACAGGACACCCTCAGTCTTTGATTTTGAAGTGAGTGCAAGTGTGTGTTTATCAAAGTATCAGCCATACCTATGTTCAGAAATTCCCAAGGATGTAGCTATTACTGAGAGATGTGTTTCATTTAGTACTAGTTTGGTAAACATAGACCAATAAAAAATACTATGAAGAAAAGAAAACAAAGAAGAAACTTCTGGAGAAAGCCAAAGCAGGTGTTCCAGTTAAGAACCTTGCAGTGTTGAGGACTGTGATTTGTTTGATAAGAGTCTGACAACAGATGAAAAAGAAATTTAAAAAAAGATTTGTCTATAAATCCATGTCCTGCATGATGCTGCTTTTCTTCCACTGGTTGGTAAAACTTGCTTCAATATAAAAAATGTGCTACCAATTAAAGTTTTGTATAAATTGTAAAAATATAAATTTGACTAAAATTGCCTTTGACTGTGTGGTGCCATGGTCATTTGTGAATAAAGAACTGATGAATTATTGTTATTCTTCAGTTTATGGTATCCTGCTTTGGCACCAATTTGTTTCAAAAGACATGTTTTGTTTTCTGCTTTGAGATCAGTGTCTCTTCTCAAGTCTATGGTTGAAAAGACACCAAACTCTGAAAAAAGCATGTTCTAGGGTCATGTACAAGAAACAACACGAAACAAAAAAAAAGTGAAATCAACCTACTCCACAGAAACTACTCATAAGGCTCAACACAAATTATTCCACTCTGGAACAAAGCAATGAATTATTCAAAGACAACTTCTGAGAGAAAGAGCGCCAAGCTGAAAATCCCAAGGTAAATACGTAATCAAAGCCTTCAGAAAGCTTGGCTGTCTAAAAATATGCTTAGACACAGGAAACCTTCTCTGCCCCAGACATAATTATACAAATTGCTCTACGTCTCGTTAACAAGAGAGGGGGGTAATTCGTATTAGCCATTCATAGCCTATTAATCTAATAAACTAGTTGTCTAAACGTGTGTGTTAGTGTGTGTGTTTCAGATGGAGTGAGTTTGTGTGGTTATGGCAGTACTTAATGAATTTCTATTAGACTTGTGTTTATTCCCAATGTGCTGATAAGGGAGTTGTGGATAATGAATGAACTGAGTTTTGCGCTGCAGATGCATTCAAGAAACCTTCATTGTTGAAAAGGCAGCATTCCTGTTAGCTTAATCCAATCAATGTTAAAAACCTTCTAGAAAGTTTTGATGGAATTGTTCCCATTTGTAGAAACACCCCTTACATCAGTTTATGGCTGAATTGTAAGTATTTTTCCGACAGTAAAGAGTGAAGTCACTCCTATTTTCCAGTAACTCAAACCTTGTTTTAAAAATAGAAGATTACTTGAGTACAGCTAAGAGCAGGCCACTGGCAGAACTGGCTAAGGAACAGAGCTGGTCTGTTTGCAATTTCAAGTGGTGTGAATTTGCAACACATAATTAAAGAGTAGATGTATTGCATGTAGCAATAGGAATTCTGATAAATCTAACTAAGCTTAGATAATCAAAATAACCACTTTTGTGCAAAGGTAAGTTATTTCTTTGCCATTAGCACATTTAGCAGCAAGAACATGGGGTTAATTGACAGCCCTAAGGCCCTCCTCCTGACTCTGATTGGCTGTTTTTGGTCAGGAGTGGTGCATTTTTTCAGATGGCAAGAGAAGCTCAAGGAGGAGGTGGAGAAGATTGATCTTTTCACAGATTATTTGTCTCATTTTATACTGTCACAATAAGCTGATTGTTTTAGCAAATATGTAAAAAAATAAAATAAAAATTTCTAAAAGTTACATGCTGCAGCTTTATGGACATTTTACAGAGACCAGTTAACTTAATAATCAAGTTTTAGGCCTGTGGTAGGAAGCCGGTGAATCCGGAGGGAACCCACACATGCACAAGGAGAACTTGCAGAATCCATGCACTAAGGCCCCCAGATGGGGATTCAAACCCACAACTGAAAAACAAAAGTACTACGAACTGTGCAGCCCCCAAAAAGCCTGATGCCTTTAAATATGCCATAAATGTTTGTTGGCCTGAAACTGAACTTATAATAACAGTTTTAGGTGCTGGAAATGTTTTGATTTTGAAAATTTATCTGCTTTAAGAAACAAAATCTAGAAAATAATTTAGGGATAATTTGCATCCTATATGTTTATGTGTATAAAATGAGTACCAGTACCTTTTTGTAGGTATAGCTTATGGATTTGTGTATCGATGAATATGCTGAGGTATGTACACATACTTACTCATGTGTGAATACACACCAGAATATTTTGTAATACTGAGCTACGTATAGAAAAACCACACTAGTAGTATTTACATGAATACATATAAATACAATAGGGAGTGTGGGACCATTTTGATTAAGAAACACTGGGATAGGAATTCTGAGTTTTTCACTTTATGTTTTTTACTGCTTCCTGTTCTATTTTTGACTTGACTTTCTAAATATATTTGTTTGCAATTATTAGTCGTTTGTTCATTTGATTTTCTCTGACATCAGAACATGTGACATGTTTTGATGTTTTCTGGTAACATCAGAGCATCAGGTTGTTCAAACACTGATTAATACTGCAGTTTGTGTAGTTAAATTGTCATCACACATTTTAATCCAATACAGAATTTCAAAACATCAGAGGATCAAATGTTGGAAAAAAGTGTAAAAATAATGAATGAATAAGAATGACTAATTACAGTTTTAATCAGGTCATTTGTTAGACAAAGACAAAGTTATCTGTTCCAGTCACTCTACAGTACAAAAGATAAAGAACCACAGGAATGAAAGAATGTGTAATGTGTGTTAACTACCCAAAAGTGTCTGTAAAACACAACATAACTTCCCCCCAAAGCACAATGCAGTTAGTACAAGAAGATGCATTCAGGGAGAAACCTGGTTCATCTGCTTTTTCACTGCCTGTTTAAAATCTTTCTGAGGTAGAGTCCATTAAATTTAAGATCTGCTTCCTAGACTTGGTTTTTGAATATAACTATCTGCAGAGAGTGCTGTTTTGATCACATAAAAATCAGTGTGAGGTTCATGAAAGTTCTTTAATTTTTTAGATTTCTTTTATGCCATAAATATGATCCTCTTTAAAAGGCTACTGTGTGTGACAGCAGCGTTTGATGGTAGAAAACATAATGACTAGTCCAGGAATCCCTGGTATAGTCTGGGAAATACATTTAGCATATTCTGACATAAAAAGACTTTTGTAGATCAGAGACTTTTATAAGCCAGTTGTAATAGTTGTAAGTGTACAGTTTGTTCCCACACAATCATGAACAAACACACAAAAACGAGGAGAGGACAGTCGTTTTATCATTCAGCAAAGAAAGTGCTTATTTATAAGCTGAACCACACATAAAGCTCCTTAGTTCTTACTGCCCAAGTTTTCCTCCCCCTCTTGCCCTCTTTTTATTCCTCTCCAACCTCCAGTAGGAGTGAAATTACTCTCCAGCCAGGCACCAAGGTCAGAGTGTCTGGCCTTTGTGATTTATCTGTTGCTATAGGTTTTTCTATGTGCATATACAAGGAGAGGAAAGAAACCTCAGTGTCTAATAGCGTTTGAGCAAAGGAAAAAAACTAAAAGAGTAAATAATAAGAGTAAATTGAAGCTTTTTAAAAATGACTCTTCATGTATACCACCGCTTTGCACAAATTAGCATGTTCATTCACTTGTGTTGCTGTAGGTAGGTTTGGTTTATTAACCAGGATCACTTTCTCTATGAAGATTGCTCCACAATTAAAGTGATATAAGTTCAGTCATAACACCATATGTCTTTTAAAAGACACGTTAGTGCCAAATCAAACAGTGTGATGCTCACTGAGTGGAACTGTGTCAGCTGGCCGCCTGCAGTGTGAAATGACGGCTGTATAGTGGAAATGTGAGGGCAGTCCAACCTGCTGCTCTCCCAGCTCTCTCTTCAGTCTGTTCTGCCACTGCAGCGCCTGCATCACTATCGCCTCCCACCTCCTCTCCAGGTTGATTGACAGCAGCTGCAGGGCCTCCCGGTGCTGCTCCGCATCTGGGCCCACTTCAGCCATCAGGCCCGACTGTGGAAGGATGGACGGAGATTAAAAAAAATGCTTCTCAGCAAAGGAATTTACTGAATTAAGAAGATTACAACTTTTCTATTCACAAAGAGATGAGTTCATGTTTGTGATTGCAAAACTTTGAAATGATTTTTAAAACTAATGTGAATGATAATTTATTAAAGCAAGTTTATGTCACTGGAATTGTTTTACATTCTTCTGTTCTTGACAAGTATCTATTTTGTGACTTTTTTCAAGTGAGAGGTTTTTAATCGTGTTTTCCTTCACTCACCTGGCTCTGCTGCAGCAGCTTCTGACACAGTTTCAGAACTGAAGCGACTCCTCGGCGCCGGCTTCCGATCTCTGAACACAGGGACTGTAGACAGACAGGCAGATGAAGGAAGACAGGATGGATGTCAAGTCTGAGAAGTTCTGCAGATTTCAAATATGTCAGAACAAAAACATTTCAAATGAATCATTTTCAAACAAAGAAATTGTCACTGAAAATGTTATTCTCTCCATTTGGTTAATTCTCTGCCACTGCAAAGGTTCAAAGCCACAAATGACTTCATAATTAGCAAAACAGACATTAGTACCATCTTTCATGATTTAGGAACAATTGTAGAAATAAATCTTCTACAAATATTTCAAGGTGCAACACATATTTAAATTATGAATAAATAAATTGATTATATAATTCCATATAATGTTACGCAATGAAAATTAATGTTCAATTTTTGTGTTAGCAGCTTGGAGTGCAGTAAAGTTATTTTGCAGAACATCTGTGCATTTTAAAGAGTGCGATGATGGAAATGAATTGCTTGTTAAATCAATTATGCTGTAGATAGATTTAAGCTCTGTTTGAGAAGGGCAAGAGCAATAAAATAATCCAAATATTGACACTGGAAATTTTACTTATTCTTATGAATTTCTGCAGTTAACTTTTCACCAAACAGTTTTTATATGACTGGAAATAAATTCAGACATTACGGTGTTAAACGATAAGAAACGTTTTTTGTATTTGGCTGTTCTTTGTAGTGTATCTAAATTATTACAATGATTCTACTATTCATTCATTTATCTATTCTTTGCTACATTTCACAAAACAGCCCAATTAATATGCTTTGTATTGGGGGTGAAGCAAAATGTTTTCTAGAGTTGTGACATTGGTAAAATGTCCACTGACATGTCAATTAGCACACAGTAATTACATGTTAAATGCCATGATAATTACCACATGCTAATTACATTCATAATATTAATTGCTAACTCTAATGAGTGGATTTAATGTCAGTTCTGAGCAGGTAAGAAAACTGTGAATGCATATCTTTGGTCCCACAAATATCCACTTATTGTTGTTTGATTTGATATCAAACTCAGGATCCAAGATGAGAGAAAGGACTGCGGTGGTCTGATCTACGAGTGCTTTGCTCATGTGTTGGGTATCAAGGTGTTGTTTTTGAGAAGAGGATGCCTGGTTTGGGAATTTCAGCATTCTAACTTTGGTTTTGGTGGATTATGTGACTCTGTTGGCCTTTTCATTCCATGACCTCCAGCCAGGGCTGGAGTGGTTTGCAGCTGGGATGAGAATCAACTTCTTTCCCTCTGAGGCCATGGTTCTCAAGCTGAAAAAGGGAAATTGATGCCTCTGGGTTAGAGGTCTCTGTCTCCACTGGAGGTGTTGACATATCTAGAAGTGTTTCTCAAGAGTGATGGCTGGATGAAGAGGGAGATGGATAGACGTCTGCAATAGTGCAGGCATTGCTCTGGTCTGTTGAACTGACAAAAGAGCTGAGACCAAAGGCAAATGTCTATTTATTGGGCTGGCAAGGTTTCAATCCCCGACTAAAGACGGCAGGTCTGGATCATAAATAAGAGAATGAAATCCCACATTTAAGAAGTTCAAATGAATTTCCTCTGTAGTGTTAGGATGAGGAGCTCAAACAGAACCACTGTTTCTCCACAACGGAGCTAATCAGAGGTTTTCTGGCCATAACCCAATCAATGGAAATTCAGGGGCAAACCAACGACTTGGTGGAGGGACTGTATATCGCTACTTTGGATAAAAGAGGATGCAGATAAAAAAGAGCCAAAGAGAAAGAGCCAAAGAGTTTTGCTGAAGAATTGAATGTCTGGGTTTCCCTCCTGGACTTGTTAGCCCTTCAACCGGGGGTCGCATTAACGGAATATTTTTCACATTTTTCCATTTTTTTTAAAACAATGGAAAAATCACTGTAGAGAAAAAGTTAGTGTTCTTCTGCTTGATGTTTAATGGGATCTGGATTGTTCAAAAATATTTTAAATGTAATGGAACTGAATAGCCTATCTCAATATCACAAAACAATAGAATATGATGGAATATTTTTGACAGTCAAAATTATGGGCAACAAAAAAGTCAAGCGCAGTGTCTGCCCTCAACCCACCCATCAACCACAATTGATGGCTGGATGGATCTATCATATAATCCAGTTAATAAAATTCTCATTATATGACTTAAGACCCTGGACCTGGGTCATTGCCTCATCTAGAACTTCTGTTTTGCCCTGAGGGGAAAATCCCTTTTCAGCATCACTATTGAAGAATCACAATCCAAGCAGAGGAAAGGCAAGCACATAAATAAATGTTCAAAATAATTGGCCTTGTAGTTTCCCATCTGTTTCTGATGTACACTGTACTATTACAACTGGTGCCGTAAACATAATTATGCAAATATGAGTGTGCTGGTGCCCATTCCTGATTGGCTCCCAGAAGACGCCGGAGACCATTGGTGGCCTGCCGGAGGTGATGAATATAAAAGCTACTGACTTCCTGACATCCATCCTCAGCTCATCTCAACCCGCCACACTGTTTGTCTGTTAAACACTCTTTCTAAAAGTTCTTGGAGTTTGTAGAAATGAGCTGCTGTTTATGTTTCCTTATTTTGCTTTTCTTAATTAGGTAGGTAAGCTTTTGTCATTTGGTTCATTTACTTTCAAATAGGTACGTTTTGGTTAATATTCAGATTGTTTCCTTTTGTTTGTTGTTGTCGGCACTATAGCTCACTCTGAAGCCACATATTCCACTTGTTGTAACATCTCATTCAAAAATACATCTTTTGAAAATAAATATCATTATAAAATGTTAAAGTTTGTCTCTGTTGGCTGCTTGAGATCTGAAGAGGATGGATCCTTCATGTCATGATCTGGCCACCCCGAGAGGGGTCATAACAGTGCAAAGACATTATGATTGAATACCAACTTTTGTAGCTAATAATAAAAGGCTATTTTCTGTTTTAAATAATAAACTGATGATATCGGAGCCTTTTTGGAGTTAACCAGCCATGTAGTTCTTAATTAGTATTTACTACAACAAAATATGATCATACAAGCTTCTCTGTTACAATATAATAGTGCTCTGTCCAAGCATGAGCAAAATTAATTCTTTTATCTGTCATTCAGAAAAGTTGAAAGTCAATTAGTGGTAGTACAATTCATTATATTTTGTTAATGCAAGTTTAAATTCAACACAAAGATCTGTGATCAGCAATAACATGTAAAAGAAGTGAAAATATTCACCTAAACTCTCCTACTGCCACTGCTTAATAAATGCAAAAAAAGAAAGAAAGAAGGGTTGGCAGAGCCTATTATAAATTACTATATGCTGATGAGTTTTCATTCTCAAAGGTCAGGCTGTGTGTGTGTGTGTTTGCATGTTTGAATGTTTTCTCATACAGGTATGTGCACAAGCATGCGTAGATATGTGTGTGTATGTGTGCAAACATATGCATATATTTCTGTGTGCTCCAGAGAAACGAGGGGACAGCCTTACTCCTGAGCAGCGGGACCAAACACATCCAAGCCCCAAACTATTTATGCTAATCCTGCCCGCTCACTGAAAAGCACTTCTTTTACATTTTCCTTACATTTTCCAATAAATATTAAACACTATTACAATGAAATGGGATTCTCTTTTCTGTCCCTGTCTTCCGTGCACACACTCTCTTACTCTGCAGCTTTCTCACACACACTCAACACTACTTCTCTCTTTCCTCTCCTCCTCCTCATTTTCTTTAGTTTAGCATATTTGTGGCTCGGCTGCTTGTCTAAACAGGAGATGGGGATGCAGAATACTGCAGACGGGATCAAGAGGACAAGCCTGGTGTGTGTTTGAGGGTGTGTTTGTGAGATGGCAAATAAATTTATTCCAAACAGGAGATATGTATTAAGTTGAAGGAGACAGCTTTAAACAACAAAATGACTGAGTGAGACTTGCACTGCATCAGACGACTGCTGCAGGCCACACAGAGGAACGACAGACATACACTACATTTAACTAGATTACAGCTGCAACAATAAGTTGAACTTTTTGATGAGAAATTTGATTGTTCAGCCTGAAACTAAAACAAGATGGGTTGAATATTAAAGTTAATCTCCATGAACTGGAAATTAACTTTCTACAGTGGTAAAATTCTGAGCTACTCACCAGGTTTTAAAATCAGATCAGTACAGCTTTAGATTATCAATAAGACTTGTTACATCATGTCACTTTTTCTTTAATGCAAATAAAGCCTAAAAGCAAACGTTGTTGTGTTTTTGAAACGCTGTGTCCACCCAGCACTTGTAGTTTGTAACTTGAGGCTATCGTCTTTATGACGGGATGATTCATTTTATTGAGTCCTACAGGAATTTATTTGTGCACAGTTCTCTTAAGTTTTTTGAATCATTTCAATGAAGCAGAAGTTTTAACTTTGACTGGGCCAACACCATAACTAATTCAGTTTACGTTGAAGCCTGACATAAGATTCCTCCAACAGTCCAAAAACATATTAGGCTAATTGTTCTGTCTAATTTGTCCTCCAGTGTGAGTGTGTGTGTGCGTGTTTGTCTGTACCATGTGATTGACTGGTGACCTATCCAGGGTGTATCTGGCCTGAAGCCCAATGATTGTTGGAAATGGACACCAGCAAGACAATGAGTGACAGCAAGACAACAAAGCAATCTGCTGTCATTAGATAGAAATATCTATATCATTTCATTAGATAGAAATATTTTTAAACCAATTTCAATAATAAATAGAACCTGTTGCATTGTTTGATAAGTAGGATCGATTGTAATGTATGTGCAATTGGCTTAAAATTACTTTGTTTTTTTTTAAAGTGCCTTTAGATAACTTTTTTTGTGAATTGGCAATGCATAAATAAACTGAATGGAACGGAAATACTATGGAGTCCCACATGACAGCTGAGTGGGGATCTGAACAGAGGACTGTAGGAAATGGTTCCTGCAGAAATGAGCAGATGAGAATCTAAAAATGACACCAGAGTATCGTACTGAACCAGAAGCTAAAAACTAAAACAAGTTTTTCAATCATTTAGACTGGTCAGCACATACCAGGACACAAGAATAAACTAAAGTTCACAAAACAAAATGTAAGCCAAGTATGGAGTGCTTCAAGTGACAAAACTGAATAATACCAACAATCCAAAAATAATTCAAACAGAAAACTAAAGTGACAAACACAAAGACACATATATCCTCAAATACAGTTTATATGGTGCTTAATTTATAATGTAGTAACAAAGACAGCTGAGTATACTGGAAAAATATTTTTAAATATGTGCATGCTAAAATTTTGCTGATGAAAGTAGATGGTGATGACATTGGGAAATATTTAAATGATTAAATATGGCTGCACAGTGGAAGTTGGTAGCTCTGCTGCCTTGCAGCAAGAAGGTCCTGGGTTGAAGTCCCAGCCTGGGGTCTTTCTGCATGGAGTTAGCATGTTGTCCCTGTGCATGTGTGTTCTCCCTGGTTACTCCGGCTTCCTCCTACAATCCCAAAACATGGCTGTCAAGTTTTATTTGTTGCTATTCCTACAGGCATGTTTTGATGGCTTCCAAGACCAAAATATTAAGTTGTGTTTATTTCATCATTTACTTTCTTTCTCTTCTTCTTTCAATCTGTTTATCACTTATCAACTTCCATCAGGAAAAGAGAGTGACTCGGGAAAAAGACCAAACAAAGGCTCACTCCTTTCCTGATTCCACCTTCAACCCTCCACAGCCTCTGCCACTTCTATATCTCTCACTTAAATCTGTCTCCTAAAAACAAAATCCTCTTAAGCCCCTCCACCTCCTCATCACAATAATCTAATTACTGAAACCAGCCGTGAAGAGAGGGCTGGCTGGATGAAGAGAGGAAAGAAAAGCAGGAAAGCAAAACCAAGGAAGTGGAGATTGACAAGGCAGGTGTAATGTCAGTAAGGGATAGAATTTGAAGGAAGAAAAGTGAAAAAGAGAAGGACAAACTGAGAACAAAACACTCAACTGTAAAGATATTAGGCCACAGGCATAATGACGACCACAGACGAACATGATACAAAACCAACTTGTTCTGGTGGAAAAAACTACAGTGACAGTTCCACATGTATGTTTTACAAAGCCTTCTGTGGTGCAGAAACTTGCAAATTAATAAAACATGCATTTAACTGGTGAAAAACAATAAACCATATATTTTTAAAGAATTTCATCACCAATGGAATAAAACGCAAATGAAACATTGTGTAGATAGCGCATAAAAGCAGCATAAAAAAAGAAGTTATGTTTAGTTAAAAAGCCATATGGAACATTTCGGGGGAAATAATTACATGTTAATGTTAGGTTGGAAGACAAAAAAAAGGAAATGAAAAAAAGAATCATCAGGGATTTCAGAGTTAATTCAGATCATGATAAAGGCTTTCTCTATCACTTCGGCATCTGTTTTGTTGTGTTGTTGAAGAGAGAACAACTGTAACCTCATAAAAATATTTGCTTCTGGACTTGATGAGTGACATGGCCCCTGTGTGTGTTTTTGGTTTAAACTGATTCATGAATCTGATGGGAAAATAAAGAAATTAGCTGGAATCAAAAAGCTGCAACATTTGAAGCAGATATCAGTGCTTCATGAATTCCCTGGAATCTTTTTTGTTTATTTTTATTAGAGCCACAAGAAGAGAAAAAAAATACAATGCACATCTCACTATGCACACATACTAATCAATACACTTAATGGAATACTGACGAAACATTGCGCAAAAAGAAAAATTACAAAATTACAATTCAACAGTTTCAGCCCCTTTATTTCAACAGAAAAGAAAAGAAAAATTGAACAATATAACTAAAAAAAGACAAACAAACCCAACCTCCCTCCTTCCCATGTCAGCTCAAAGTCAACCTGAAGGAAAAGTAAATAAATAAATAAATATATCATTCATCAGATAGGACTACCCATATTTATAACCAAAACAAAATTCAGGGACAGGCACCTTCAGTTGGGCAAAACTTCCAAGTTTAAAAAATAGGAAAGAAAACATTGCCATCTTTGGTAAAAGTTTTGTGTAGACCCTCGAAAGGTGTATTTGATTTTCTCAAGCTTCAAAGAAAACATCATGTCTTTTACCCAGAGGGACATTGAGGGACATTATCAGACTTCCAACGTAACAGTAAAGTACATCTAGCCAATAAAGATGTAAAAGATTCTCTGGAATTTTTATTAAAATAATTTTCTGACATTTAAAGGTACTGCACAGGAAAAAAAACTAACATGATTAATTTCAACTGATTCCAATGCTGTCATTGAAAAATTTTGAATTTACCAACCACAGGGAGGAGGCAGGCTGTGAACCAGGGTGGCTAAGACAGACATGTAATGAAGGAGTAAACTTTACTAAACCAAGAGGTTTAGAGGTTTTATGAGTTAGTAAACTAACTCATAAAACTGATTAAAAAAAACAACAAAGTGGTTTAAAAATGGCTTTTTGTGTGAATAAAAACTCAGAATCACTCAAAACAAAAACCAGAAAACCAAATCAGGATTTCTTTGCTCATTCCCCGTGTAGTTCTCTATAGTGTTTTCCTTATCATATATTACTCTACTTTGAACCTATGTACATCATCGCGATGGGAGTCAGTGAGTTGGTCAGTTTGGTTGCACAGCAAAGTGGAACGAACGTCTAATGCTACGACGACGGAGTACGCCTCCCTGGATGAACCAATGAGGAAGAGAGCCACAAACAAAAATCACAAACAAGACAAACAAGAAGTGTTAAATCCTAAAACTGACTCCCCACTCAGAGGTTAACACCTAACCAGCTCTCCATCCAACCGGATTTCTAACTGATCTGGATCTGTAGGAAGTCTATTTAGACTCACCTGGCTTCTGACAGCCTACATCTGAGCAGCCCAACACTCTTCCTTCTGTGAATTAATCAGACCGAGTAGCACTGAGATCATAGTCCACACATCAACCGTCATTCTGCCTCTAATTTGCAACTTGCTCTTAACTCTGAGCCAGGTATTACTCAGCGACTCGTATGGAGCCACAGGGGGGATGTTTCACTAACTTTGGACTTAAGACAATCTTTAAAAATTACCTATAAATTTATGAAGTGAGCACCAAGACAATTTTACCACCATTGATGAACTTCAGATTAAGGGTGATGCAGATAATTAAAGGGCCACAATTTCTCTGAAATTTTATATTAATCTTTAATTAGTAATGCTTTGCAAAAGTAACTACAGCTTAATTCAGCAGCATGTAATATTCAGATTATAATTTACCAATTTATCTTAACCTGTCTTTCCCTAATGTTGAAACTGAAGTATTCTAAGTGGAGGCTTTGAGAGACAAAATGGCTTTTTGTGTCATTTAGTCAGAGCGTATCCTCTGTAAAGAGGTGCTTTGGGGTTAAATAAACACAACATGTGGATTTATCATTCAACATTAACTAAGGGAACACAACTAAACAGTCTCACAGTGTAAAAAAATGGTTTGATATTCACAGATTAAAAATGAAAACAAGACAAATGACAAACATCCAAGGAGGAAAGGTCGCACAAGAAAACAACTAAAAGACGACAGAAAACCTAAGTATTAAAATAGTAACATTCTTAGAGAAAAAAAAGCAATAGAAACGATGAGAAGTAAAGAAGACAAGAACAAAAATGGAGGTGGGAAATATATAGAGATATGATGAAAGAGAGAAGAGAATTTCACTGCCTGCTTCGTGACCCAGTGGAAATTTCAATCAATTACCATTAATTAGAAATCTCTGATTAATTCTATTTGTTGATTAAGTCAATTAAAACCACAAGCACTCGTTATCACACAACGAGCCTAATGAATTCCTGTCGACAATTTCTTCCCACACATATTCCCTCTGCTGCTGCTGATACAGCCTAAAGGTTCTGCTGTGTCTTTCAGTGTACATGTCTTCATAGTCCCCATTTGGACCTCCTCTTCTCGTCTTCTTCGTGCTCTCATTCTCCACCCTCCACCATACTTTCATAAGTTTTCTTGTCCTTTTTTAAATATATTTCTCTATAACTGCAGCTCTTCAAGCTGTGCCTTTGGATCAATGTAAAAGCAGACATTAACAGAGGATGACCATGTTCTCCTGCAAAGATTTGTTCAAGGTTTCATCCCTAAAGACAGATATCAAGCCTGAGGCCTGCAGCCCACATCTGCACCATGTTAAAGTTGCTTCTTTAACATGTGGCAAAAATAAGCATGTAATCATTCAGTATCATTGACGCTGCAACATGAAAGCTGGAATTGTACCAAAAACCTTCCAAATTCTAGGTGAGTTGTTTCAATTCTGGATCCCCTTTCTCATGAGATTAGGACTGCATGACCAAAATACAGAAATCTACCAGTTTAAATCCTCTTGCAGAATGGAAATAATGTTTGCAGGGTTAGGAAGATGGCAGAAATGAACAGAGCACTTGGTTCCACATCACACAATATGGCATGTGAGAATACCTATTCTCCACATGCACCTAATACCAGTAGGGTGAAGGAGCAACATATATGAAGTACTGGTTAAGAGGGGTAGTAACATCAGAAGTAAAACATATTTTACAATATTTACAACACAGAAGTTTAATACAAAAAAAGACTTTTGGACCCTTGATCCCAATCCGCCCCGGCCAGATTCATTTTCCATTAGCAGATCCGGTGCGGTTCTGCCCAGCTGTTCTCAGATTTTCATACCTACTTCAGGTGTAATACTAGCAGCACCGAGCAGGGTTCGGCACCAAAGCCATTTGATTGACTGCTGACCGCATTCGTTGATTGGCTCTTGCTTTATGTCACTGAAAACTCCAAACATCATTTAGTTTAGCTGCGGATCGCGAACATGCTGTCTGCTATCAGAGAGCTCCTCATTAAGAAGGAGTTTAATTATGAGTTTAATCAAGAGCAGCACCAGGCAGGCATGCAGTAAGTTTAGCAGCAGAATGACCGTGAATTAGCAGCGCTGCTAGCAGCTCATCTCACAGAAACATGAACAGTAATAAAGAAGAGAGAAACACTGCAGATGTGGTCAGCTTTCTGATGGAGCTGACCACATTGCATTCTGGGTAAATACAAAGAAAGATAACAAATGTGTGAGTCTAGTGCTAGTGGAAGAAATGGCTTTGACCAACGACAAAAGACAAATCCTACAACCGCTAAAATCTGACATCAGTCTATTCTTGTTTCCTTTTTGTGAAGAAGTGTGTTCCTTTTTGCACTGTGTGTCTTCATGTTGTTTACTTCAGCAGTTCTTGCTGAACTGCACAAAGAACTGCTGAGGAGCCACACAGGCAAGGAGGTGGGCAGGTTTTTCAAAGGGTTTGGTTAGTTTGACACAGTGTGAAAGAACCACTCCAACTGAAAATGTAGCAAATGTTGTAATTGTGGTTCCCAATCAAACCGAGTCTACCAGACTACTGGGTGTAAAAACATCTTTAGAGACTAAAATCTTTGCTCATTTTTCATTGCAAGATAGCTCAGGATCAGTCTGACAAGATGGAGAGCATCTGATTCTGCACACAGTAATATTAAAATGAAATGCAAATACATTAATGGCATTTTTTGCAGCAAAACAAGTTGCTCAAAGATCTTGACAGTCTCAGAGTTATGTTTCCATAATGCTGACAGTGGATGAACTTCATTTACAGAAACAAACAGAAATAATCCAATGTTTTATTGAAGGAAACTTTAGTTTGGTGAAATCAAATCTATGCAGCCTTTCTGTGAAGGTAAGATGAATTATTGCTAACATCACCAGGCCTTAATGATTGTTCTACGTTATCATCTAAAGTTCTTTTGCTGCTCGACAAGCAGCAACATCTTAGGGGTGAAAGCTTTGCTCTTAAAATATTCCACAGCGGTAAATAAATTGGGAATATATAAAGTCTCTGGGAGTAAAGGCATTTATAGATCTAACTAATGCAGCAAAATGAATCCGCTGCAGCTGTTTAAAGGATGTTTATCAAGTTTCTACCTCTTTTAGGATTTCTCTGTTCATTTATCTTTTTATATACCTTCAATTTGCCGCATTTTACAGTTCTTCCTGCTGCTCTGTCTTTCCTTGCAGGCCTTTTCATTTGCTTTTGTCTAACATATCTGCATTCTTGCTAGGATTTCCTTCTGTGTCTTTTTTCCTGGCTGCTGAAAGTATTTTTTTTTATTTTCACCTTTGACTGTTTTTTTTCTAACACAGTCTACCTATCTTCACTTTTTTGGGATTTGAAGATTTTTCAGTTCCTCTCTCATCTATCAGTCTAAATCTTTTTAATGCTTTGTTTTATGGATTGTAGTAATAAAAAAACAGCATACTGTCGTGAGGCCTTTAAAGCTCTCTACATCTTGCTGTAGGGCTATTGTTTTAATAATTTGTTCCTTTTTAAATTTTATGTGAATATAGTTTAGTTTCAGGATGAGGAAACTTTGACTGAAAACTTGTAAGAACAATGTCACTGGGTCAACAAGGTAAGAGAGAAAACAGCTTTTCCCTCCAATATCCAATATGTAAATATAAAGTTAGGAATTCAATCCTTTAAATTCTATGTTTGTGTGAAATCATAAATAAAATCCCATTGACCAAGCCTTCAACAAAAGATGTTACAGGGTAAAATGTTGTGTTAATTAGAGTCTAAATGGCTGATAAGATGAGATATTAGGTAGGTGCCTGCAAATAAAGAGTAACTAAGACAATCTACATAACTGAATATTTTAAATAAAAAAAATACATCACTATTTATACATGGAGATTTTGTTGTTTTTTTTTTTCAGATAATAACTGATATTAAACCAAAGTCTAACAGAATATTTGTGTGGAATGTGTTGTTCTACACAAATAGTGAGTTTGTTGGCTCACTTGCCAACAAACTGCAATTCTATTTTTTGACTGCAATACCAGATTTTTAAAAATATGAAATAAAGCTAGAGAAGATGTGAAGTTTTCATCATTGTCTGATGACATTCAAAGATAGCAATAAAAACTAAAATTCCTTCTGTTTCCCAACAGATGAATTATCAACAGTCTTTGAGATGAAATGTTAATTATCACCCTCCTTCTCATTTTACTGTTAATTTAGAAAAAGTTGTTTTTTCTTTTTCTCTTTATCCACATTTTGCTGATGCCTTTTTGTCTGTTTTGGACTATTTATTTTTTGTTTTGTTTTGTGTGAATGTGTGTGTGTGTGTGTGTGTGTCTGGTCTCTCTTTAGCTGATAAAAGAGCTTAGTGCTTTTTCTCCCCTCCTGAGCAGACGAAGATGAAAGTCTGATCTGTTTGTTGATACAGTTACTGTGGCGATGTCTTACCTTTTTGCTCGCCTTCAACCCATAACGAGCAACTCTTAACGAGAAAACTCTACTTCAAAACACCAACAAGCACACTCACCACACACACACTCACACCCACGACTGAGCTGCAAACTAAACCACAAAGGCAGGCATCATCAAAAGACTCTCCTATATGTAGCAGGCTGTGTTCTTGCCAGGGAGTCGGTGGATCATTAATCCTCATTGTGTAGCAGGTATCAACATTAGACCATCACTATCACCTTCTATTAGTCTGCAGTCAGATATAGTGGGGTTGGGCTGCTTTTTTATTTTAAAAGGAACATGGTAGAATCCACCAGTGTCTATGGCAACTGTTTAGCAGCAAACCCAACAGTCACACTGTTGCTTCCACAGTAAGAACCAAGTCCAAATCAGATTACCAGTATACAGAAGAAATCTATCCCAGTTAGAGGCCCTGGTAAGTGTAGTGTCACCCTGGGTAGGACCACCTTCCACTGCATTTACTGCTGCAGAGCATTTTCTTTAAGAGAAAGTTCCATTTTCATGGACCAATGATCCATTAAACATTCAAAGCTCGAGATATTTTCAGTACACTGTAACAAATGGCTGTAAAAATGATATCATGAAAATACAGTAAGGGTTTTGAAAATAGAGCTCTTTACTGTGATCTGAAATGCGTATGGAAAGTATACGAGATGTGATTGGACCGCTGGATCACGTGCGGAAATTTACAGCTGTACTATAATTTTTTTACTGTAAAAATTACAGTAACTGGCTGGCAACCCTGCTGCCAGTAAGTTACTGTAAATTCTGTAGTGACTTTTTTTTACAGTGTAACCTAATCCTGCTTTAAACACCTTTACAACGTTCTGATATGTCTGCTGTGTTCCTCGGTCCTTTAGACGCTGTTTGTTTATTAATGTTCTTTAATAAACATGTGAGATGGGGAAAAAGGAGAAAAAATTCCAAGTGGTCTGAATACACTCTCCACACCACACTTTCTAGATTTTTACTTGCAAAATATTTTAAATACTTATTTCCCTTTCAAAGTTACGTGTAAGTTATATTTTATCACATAAAGTCCTTGTAACTCTGATGACGTTTGTGGTTATAATGTGCCAAGACATGAGAGAGTCCAAAAACTGATTATTTTTACTCAACAGTGTAGTTTATGTATTGGAGACCAGAGTTTTACTTCACTTGAAGTGACTTTGCCTTACTTTTAAACCATAAGTATCAGTTTTTAACTTATTTCACTGTTTTTGAGATCAAATCAGCCAATGCAGCAACTGTCCTCCAGACTAGTAGAAGGAGTTATCCTCTTAGTGTCAGCAGCAAAAATGTACAGAAATGGCCTGCATTGGACCCTTAAATGGAATGTTCACAACTGACAGCAAAAACATTCTAGGTGCCGTAGTGAAAACCTCCCTTTATACAAGCCTTTAGCCATGTCCGAATTCAGGGTCTGCGTCCTTTGATTGACGGATTTGTAGACCGTGTACGTCATAGCGTACAAGACCTGCCCGAATTCGAAGACTCCTTCAAATGCATCTTTCTTTTCCCCAAATTTGAAGGATGGATCTGGTGTATCCTTCACGGCCCACCATATCCCATAATTCATTGCGGGTCCAAACTGGGTGTTCAGGCAAAGCGGCAATGGCGGTGAAGAGCGGCAAATTATTTTGCTACATTACACTTTAAGTGACATGTTTTTTACAACGTTTTTAGGCAAGAATGTATGTGTGTAAGTCTCAAATATCTGCTTGTTCCATTAATACATCACCTAATTGCAATAGTGCTCTGACATTTTTGGACATGTCTGTTCCCTCTGCATTAATAGCCAGCTCCCCTCTCCAGCTGCCAGCTGGCCTGGCGCTCCAGGTTCGGTACACCAGAGGAGAATGCCTAATTCCCGACACATTGTTATAAAAACTCTTGCTAGCTTTCTCCAATGACTGGAATTTAAAGACCGATATTACTCAGACAGGAAATATCTAGTTGTAAAATGTTTGGTTTAATCTTTTAGCTCTGTTGTTTTTTTCTTTGCTGCTCTCTGCTTCATGCTGTCAAGGTTGCTAGGCAGCATTTCATAAAACAGCCCAGCTCTGGGCTCCAGATCAGACTGTAGGTACTGATGCACTATGGGAAATGTGGTTTAAAAATGTATCTGGGAAAAAAAGTGTTCTTCCAAACCGTGTTGCAATGTTTCAATTGGCAGTCTAAGCAGGATTTACTGTCGGTTTTACAGTTCCTGCACGAAACCCACTCATTACTGCTGGAATACGCCAGAACTCGATTACCCCAGTCGGGATAACCCAGGGCAAAAATGAACCTTGTGCTCCTCTTGAGACCCCCGAGGGTCTGGAGTTTTGGGAAGCTGTCCATTTTATGTAGTTGCCATTTTGTATTATTTGTTTGTTTATTCAAATTATCAGGCAGTTAAATGGACTAAACCTGAACAAAAGACAGCATCACTACAGTCTACTTCCAGATGCCAAACAGCCTTAAGTGTGCAGCCGTTTTCTTATAAAAACGAAGAAGAAAATATTGTACAAATGTAACCAAACATTGAAGACAATTTCCATAATAGATCTTTAGAGATTCTATTTATTTAATATTCAATTATTGCCTAACAATGCCATGTTTGTATCTGTTTTATGATTGACTGGTTACTGAAGAAAGGAGCACGTGAATAGGTCTGCTTTGTAAGATCAGAAATAGGAAGTTACATGGATCCATCTTTAAGCAAAAAGTATGGATGGGGTTATGAGTTATGTAATGCAGATAAATCTAATTGCAGGGCCTGGATTAAGTGCAGAAGTATCTGAAGAGAGGAAGAATGTGGAGCACATGATGAGGAGTGAACAGAGCATGATCTGAGTGGGGGAGGACAGATTCATCTGCTGCTGACAGCAGATAACACTAAGAGATGGAGAGATATACAGCAACAGGCGCAGGGGGAAAACAAGCAAAACAAAGAACTGAAAGAAACAGAAAAGTGTGTAGCTACAATGTAGAGAGGCAAAATGTACTTCACAAAAACTCCCGCAAAGTTGCAGAACATAATAAAATGAAGAGCTTATGAAATATTCTTTGACCGAAACAGTTGATTCTTAATTACAGAAAATAGAAAATCTAGCCTGACAGGAAGCAGTAGGATGCACTAATATTAGGCAAGCTATGAAATGCTGAAAAAAACATTCAACCCCTCTAAAGACTTGCTTTGTTTTTGCTTGTGTAACACCTTACTGTTTTATATCGGCAAACAAATTTTTATACCAGACAAAGATAAACATATCAGTCTAAAGGAAAAGTTTTCAAATGACAGTTTCCTCTGTTATTGAGAAAAAAAACCTGATCATATATAAAATATTTGCTGATTCCAGACCTGGATCACTTGGCATAATTAACAAAACAATTATTGTCGCTCTTTCTGACTAAATCTCAATGGTAAACATCAGATCATCAGTTAGTAATCAGATCCAGAGCACAACACAAAATCTACCCTGAATGGATAAAAAAGCTTTTTGATGGGCCTTGAAAAGTCTAAGCTAAAATTAGGAAATGTGTGACTCATTCACTAAACAGTGTATTAACACTCAAATGTTACTGAACTGCAAAGAGTGAACTAATACAAGTTATTTTTTGTTATTCAATACAAAAAATAACTTGTTACCTATCTCCAATATTTACCCATTGTTACTGTGTTACTGTTACAAGTCACTTAGTAGATTATGACTAACCAAGTTGTTGAGATAATCATGTTTTCTCACAGCACTAGAGTTGCTTGGTATTTTGTTTTCCCCCAAAAAATAAACTAATTATCCAAGCAAACTTTGTCTTTGTCTGATATTAAAGTTTGTTTAATGATCTGAACAATTTAGGTTGAATGGAATAAATCTAAATTTTTGGCCTTCTAATCTTGCATACTTAGCAGCAAGTTAGAATTTGTATTTCTTCCCAGTTCAACATTGTAGCTATGAATATAATAATGTATCTGTGTCAGTTCCAGTTCATTAATTCTTAGTGTGTCTGTCCCCCAGAGCTTTTTCTCTACAATAAAGAGTCATCGGATGCCCGGGGCTGCCAGAGGAACGTCTGGTCGATGCCATATCTTACAAGACTGCTAATTCAATTAAGAGTCATGATAGAGACAGACAGGTGGAAAGGAGGAGGCTTCAGGGAGAAAAGACCAAGAGTGAAAAGAGAGAAAGTAATACAACAAGATAGAGAAAAGGAAGTTGTCACAAAGTAAGACCTAAACAGCTTTACAGTTAGAAAATCTTAAAAATGTCAAATTGGTGACATAACTTATCTATGTCCAATAAATCATCTACAGACCACATGCAAACTGAATTATTTATAATTAGCTACATCAATCAGTCAAATATTAAAGAAACCCATTAATAATTTTTTTCAGCTTTACATCGTGTTGTAATATTATTCCTTTATCAAAGATGTACCTGGAGTATTGCCTTGATTCTTTCATGCATGTTTGAGAAATATTTTGATCTCTATGGCAACCATTCAGCTATGCTAAATGCCTGGGTGGACCTACCGCTGACTTCAAGGTTCAGCTCCTCCTGAGAGCTTCAGTTTCCAAGCTTCTGAGCTTCTGCCTCACAGAGCAGTCCTCCTTCATTCAGCTCCTTCAGACTAGCCACCAGCAATTAGCAAACACCTGCTGGAGCTTATTATAGGAGCTACCTCTCAGAGCAAATGAGATTAAAGCATTGTTTAAGATTAATAGAAAAGCTATGCTGTGGTGACTTCCTGAAGGCGGAGTTTCAGGGAAAGCAGGAGTTTTTAAACTCAATATCAAGGTGTTAAATTAGGAAGTAAAATTTTTTTCAAGTCATAGTTGATAAATAGAACATTTTTATAAAAACTGAAGTTAACAGTTACTTGATTGTGCTATAATAACAGTCAAGTAACTGGCACTATGTGTCTGGAAAATACATGATACTTTACTGAAGAAGAATGAAGATATTATTGGATATTATGTGGAAGAAGTGACCCAAGCCATCCAAAATAAACTACAATTAGTGTTGTTCCCATGGACACCATCCTTATGCAGCATTGAATTTATGCAGTAATATTTTCTGAATCATACACTCATATTTACACACTTTATTACTGAAATAAAGTGTGACATTTAACAATGACATTCAGTAAGTCTGGGGATTTTCAAACCTGTTTACTCTTCTAGTTTCTTTGGGCTCCTCTACAGCAAAAACTGAAACCATTAAAGGTTTCCACATCTTAGGTTCACACATTAGGTTCAAGAAGATGATATTGGACAAAAATATCCTGTAACAGTCTGAGCAAGGCATATTATAAATTGATCCATACCTGCAGTCAGATAAAAAGTATACATTCTATATTCTTATGCAAAATGTTCTTGGGATTTCAAAAACCTTTCTATTTGGGCTTCATTTTGTAAAACAAATACATGTGTAGTTTCGTGTGGCTGCATTTGAGGTTAGACTAAAGAGAGTATAGAAAAAAACATGTAGAAGTTGTGAAAGTGGCAAGATCAGACCATTTATGTTAAAACTCTAAAACTGACAAAAAGGGTGTATTCTTTAAAAAAACTGTTTCTTATGTGTATAAGTGCAAGTGCTTGTAATGTAGTGATATCCCTAGAAATCTTAATTAGTGTTTTTGCAGTCACCATCTAAATGTGCATATTATCAGTAAGCTGTGCACTTAATTAAAAATATGTTCTTTTTGTTTGTGTGAACATTATTCAGATAGATTTGTGAATACACTTCTTGTACTTGAGTTTGTTGTGACTCATAGCAACCCTTGCTGCTTTCTCATACAGTAATAAACTATAGTGCAAAAATCGAAGCCATTCACAAGGCCAAACGCCAAAAACAGACAAATGATTGCTAAAATGGAGTTGACTTTTCTTGAAATGGAGCTCCTTCTGTGTCTCTCCATACAAATGACTGCTATCAATACTTCCAATCTTCATTTTTCCTGAAGCTCTCAGCCTCTTTCTGCTAGAAATCAATGGCTTCCCACTGAGAGTTGTGACAATGATCAAAAGTAAGAGGCCCACTTTCCTCAGATAAACTCTCATTTCAGAGAGTTTCATCATTAGGACTGGCTGTGTGTGTGCAAATAGGCTTGCTCATTTATGTTGTGTGTGATCACAGCAACAACTGTGAATGCCTCCACAAGATCATGTTACAGATATTCTTTTAGAAAAAACAAAACTACAGCTGATATTGTTTGGTGACAAGGGCTTTATTTCTGTTGCTGTGGTGTTTTAGTTCTTGTTGCTTAAACTTTTATTTTTAACATTGGTCATTTCTTATAAACAAATTCAACATTTCCCTTCTTTCCAACAAAATCACATGTCAAGTGTCAAGTAACCACTTAATTGTTCCTAATCCAAATATTACAATTCAGCTCACTACACACTTTAGAAAAATAAATATTTAAAATATTTAAACTTTAGAATTTGAGAATATTTTTTTTGTAGGAAATAATTTCAAATAATAATTTCTCTAAAAATATACATGTATTGTACATTATTTCTTAAGTTGATTGGAGTGTCAAGCAATGTTAATTAGTAATCCATGAGTGCTGAATTGCTGGATTCCAGTATTCTCAGTAGAGGTGTGCCAATCGATCGGCCATCCATCAAATTCGGCCGATTTCCATGAATATTTCTACCAGTAGTAATATTCACAATATCGGCAATAAGAAATTGTGATCGCCGATCACAATCTCTTATTGCCGAGCACCAAAACCGATCGCCTTTATCTCAGTTCTCAGCCTGCGTGTGCAGCTTATCTCCTCTTTCCTTCACATTATGCAAGAGCACAGCAACAAATCCTAAGCAATGCCGTGTGGAACTTTAACACTTAGAGTGAATGGGGACGTTTGCATGTTGCGGTGGAAAATTTGGGGTTGAAGCATGTCAAAATGCACCAACACAACAAATGTAATATGACATTTAAAAAACAAGCACTTGACAGAGTTTGGCTATATCGAGGCTCAATGCAGGAAAAAAGCGAACAGACAGCAGGTAAAGCAGCGCACACTACCAACCCTCACCTGGATTAGCGTGACGGTCAGAAAGCTAAACAAATAACCTGAAAAATAATTTAAATCAACGAGCTAGCGGTGCAAGACGCTGGTTCTGCTGTCGTTGTTGGACCGCCTCTACGCGCTACTGGTAGCAATATTTCATAGACGGAGCACCACTTCTACTCCACCCTGCAGTGAACTCTCACACCGAACGTCTTATTTGCATATGTATTAAAACTTTCGCTATGTCCTAACATGAAATGGATAATCTCTGAACAAATAATCAATCTCTTCTGCCTCCTCCTGTGTTCTGCAGAATTTCTCAGCTCTGTCAGAACCAACCAATCAGAACCAGAACAAAACAGCCATGTTCTCAGGAAATTTTGATTTAGTAACTCAGGACTGTTTATTTTGATGCAACCTGTGTTTAACATTGAGTGAATTTTTCCTTTTATAGTAAAAAAGAAGTGTTATGAGATTTATTTGATTTATGTATAAATTAGGCTGTTGAGAGCCTTACTATTAAGTATTAGAATAGAATAGAATAGAATAGAAGTACTTTATTCATCCCAGCAGGGAAATTACTTCGCAGTTACAGTATAGAGACAAGACACAATAACAACTACCACTGAGTAGTAGTTGTAGATAAAATAAAAATAAAAAATAAAATATAAAATGCTATAAATTGTAAAAATATGAATGCTGTTAATATAAAAGGCAACTTAAGAGCAGTCCTTGCAAAGATTCAAAAAATGCAGATATGTATATGTAAATATATGTACAGCAAGTGTGCCACAGTGCAGTTGTGCAAAATCGGACTGATTAGTGCAGAACAATGATTTAGCTTTTATTGTACAGTGAGATGACATGTGGCAGGAAGGATTTCCTGTATCTGTCCCTACGACAGCGGAGCTGGAGCAGTCTATGTGAGAAGGTGCTCCGCTGTCTGTTCACTATGTGGTGGAGAGGGTGCTGTTTATTGTCCATAATAGACAGAACCTTCTTCAGTGTCCTCCTCTCCACCACAGTTTCCAGGGACTCCAGCCTTAGTCCCAGTACAGAAACAGCTTTCCTGATGATTTTGTCCAGTCAATTAGAGTCGCTGGCTCTGATGCTGCTTCCCCAACACACAGCAGCAAAGAAGATGGCACCGGCAACAACACTGTGATAAAAGGTCTCCAACATCTTGCTGCACACATTGAAGGATCTCAGCTTCTTTAAAAAATAGAGTCTGCTCATCGCCTTCTTGCACACAGCGTCAGTGTTAGATGCCCAGTCCAGTCTGTTGCCGATTACAACTCCCAGGTATTTGTAATCCTCCACCTCCTCCACCACTTCCTCTTTCATCTTCAGTGGCCGTGAAGATGTCTTCTTCCTTCTGAAGTCAATCACCATCTCTCTGGTCTTACTAATGTTGAGCCTCAGGTGATTCTGCTCAGACCACTCCATAAAGCTGTCCACCAGTGTCCTGTACTCCCCCTCTCCTCCATCCCCTATACACCCGACAACCACTGAGTCATCAGAAAACTTCTGTAGGTGACATGACTCAGAGTTGTACTGGAAATCAGTGGTGTACAAGTTGAAGAGAAAGGGAGAAAGCACAGTTCCCTGTGGAGCTCCTACGTCACTGACCACCACATCAGACAGGACACTGCCCAGACGGACAAACTGTGGCCTGCCTGTCAAGTAGTCAGTAACCCAGGAGATCACTGAGTCGTTGACACCCATCCTCCGCAGCTTCTCACCCAGTAGCAGAGGCTGGATGGTGTTGAAGGCACTGGAGAATCAAAGAATGTGATTCTCACAGTGTCTCCTCCACCATCCAGGTGCGAAAGTGCTCGTTGCAGCAGGAAGATGACGGCATCATCCACTCCTAAGTGGGGCTGGTAGGCAAATTGCAGAAACGTCCTCACCCTAGGCCTCAGCTGGGCCAGGACCAGTCTCTCCATGACCTTCATCACATGAGATGTGAGAGCAACTGGTCTGTAGTCCTCTGGGTCGGATGGCCTTGGCTTCTTGGGAACAGGAACCACATGTGATGTCTTCCACCGCAGCGGGACTCTCTCCAGCCTCAAGCTCAGGTTGTACATGTGTGCCAGTACAGGGCACAGCTGGCCGGAGCAGGTCTTCAGGATCCGTGGTGTAATGCCATCAGGTCCTGCAGCCTTCCCCTGGTGTAATCGCTCCAACTGTCTCTTAACCTGGCCTGTAGTCACCGTTAGCTGGGGGTAGGTGTTGTTGTCTGCAGTGGAGATGGGGGAGGAGGAGGGGATGGGGGGCTGAAGGAGAGGTGGTGTGCAGGAGAATGCCGGTAGGTGGTTTGAACAACTTGGGGCAGTGTGGATGTGTGGGGGGATGGTGGTGGTAGGGGAGTAGCAGGAGGTGAGCTAAACCTGTTGAAAAACTGGTTGAACTGGTTTGCTCTATCTATTATTTTACTGATTGCAGGTTTTTCAGTTGTCCTTTTGACTGAACAGCTGCTGTATTGTGCCTGCAAGTATTTTGCGTGTTTTATGTCTAAATTAGGTGAATTTATTACCAGATCATTTTTCCATTTTGGAAGATCACATAGTATCATTTATGCCTAACGCGAAAAATTAACAGCCAGTCCAGGTGATCGGCAGAGATCGGCCTCATGATCGGTATCGGAATCGGCAGCAATAAACCTGATCGGAGCATCCCTAATTCTCAGCACTTGTAAGTAATGTCATGGACTGTCTTCACAACGCATATCTAACATCACACATTAAATTCTGAAGCTTATGATATTGTCATGTAAAAACTTGAACACTAAAAACAAAAGGTTTTGTCACCTAAATCATGTGAAAATGTTATCTTTAAAATGCTTAGGATAAATGCATTATATTTGGTTACACAAGATGGAGAAGTAAAACCGACAAAATATATTTTTGTTTTCTGAGAACATTTGTGACCATCATTGGATGGAGAATCAATCATATACATTTTTGAAAACTAAAATAGCATGGCAAAAAGTTTCCTCTCTCAAAGCGTTTGCATTGTGCTGTATTGGATGTCACTTGAAGCAACTGAATTCATCAACAGGTTTGTGTCTGCAGTGAAGATGTGATTATATCTGTGTTATTAAAGTCATCCTCCTAATTTTGCATATTTATCTTTTGAGTCAGTATAAGTTGGATGTCATTCATTAGCATATTTCTGTTCATTGTCTCAGAGTGGATTGAAAGTGTACATTGAGTTCTCAGCATGTGAGGGCACATAGAAATACATGCATTCATTTAGCTTTGTGTATTTGCTTTTCTAGTTCAGCGGGTGCACGTTGTGCGAGCGCGTGTGTATATGTGTGTTCATGGTTGTCAGTCACACTGCGGGGCTAGGCTAATTAGCGCAGCTAGCTTTTTGCTGTGTGATGTGGGCTGATTAATATCCTGTTAACGTCCCGTTGCTTTTAAGGCTAACTGCTGTTTCCTCTATACATCCATGGCTTCAAAACAGCCATGCTTTTGGTTGGCCTCATTAAGATGATGCATTACTAAACATAGCAGCAGCACATAGACATGCAAGCACACAATAAGTTGTTTTTTGTCTTTGTTACAAGATGTAATATTGCAATCACTTCTGTCAATGGAAAGCTTAACATGTAAAAGTTAAGTGCCTCTTAAAACAAAAATAAACTAGATGATCTAGTCAAACATATGCTCCATGTAGCCAAAAATATTCTTTCTTCTACTGCCACACACAACTATGAACTTGAGTGACATTCCCTTCTTAATCCATCAGGATTAATACATGAGCCTACTTTTGCAGCAGAACCACTCTGAGGTTGTTCTCCACAAGGTTCAAGGCTGAGATTATGGGATTTTTCTTTTTACCGTTCTTCCAGAAATGCATGTGTGAGGTCAGACACTGATGTTGAGTGAGAAAGCCTGGCTCACCACTCTGCTAATTTATGCTGATGATCTTCTACTAATCCCATTCTTCAACACCAAACTCACTCGTCCATGTGTTCTTTTGATTTGGGGTTAAATTGAGACATATGGCTGGTATCAGAATAAAATTCCCATTATCACTGTTAGTCCTACCTTGAAACTGGAAAGCTGCTCGGAGGCACAAGTCTCCTGTCTGAGGCAGGAGTTGAAGATGAGCAGCTCTGTGTCTCGAAGCCATGCCTTAAGCTCCTTGATTCGAGCCTCCAGCTGCTCCAGCAGTGAATTAGTCATTGGGGACAAAGCTGAGCGAGGACTTTTAGCAGCCACATCCTGACCAGCGACCAGCAGAGTATTCGCATTTGATGACAGCTTTTGCTCAGAAGAACATGGTACTGAATGCTCTGAGAGAATTTTCTGAAAAATAATGGAAGAGAAAAAAAAGGATGGATCATTAAGAAGACTTAAATGTATACATCAATAAAATAATATGTTTCTGGTTAAACATATGGCTGAACGACAGACTAATCAGCACATTATAGATAATACAGTTAATACCAGCGTTGCAGTTAAAGAGGAAGTTATACTCGGAATATTTCTGTTTAGATTAGTAAAAATCTTGGTAAACAAAATGACTAAATCTATATTATCATTCTTTTATTATATTCTCTGTGTTTTTAATGATGCTGTACTGTACCTCAAATACTGATCAAATATACAGTCCTCACTTTAAAAACAGCAGTCATTTTGGGATACACTTCACTATTATTATTATTATTTATTTTTTTTATAGTAATGATGAAATTAAATTGTGATCCTTTTCTCCTTATAGTGAAACAATATTAGTTGGATCTGGTCTATATCCAAAATAATTTCAAATAAAGAAACAGGTTAGAATAATTAGGTCGTTAGCCAGGCTCTGGAGAACTTATCTACACAAGGAGGAGGTAATTAAGCCATTTCAATCCAGTGTTTTGTACCTGTGGCACATCTAAAAGCTGCAGGACACCGGTCCTTGAGGACTGGAGTTTAACACCTGTGTCCTAGAGGAAGAGACCTGGCAACGCAGCAGGTGCCAGGTCTGGATAAATGACGGTGCAGGTTGACCAGGTACAAATGTGCAAAGAAAGTTATTCCTGAAGTAAGACAGAGATGGACCTGAATAGGTCATCATGTGAATTTTATTTCACATGATGAAGGTTTGCAAGAAGTAAAGGTTCCTACTGATTGGTGGCCTTTTGACTCTGATGTCAAAAGGGCACTATCACTGATTGTCCTACCTTGAAACTTGAAAGCTGCTCGGCCACTAGCACTTGTTATTACCTAACCCTAACCCCAACCTTTATCTCATATGAAATATTATAAACTATAGTCCTCTTTATGTTTTAGAGGACAAAACAACAAGGTTTCAGGAGATTTGCTATCATTGGAGTCAAATGAGATCCTTTGTTATATTGTTATGATGATCTGAAGATAACAGAGGGTGAATATGGCTAATTCTCTCAAAAATGTGTAACTTGAATCTGTAAAGTCTGGGATAAAATTTTGTGAACTGAACATGTATTAGGTGAAGTAAATTTGCTTTACACCAATCATGTGGTAGGAACTTGAATGTTAACACTAAAATGTGTGTGTGATAATGTATTGCTTGTTTAAAGCCCTCATATTTGGTTACTTCTCATCACATTCATTTACTTTAAAGTCCTACCAAATATTTTAATTACTTTGGAGTTTATTTCAGCTTCACTTACAACAGAGATATGAAGTTCACACAAAATACAAAATGTTATTTTGACACAATACTAACTAAAAAGACACCATCCCTATGGAGACATATGAAAGCTTCTCAAACTTGTTGGATAGATGGATTGGGTTAACTAAAGGGGAATCCTTGCAAAAATGCAACAAAGATGAAATGCAATCACCTCACACTAAATGAGAATTTGTAAAAAGCCTTGAACAGTGATTTTCAAAGACATATCCACTGAGCACCAAATGTTAAGCAAAATAAATTAGACTTTACATATGCAAAGCTGGTAGAGATATAGGGCTAAGAATTTACAGCAGAATTTGAATCAAAACATATAAGTATTGACTCTGGGAAGTTCAGTATACATGGATGGCAACGCTTTTTCTAAAACATTTTAAGAGCCATGCATCTTGTCCTTTGCCTGCACATTATAAGAAAAATATTGTATCAAAGTTCGTATCAAACTGTTCAATGAGTTGAACAAAGAAAAAAGCCCACGCATGCATAAGAACTGTGTGTGCCAAAATTAACAAGAGAAAAAATGAAAACTAAATCACAACTGCTTAATTTTCCTCAATATTTTAGCTGCGTCTGCATCTGCACATTCAATCTGACACTTGCTCATAAATTCTTCATAAGGCCACAATAGTTCAGAGGAGAGACACAGGACATCAATTCCAGTTAATTCCCAATTTGCATCAATGCAGCAGATGCCAGCACAAGCATTGATAGGCCAGTTAATGTGCAACTGGGACATCATGTTGAGATGATAGCAAGAAAGTGACCAAACAAGAGCATGTCAGCAAAAAAGACTAAATAAGCAAAAGATCTTCACATCTCTGGAATACTGATTAAAAGACAATAAAGTGACAATCAAAAAGTAAAAATGAATCAAGGAAAACTACTAGAAAAAGTAAAGAAAAAGCCAGAAAAGTGTTCATAGAAGATTCATTGGTGTAAGATGGGATTCAAAGGGAAACAGGATGAAAACTTGTCAACACTCATATGGTACTGTATGATACAAGATAATCAAAAAATAAAAGCAAGAGACAATAGGAGAAGCACCATCCAACAAAAGTTAAAGCTGCAGTATAACTTTTATAAAAATATGTTCTTTACATATATTTCAAAACTGTCAACATGTTATAGCATGACAATATGAAAAACATCGAGCTCCCCTGCCTTCTCCCTGTGATAATATTGCCATCTGCAGAAATCCACTGATTGGTCAGAAACAGCCAATCAGAGCTAGAATGAGGGTCTTAGCGCTGTCAATCATCACACCTTCCCCCTCGTGTGATAGCTTTTGAGGATATACTGTAACTGTTACTGCATGTTTTGGACATAATTATCTGGTTTTGCTTTCATCGTTTCTGGGGATGATACATGATACAAATACATTCAGTGACGTTCTTGACGCACTGTTAGCTAACTCCTTAATTATGTCGAGGCTTTGTTTACTTTATTCATATTGTGGTAGCATTAATATTTTAATAGGTAGCTGACATATATGGACAATATGCTCCATATTGTAGGTAGTTGGTATGGATGGTGAGGGTGTAAATACAGTAATAACACCATGGTGATGCATTCTTTAGAATACAGGTGTAAAACTCCAGTCCTGGAGGGCCACTGCCCTACAACTTTTAGATGTGCCTCTGCTGCACCACACCTGAATAGAATAATTATGTCATTATCAAGGCTCTGGAGAACTGATCTACCCATGAAGGAGGTGATTAAGCCATTTCATTCCAGTGCTTTGTACCTGTAGCACATCTAAAAACTGTCCTTGAGGACTGGGGTTTGACAATCTTGCTTTAGAATGTGTGGTTCTTCTGGCTCGTCATTTTCATTCTCCTCCTCTTGGTCAGACTCTGGCTCCAACACGGAAGGTTGGATGGACAAGTCTTCTGCTGCTGACATCTTTAATAAACTTGGGAATAAAACGTTTATCTTTCGGTAGATAATCGTATCACTTCTATTAAACAACAAAAATGGCCGACTGGGCTGGAGTGGAACGTTTTGCCACCTGGAAGGGGATGAGGCGTGAAATGTCTCACATTTAAAAAGACAGCAGCAAAACGAGTTGCTCTAAAAAGAACCTCAGAGCAGAGGTAAAGGAGGGTCTCTGGAGCTGCAATAACCAGGAATTCACACCAAAGCATTGCGGTTCTACTTTATATAGACCATAACGTGAGTGATTTACATGTGAAAAGGCAAGATTTAAAAGCATGACATGTCCACTTTAAAAGAAATTTTACTCTGCAATGTAATGCTTTGGAATTGGGCCTCTTGTTTCTTTAAGAAGTTCCTGCTCTTTCCAACACTCCTTCAGCAAGTCATGATAACAGTTGTTTTTCAAGCCTTTAACAATGTTTCACTGAGAAGTCATTTGTATGATGAGCTCAGCTAACTCACAGTTCCACCAGTTGTTTGCTAATTGCTGCTGCTGCTAGTATGGAGGAGCTAAGTGGCGGTGTCATGGGGGATAGGTGGTCTGTTTTGTGAAAACTCGGCTTGTAAACTGCAGCTTCAAGGGGAAGCTTCGTCAAAAAGGCAGCACTCAGTTACACCACTCCCTGAATGGTTGTCATGGGATTTCAATGATTTCTCAAGCATGAATCAAGGCAACACTCCAGGTATTTTGTTGATGAGAGAATAACATTTTAACACAAGTTAAAGCTCAAAGTAGTTAATTTTACATAATACTGCTCCTTTAAAATCAACAGATTACAGGTAAAACAGAAGAGAACATCTCCCTGCAAGACATGATCTTGAATCCAAACCTCAGTGTACCTTTCTGTAATGCTAAGTTACATATGTTTTGTGATGATTGTAAACGTGAGCTCCATTGTTGGGCTTGACAAAAGGTTTAGCCCTCAGGTGAGGTTTTGTCCATGTGGAATCACAGATCACATTTCAGGACTTAAAATAAATATTGGATCAACTAGAAATATTTTGTCTCTCTATGGTACGATGCGTTCTAGCTTTGTGTTCTCAAATGTTAAATGAACTCAAGACTCCATCTGCACAAAAAACAAAAAGCTCTGTTTTAAAAATCACTAAATTCAAGTTTCCTTTTTATTCTGGTTATTATTTTAAATTGCTGTTAAATAAATGCACCGTAAATGAAATACAAAAAGTCCTATATCTCTCAAAGTTAGAGAAAAAATAATTAACATTTTTGTATCACCAACCAGGGTCTTTTTGCATGTTGGTGACAAATTGACAAATATATCGGAGTCTGAATGAGTCCAACTGTTTCCTCAACAGTAATAGAAGTTTAATCACCGCCTGGTTATTGTTGCGGAAACACACACAGCAGAAAGGAAAGGATGAGACAGAGAGAGGGAGACTCGTCTGCTGCTGCTGCTGTTTAATTTCTAAAATGAAATCGGTCTCAGAGAATTTGATACATATGTTAATGTACACACACACACTCCCAAAAACTTTGAATGTGTGCATGAGACAATTATCTTTGTGTTTGACTATGCATGAAAAGTAATGACACACATGCAAACACACACACACACACAGACACACACACACATATGGTGTTTCATACTCCACTGTTTCTCCCTGTTTGTGTGGCAAGCATAACTTATGTTGCATTTTAACGTCCTGTTGAAGCATTCCCTGTCACAGATATAAAATACACCGTCAGCTAAAATACTTTAGCTGACATCACTCACAGGCCAGTGAACAGCTGGATAAGGAGGCCGGTCAGCTGAACAAAGAAACAACAAATAAGCATGGCAGCAAAGAATGTGCAACGCTCTGTTCAGGAAAACCAGCAGCTGATTTTCTGTTGGACCAACTGGAGCGCTGGAAAACAGAAACATGCTTTCTCCATTATAGCCTGGTAAGCTCACCACTGTACAACGTTATTAGATATTTTATATCTTCCCACTAATATCAATGTGTTTGTCCTTTTGTGGGTATTACCTCTAGTTGCTGCCATGTGTGTGTGAGGTTGTGTATTTTGATGTGTAAGTTGCTCGGTAGTTCAGTCCCAATCCTCTTCAGACTGGCAGCTTGCCTGAGCAGACTCGTCTTCCGGCTCTCCATCATCAGCAGCTCAGCCAGGCTGCTCTGGAGAGGAAAAAACATGCAAAACACAGAGCACACAGAGAAACATTACATGTTGCTTTTGCTATTAATGTCTTTCACATTCAATTCTGGATATTAGCAGCCTCACTGGGTTTATTAAAAAAGGTATATATTTTGTACACATTTATTTTTTATTATTCACTGTTTTGTTTTATTGTCATTTGATGATTTTACGGTGACATGTTCAAGGGACTAGCAGCAGATTTCACTTTACATGCATAGACCACATTATGGTAAAAACTGCTGCAGTCATCTAGATGTAAAAACATTATTTGATGGCAAAATGCTGAGTGTTTATGGAGCTGTTTCTTTTCTTGAATAGACATGGCTTTGCATCACAAAGTCATGTCGAATAGTTCACTTCCATTTATTCTGGTTTGTGCTTTTGTACCAAGTCAGATGGAAGAAAATAGAAAACTTTCAGTCTCTGAAATCCCTCTTCCAGTAAGCTTAGAGAAGCAGTTACACTGTTGCCTTTTCCTTCCTTTGTAATTGACAACTTATAGCATTTTTACATAAGAGCCCGTTTAAAATCAAACAGAATTGCAATTTATGACTAGCATCTAAAATCATGACAGTTTATGAATTCATAAACTGCCACCATTCTATATACATCCTGTTAGTAAGATAACCAGAGAAAGTTTCCTTTTCTGGTCATCTTGTTTTTAGACGTGTTTCAGATTTCCTCCCTTTCTGCTCAACTCAACCACAGTCAGGTTAGAGATGTAGAAGTCCATAGAGGCAATATGACAATATTCAATGATCAAAATCATGACATCACTGAAGCCACAGCCCCTTAGAACAGGAATTGTAAAGTTTTACTTTGAACTGACCCTCGTGATATAATCAACATGGAAGAGGTATTGGTGTAACTTGGTTTCCAACACTGAGCAGTTTTAGTGGAGGATGTGGGTGTGATGAAGACAGATGTCACACTGATGCCAAACATTGGGCTCTAAAGTCCACATAGTTCAGCCAAGCTGCACCAAACTACTGTGATCGATTCTACTTCACACTCCAAATGGAATGCACTCCAACATTTGGCCAACCTGGCCTAATTCCTCCACAGCGCCCCCTGGAAATATTTATAAAATCAACCCCATGTAATTCGGTGCATGTGTAACTTGTAGGACCAATGTAACATTTTCTTGGAGCCATGGTGCAAACTCAACAGGAAGTCGGCCATTTTGGATCAAAGTGTGGTAAATTAATGACATCACTAAAGCTCTGCCTGTTAGAATGTCCCTCAACGACTGGATCAAGTATGAGACTTGAGGCAGAGGAAAGGTGCAGACCCACTGGGTGTTTATTCACCAACACTGATGTTGGTTTACTCTGCTCCACAGCGGCCTCGGGTCTCAGCAGCAGCCTTTTATAGTCCACTACCCCTTCTATTAACAGACCCACCAAGATGCAGGGTAAAAACAAAATACATAAACACAACACATTTTCACAAAGGTAGCAGTGTTAATCTATCAACCACACTGGTAGGATTTGTTATTTTTTAAAATGTTATTTTAAAGGGGTTTTTTTGTACTCTTGTCTGATTCTAATGTCAGTGAGAAAAAAGTTTTCTTTTTCACACAGTGTATGTAAGTATCTGGCTTCAGCTGCATATATTTGTTATAGATCAATTTTCTTGAAAATCTGGTTTTCTGTTTCCATTGTTTGCTTCATATTTGCAGTGTGCTATATTAGACTAGACATTCTGGGTATCTTTCTTCAATTTTCTTATATTTTTCTGTATTTCTTTGCTATTTTGTTTAAAGCAATGACATATTTTTCCTAACTTGAAATTTTATGTTTTCACATCACATTTTTCTTATTATTCTTGTTTAACCCACAAAAGTAAATGTTCTATCTTTAGTAACTTTACTGTAAAACTGTCTGTCCTGTTCACTTGTGTTTGCCTAATTCATCAGCATTTTCCATGTGTTTCCATCAGCCCCCTCTCGTAAATCCTGCAATAGCTCCATCTTTTTTTACTTAATTTTCTGCCTCTCTTTTTTCTTTCCCCTCTTTTCATTTTCTGCATCAATAGCTACTTGATTCTACTTTTCCCTTGTCCTTTATCATTAACGCCTGTGCCTGTTTGAATATTTAAATGTCTCTGCTCTGCCTGCATGTGTGTGTGTGTGTATCGGGGGGTGTGTACGAGTGTGTTTTTGCTGCGCTGTCATCAAAAAGGTGGTGGCCATTTTTCAATGTCAACTATTCTGATGGAGATGCTATTGCTCTTCACTTCATGGCCATCCATCCCCTTCAGATAGCTAATAGCCACGCCACAAAAACAAGGAATCAATGGCAAAAAAAGAAAACAAGTGGAAAGTAAATATGTCAGCGTCACATTCCTCTAACAGTGAGGAAATTATACAATTTATCTGCTGATGGCAAATATTGATTTAAAAAGGGGACATGGAGCTGGTGGGGAAGAAGAAGAAGAGCGTTGCTGTTTTGTTGTTGTTTGTGTGAAAGACGCCACTGATGCAAAGTCAAAGAGGGAGAGGGGGAGCGCGTAAGATAGACGTGTTGATTAAAATGCATGAGATTCAAAGTTTGAGATAAGTGCTGAGAGAGGGATCTTGGTAAAATAGGAGAGTGGAAGGAGGTGGGTGGGTGGGGATGAATGGATGGCTAGTTGTGATGTATTCATGCCCCCAGTCAGTCTTCATGCAAGGATGGACTGAGAAGCACTGGCCTGGAGACCAAAAAACGCAAAGGAGGAAGAGGAAGACAAAAAAGCAGATTGAGGAAGAGAGAAAGGAGGAGAGGAAGAAATGTAACAAATAAATGTGAAAACTTGTCAACACTAAAAGAAACATGAAGGCTCAGGCCAAACATCACAGAAAAACCCACCCGGAAAATTTGCTTGCACACAACAAAGGTACGAAAGGCCTCCAAGCTGAGCAATAACGGAGCTTAAGAATGTAAACGTTTGCTGTATGAAAAAAGAGAAACAAGCTAACAACTTGAACTTCAACTAAGAAACCAGAGCACTTAGCCATGTTAGCATCTCAGGTTGTCATGACACTAGAAACGGTATGTCATGAAAGGAGACTATCACGCTTTCAACAAAAGGAAGAAAATTGACTACGGTCATCAAAAAATTGGCAATTTATACTGCAACATGAAAAAGAGCAGAAATCCCAAAAATATGAAGAGTAACCCAATCAAAAAGTACAAAAATGTTTTCAAAAGATACAATTTTTTTCATATTTCATTTTATCAATAGTATCAAGAAAAGTCAGAAATATAAGTCATGTTTTTTTGCGTTACCAAAAAACAGACATAGGCACAGCCATTCATTAACCTTCTCTAAATACAGCAAATGTTTCAAAGAAGATTGTCTGTTTTGAATATGACAGAGAAAGAAAAAAATATCTAATTAAACAAAATAGAAAACATTTTATCCAAAATATTAGGAAACTGTCCAGCTTTCTTTTCTTAGAATATATGTTTGAGACTATATTTTGGATCTACAATTACATGTCTAATTTATTGGTGTGGAGATAAAAAGAAAAAAAATATCATATTTTTGCATTTTTTTAATCAATAAGTAGCCTCCCTGAATAGTTTCAACTTGCTGAAGATGGCTTGTGGTACAAATAGTTTGGGTACACTTGCTATAGATAATTCTACAGTATATTTTGTTCTCGTGTTAGTTCTGTGTTTAGCTGCGTCTTTATTCTGGAAGAAGCCACTGCCCAAGCAACAACTACCAAAACCGTACTTTGTTTTTTCCTTCCCAAAGAAGTCATAACTGAATGGGTTTTCTGCCTTTCCAATACAGCTGTGGCAGATTGTCGTTGTGACTGTGGTTCTGCTAAAAGGGAGGGACTTTTCTCACCTGTCGATCACTGTAGGTTCCTTAGATTGACTTTCCTTTTTTTTTTTTTGCTAATTAGCTTTAGCTGTTTGTGAAATCTGCGATGGACTGGCGACCTGTCCAGGGTGACCCCGCCTTGTTCGCTGTAGATAGGCACTAACACCCCTCCTGCCCCCACTAGCGACAAGTGTGTAAGAAGATGGACGGACGGACGGATGGATGGATGTGAAATTTGCAACAGTTGTAGGTCAGGTGATGTGTAGCCCATTCGTTGAATCCCCAGGATGATCGGGATGTTTGCTATTAAATTAGTTATTCTAAGAAATATATGCGCTGATTCTTATTGTGCTGTTAGAGTGGTATTAGTGTTGTTGTAAGTGTAGTTTTAGCACCCCCAACAGGAGATTTTGTAAATAGCAAGTGACGTCACAGGAAGTAAAAAATCGGTGGATGTTTACATGGTGCTTGATGTCTGATCATTATCCACGTCCATCTGCCTCCATCCTTCGTCTTTCGTGTTATCGTCTTTTCACTGTACTGTCTTTCCCACTTCACCACGAAGTAGATGACCGGCAGCAAGGTTCAACAACTTTCTGCATTAGTAAACCTGTGGACAAAGAGAATTGTCTTCAGTGTGTTAATGGAAGAAAGGTGTTGAACCTTGCTGCCGGTCCTCTACTTCGTGGTGAAGTGGGAAAGACAGTACACTTATGTTTCTCAACTGCATGGAACAGAAACTTTATCAAAACATATTTTATAGTGCATGTAAAAACTTAGGGGATAAATGTCTTACAAAGCAGAAAAGCGAATAAAAAAGAGGGAGTAGGGAAGAAAAGAGGGATGGGAACAGGGGAGGAGAGGGTATAGAGGGAAGAAAATCAACAAGCAATCATAACTTTAATTTGGTCTCCATATTAATGAGCACAGAGCTGAAATGTCAGCAAAAAGGCAGTCATACATGAAAAACATCTAATGTAATTTGAACATTAGATTTTTTTTTCCCTTGCTCTTCTCACAGATTCATCCACCAAATGAGGGAAATTAGAGGCTGCATAGCAGAGCGACTATCAGAAGTGTTAGGGAGGGATATATTTTCTTTTTCTAGAATGTTTTTTTCAGAATAGATTTTATTCCTGTTAATAAATGTGGTCGTGTCTTATGCTTGTGACCTCTGTGAATGTTTTTGTTCAGAAGGTTTGAAAGGTTTTGCTTGTGACTGGTGCTTTTTCCCTCTTGATTAGCTGCAAGAAAGAACATTTATGACTGAATTATGACGATAATCAATATAGATGGAAAAATTGCAGAAATAGCCATTTAAAAATACTGGTTGTTACTGGGAAATACAACTTAAAATTGGGCCCATGTTTTCTTCACACAATTGTCAGAGTAACAAGATCAAATCCTGTAATTAATTTTGTCCTTAAAATAAACAGGCATTTACAAAAGCCACATGAACGACGACATAAAAATGTTGCTGTGAATTAATAAATAACAGTGGTCTTCATACAAGTATTACCATCATGTGGCTGCTTTACATGTTTGTCTGTTTGTTATACTGTATATCTACATTACATGTATCATTTTCACAGTCAGTTCTCCTACTGACTGGAGAAATTCAAACTCTTTATGGTGGGAGTCAGTATCCTTTGTCATCTTGACTGTTTACTATATGGACCAAAAAGTACAGAGGACCTCACTTACTTAAATCACTATGATGAACTTATGATGATCTTTACTTCAGTGCCCAACTTATGGCAAATTCTTACGGCATTAAATCTCCACCAGGCTAACTAAAATGGTTAAACCATATCCCAACAAGTTAAACTCAAGGAAAGTGCAACACTCACCATCTTTCAATTTTGGGAAGAGCAGCTGTAATGGTCATGATGGGCCTCTCTAGAGAAAGGCCCATGATGTGTTTGCTCCATTCAAACCACCTCCATTTAAAATAAGTTTTAAAACTGGACCATCTACAAATTTCTATCAAATTCTAAAACAACAGTATATAAATCTTATAAAGTCTATAAAATGCTACAAGCCACAGAGGCCGCTACGTTCCCAGGTGTTATAACCACTACTTGGATAATAGAAGGCAGTTCATCTGAAAATGGACCAGTCCATTAGATCATTCATGGATGAATATTGAGCAAACACAAGAGATGCAGAATTTTCCATTTATCAGTTCATCAATGAGTGTTGACTCCTCCATAAAGACCTGCTGGAAGTTCATTTTGCTGTGCTTTTAAGGTATTTGTGTATCTAAAACTAAAGAGTCTTACATTATTTTATTGTATGTCATTGACTTTCACCTCTTGTTGATAAAAGGAGAATAAACTAGTGTAATTATACATTTTGCATAAATTTTGACTCTACTTTCTGTGTTGGTGTTAGTTTCTGAAAGTTTAGAAAAGCTTTCTGTCAGAGGAAAAAGTGGGTGAGACTTTGGCATTGCAAATGAGGCAACAACAAAAGACCTGGCAACATGTTTGAATTGTCACCATGGAAACTCGATGAATGAGCCATTTGACTGGCCAGTAAATACAGCCTTGCATCGAATCACGTGTGTGTTTGGAGGTTGTGTGGTTGGCTCTCAGGGCATTTGTACAAAACAAACAGTTTGAGGTCTCTATAAGTCTGTTGAGATAAACGCACAAATTTAAAGAAAAAAGATGGGAGAGAGTAAAAACTGAGCAGTATTCAACAGGGATTATTTAAAGCTTAAAGGAAACAGTCTCTGCCTTACTTCATAAATTAATTTACTAGTTTATATATTTTCAGATTAAATGGAAAATATCCCTAAAGCTGTCACATAAAACATCTCTCATCTGTTTTTTTTTGCAGACAGATGACTCATGCAGTTAAAAGAATAGAAAGCCAAGGCAGAAAAACAACCCAGTAAACATTACCTAAACAACAGACTTCACCTGAAGATGTAAAATTGTCAGAAAAAAAAAGAAACAGCACTGATTGTTCCTGAAAGAGAAAGCTCAGGAAAATGCAACTTATTTGAGAGATTTATAATTCTGGCGCAGCCTTTTTTCTATTACTGTATTTTCCGGACTACACATAGCTCTGCAGTATGAGTTGCATCAGTCAAAAAATGCAAAAACATTTTTTTTTTGTTCTCTTCATAAGTTGCATTTATTTAGAAATAGTCAAACATGAGGGGAACCTTGTTAATGTTACCGAAAGGTTCTGGTGACACATGGTGTTCAGTGACCTGCTTCTTAAACTCCTAACTGTTGGCTTTCTGTCCGGATACACTGATGTCTGATATCTAAATCAAGACAGACTCCCAAACAAAGATGTTTGTTAAAGGAGAACAAAATCTAAACCTACATGTGTGAAAAAATGACCCTAAAATAACAGAGATGGACATTTAGTGCAACAGACACCTCATGCAGGAGATTGTTACTTTTGTTACAGTCGGTTACCTATTCTCAAAAAAGCTTGGGATGAATGGGACAAAACGCTTGTGCTAATGTTGTAATAAAGCACAGAAGATTAGCTAATCCTCACACTTTTGCTTTCTGCATAGGCTCTCCTTTCATATGCTCCTCTATCACGCTCAAATGAATAGTTTTAGCAGAAAAAACAAGACTTGTCCCTAGAGGTGAATTATTTACACTATTTATTTATAACCAAAGTGCAAAACTAGAAAAAAGTGTAGCATTGTGTCATAAAAGCTGAGTTTTTGAGAAAAGTCTTAACCCCTTTAATTAATCCAACCAAGCTGTTGTTGGATTAATTCAACATTATTGTCACAATGAACACCAATTCCAACTATGAATGCATCCTAATGCCAGAGATTGTCCCTAACGGACCAGGAGCAGCAGTGTTGATAATCAAAAGGCTGACAGCAGTGCTTACTGAATATAAACACGACCTAAAGCAACTAGTGGCTACTTTATAAAACTGTTTGCAAATGTAAAATATTAATAGCATAGGAAATCCCCAATCTCACCTCCTACTATAATCATACAAAGTTGATTAGATAAAAAAATAATAATAATAAAATGTATGAAATATTTATTTAAATCAGATTACTGCATATCATCTTAGTCTATGCTTGTTGTTTCTCACAAAATCTCTGCAAACAGGCTTGGAGCCAACCTTGGTATGACTTTGGCTCAGTGCTCCACGTCAAACTACTTTTAGTTCCACGTTAGATTTCAGCTTGTTTCTGCGTGTGAGAGAGAGTTAGTGTCAGGTTTCACTCAGAAAGTGTTCCTGGGAAGATGAGGGGGTCTCAAGAGAGACGAGATACAGAGCTGGAGAGAAGAGAGGGGGCGGGGGAGGGGAGAAGCTAGTGAGATGCTGCTGAGTCGTGTCTCTTTGTTCTAAAGCAGATATATCCCCGACTTTATCAAGACTGACAGAACAAACGCAGAGGAAACAGCCTCCCACAGGACATATAATCCACACACGCACGCCATCACACACACACAAAGACTTAGTTCATACTTAGCAACATACACATAGGACAAAATAGTAGAGATATAAAGCAAAGAGATTTTGTAGAAGTTTAGAGGACAGTGACGCTAAACAGATCATGCACATTTCTAAGCACTCATTTACTGACTACTGAACAATGACAGGCTCTCAGTCCAAAGCTTTTAAAGTAAAACAAACTTGTCTGTCCAGAAATAGACAACTAACTCAACTATGTCAATATTCCATTAACAATATATATACAACGTTTACAACACCTTGGGTATTATGTGACCCAGGCAGATCCTCCATCTCGAGACTAAGGGTCTACCAAATATTGCTAACATTTGCAGACATTTTTACCTCCATCTGAATCTTGTAGCAGTTTTATTTATTATCCCAGACAGCATGGCAGAGTGCAAAGATTGCAGTTCCTCCTACAAACTTTGACAGACGAAAATCCAACAGCTGGAAGTGAAAACATACTACACTACAGATAACTTCATGAGGACTGCATTCACCCAACACAAACACATTTCCAATATCCAGGTTCCTCTAGTTATGCAGCTGATCCTTGACTTCCTCACACCTGACACAGACTACTGTTTCAGACTCTGCCCTCTCTGCAACCCATACATGGATCCCATCAACCATCAGAAAGGATAGTTCCCACAGTATGAAAGGAAAGGGAATCACTAGAATATCTACATACAGAGATGCTGACTTCTGTTAAACTGATGTGTTCACTGATATCTGCATAAACAAAGGAAAAACAGGAAGGCAGCACATCACCCCAGTTTTAAAATACTTCTGTTAGTTCATAAATCACTGAACGGTTTAGCGCCACAATAAGTTAAAGATCTGCTGCTGTTGTATCAACCTTCCAGACCATCCAGATCTTCTGGTTCTGGTTCTGCTCTGCATCCCCAGAACCACTGAGATCCTTTGAATCAAGGCTAAAAACTCACGTGTTTACAAGTGCCTTTGCTTAATAATGACTGAAAAATAGATTAACTGTGGTCTGGACTTTTCATTACTTGTCTTTATTCTGCCACTGTATTGTGGCAGAACACAGAATGTTTCTTTGTGTTCCTTTTTTGGTTTGTTTATTAGTTGTTATGTTCTTGTCAAGTAAAGCACTTTGAACTGACTTAATGCTGAACTGTGCTATGCAAACAAACTTGACTTGTTCATTGTGTTGTGATTTTGACTCTAAGTTTGAACATCTTTATTACTGAGGAGAACAAAACCCTATATTGCAATATATTATAAACAAGTGGAGAATATGATGACAGGGACAAGCGGGCGTTAACTTAGTGATTGCAGAAACAAAAACCCTTTCTTTGACTGATTCAGAAATTTGACTACAACATGTTTTATATGTTTATATTATATTTTTGTGGAACATAAATCCCTGTTTGTATTTCTAATAAGCTTAATGTTACATCTGACCCATTTACAAAAGGAATAATCATGCTTTTATCAGTCTAGATGATCTCTGACGAAATGTAACCTTCTCAGCACATTTGCTAGAAGAAGAAAAAAGAAATTGCTGGACAATTTCTATAAAAACAGTGATTGATTAGTGATTAGTGATGTTGGGCTATTATTACTATTTTTTAACCACTTTTTTGCTATAAAATTTGTGTAAAGATAATCTTTAGAAAGAGACATTGAAATATTGTTTTTTGATTTTCTATTTTTCCAAATTTTTCTCCTGTTCACTGACATTTATTTAGCTGTTTTTTCTTCTTCTTTTTACTTATTCCTGACACGACTGAGTTTTATTAAGCTGTTTGTCCTTTTTCTTATTTTTATGTTTTCTTTATTTAACTACTTCATATTTGTGTTTTTTATTATGTACATTTCCTTTTACTCACTGGAAGTATCAAAATTCTTTCCTATCTTCAAACAAATTCTTTTCCCTCGTTTCGTCTTTCGTTTGCATTTTATTTTCCTTAGCTCTTAGCAGAAGGAGGGTGAGAGCATTACTAACACAGCAAGGATCGTGGCAACAATTACATGTGAAATTAGCCTCGCCTCATAGCCTAGAGTGTAATTCCAACCTTCTGAGGCGTGGCAAAGTCATCTGTCTCTAATTAAAGATTTTCCCTCAACCTCTTTCTTTTCCAGTCTCTCTCTCTGTCTCACTCTCACAGGTTAATACTAAACTTTACTTATCCTCCCGTCTCTCTCTTTGAGTTATCGTCAGGCTGCTTGAAAGAGTTAGTGAAAAAAATTAAGTCAAGTTCATTTCAGCAACCAGGCAGTTCAAAGTGCATCATAAAAACATCATATTTATCATTTATGAGACAAATAACATGTATTACATCTTGTCAAATTCTATCATCAAAATCATTATGAAAATACACATAAAATATGTTGATCAATTTTCCTCCTACTACTAATCAAAAGTAACTCTAACCAGATGGGGTTTTAGTCTAGATTTAAAGGAACTCAGTGTTTTGGCTGTTTTGGAGTTTTTTTGTTAGTTTGTTCCAGATTTGTGGTGCATAAAAGCTGAATGTTGCTTCTCCATGTTTGGACCTGAGAAGTCTGCAAGGTTGATACAACAACAACAACAACAGATCTTTATTGTATTGTGGCATTAAGCTGCTAAGTGATTTCTGAACTAACTACAATATTTTACAGTCTATTCTCTGAGCTACAGGGAGCCAGTGGGAGGACTATAGAAGAGAATGATGTGCTGTATTTTCCTGGTTTTAGTGAGAACAGCAGCAGCAGCGTTCTGGATCAGCAGGAGCTGATTGATATTTTTTAGGCAGACATGTGAAATCTCTATTGTGGGTAATCTTGCTATAATCCTGAAAATATTCTTTAGGTCATAGAAGGCCAACTTTGTAATCATCTTCATGTGTTTCTGAAGGTTATTCAGAGACACATGTTTCTAGCTTTCACTAATTTCTAGCTGTAGTAACTGAGGCCGTGTGCTGACTATAGACTTTTAGGTCCAAAGATATTAACTTCAGTTTTGTTTCTGTTCAGCTGGAGAAAGTTATGGCACATCCACACTTTTATCTGTTCTAAGCATCTGTTCAGAGTCACTTGGTGGCATCATAATGTAGGGCTGTGTATCATCTGCATAGTTATGTTATCTAATCTTATTTCTTCTTAACCTGAGCTGGTGGGAAGATGTAGATATAAATAGGAGGGATTCCAGGATTGATCCTTGGGGTACCCCAAATATGACTTCTGTCCACTGCGATGAGAAGATACTTACTGAAACAAAGAAATTCCTGTTGTCTTCCATTCTCTTGTCTTTAGTAACAATAATTTTCTTATTTTTAATTCTATAGAAAAACAGAGCAGATGGGTGCAGTCCTCTAAATGGTGTTTCATTTTGATGTCGGCTTGGTCTATTTTCTCTTTTTATGAAATATTTATTTCAATATTCGAAATGTCCAAAAGCCTCATATTCAATACATTAGAAATTATTGAATTATTGAAACTATTGAAAAGGTAATGTATTTCAGTAGCTCAGTTCACTAGTGAAACATTATGTAGATTATTTCTGTTTGTAAGCCTTAATTTCTGTTTGTTTTTTGTTTCATATTTTAGATATACAGTACAGACCAAAAGTTTGGACACACCTTTTAATTCAATGAGTTTCCTTTATTTTCATGACTATTGACATTGTAGATTCACACTGAAGGCATCAAAACTATGAATAACACATGTGGAAATATGCACTAAACAAAAAAGTGTAAAACAACTGAAAATACCCCTTATATTCTAGTTTCTTCAGAGTAGCAACCTTTTGCTGTGATTACTGCTTTGCACACACTCTGCATTTTCTTGATGAGCTTCAAGAGGTCGTCACCTGAAATGGTTTTCACTTCATAGGTGCCCTGTCAGGTTAATAAGTGGGATTTCTTGCCTTATAAATAGTCATGAAAATAAAGAAAACCCATTGAATTAGAAGGTGTGTCCAAACTTTTGGTCTGTACTGTATGTTGTATTAAAACTATATACAAATAGGCAGATTTTCTGTGAATAATTTGTATTTAAGAAACGAACTGTAAATATTGGATCATAAATAGGAGGGACTCCACTGTATTTTGAAAGGTAGATGTGATTTTTTTTTTTTTTTTTTTTTTAAGACATCGACATCAAACGGATGAGTTTATGTAAAGCAACTTTGGCCTTGCTTCCCATATTTATTTGATTTTACAATGAATGTTGTGTGCGTAATGTATGAATAGAAAGTTTCCAGTAGTAAGAAATAATTGTGTTTAAATATTAAATGTCTTTTTTCAAAGGAAGTAGTTTCAGTACACCAGTGTGTGCTAATTTATTTAGTGTTTCTTCATTTGGTAAACCAGAGATAACCAGACAGCCAGTAAAACACACACTGCTTGTAAGTATGACTTCAGACAGAGCTCCTCTGTCACACTCGCTGTGATTGGTTTTGGAACCTAGTTAATGAGCAGGTGTGTGTATGAGTGGGAAACTGCGTGAGTGTGTGTGTACCAGTGGTTCAGTGCTCCATCAGAGCACCATGGGCTATTTGAAATGAGAATTTAGTGGCAGAGATGCACACACACATTCACACATACACTCTCCTGATAGCCACTGTAATTAGTTGGACTCTACTGGAACTCGCCACAGGGAGAGCGACAGAGAAAGAGCAGGAGAGGGAGGGAAGCAAGAAGGAGTGGAGCTCTATCTGTGATGACTTAATGCAAAGAAATAACGTCAAATTAAATCTTAAATGGAATTTTCTGATTTGTCCACAGGGAACCATGTATTATCCTTACACCTTTTCACTTTTAAAGTTTTTTAACATGCAGTCAAACAAAGTCAGACTGCATGACTGTCAGAGTTACAATGATGTACATCAACATACCATAGAAATTTTATTTTATAAAAGCAGCATGCAAATTATGAATAAGGGTCAGTCAAATTTGCTGGAAAGTAAACTTTCCTGTTTAAGCATTAGTCAGCTGATCAGTAAGTACAGTAGATGTCTGTTTACATTCATTTGTTTTTTCTTCGTAGATTCCTTGTCACATTATATAAGGTGTCTAAGAATGCATGATGATGTCCATGTATTGTCTAGTTATTGCTGTGGGGTAGAAACTTTATTTGATTCTGTTGCTCCTAATATTCATTCCTTTCTGCCATCTTCCCACCTGCATCAGTTTAAGCAGAAAATGCCCAGGGTGAAAAATGTCTTTTAAAATACTTTGTGCTATTTACTGGGAACTTTTTTAGTTTCATACTGGTAAGGGGCCACTGTGCAGACCCAAAACTTATCTGACCTTAAAAGTCTTACAGAATGAACTGTAGAGTTTCACAGAGTAATGTCTTAGATTTTATATTGGACCTTTTTCTGCTAAGACCAAATCTTGAATGAGTGCAAAACAACAGATGGATTTTCCTGCAGTTACTTTTAGACTACTTGGTGCAGGTAGACGTTTTACTCCCTTTTTATAATATAACAAGAAAAACAAAAACAACAACAAAAAAACCCATTTATTATTTTAATTTATATGATCCAAATGTATTATATTAGTGGTTGCATGCATCACTACGCACATCGGAATCAAAGAACATACAAACACTCCTCAGCAGCTATTCTCCCTCCTATCCAAGGTTGATAAGTGAATCCATCTACAACATCACAATAAACAGTAGAGTCTCAGCCTGCCAAGGCTGTTCGCACAACAACTGTCAGCCAAGCTTTCCCTTTCCGGAGGACACAAACCCCTCACACATACACACACAGGCACATATCTTACTCTTTCTCAGTTTCAATTCACACACATACAAACACACACATCACATACACACACACACTTGCAGAAACATTTTGGGAAAAGAACAACTTTTGTTTGGCCCTGGCATTACTATGGTTACAAGGCTGAGTTCTGTGTTCAAGAGAATCACTGCAAGGTTCTTTAACAGTCACACAGAGTGAAAAAACAAAATGCAACTGAATGAAAACACAGGAAGGTTGGAGGTTTTTTTTTTTAACATGGCACTCAAAACAGGCAAGCTGAAAATGTTTCCCTTCAACACATGCAGTAGCGGGAGTTGTTAGTGGTTTGCTTTGATTGGTGGATTTCTGCGTAATATGTGATTTGGAGTGATAAGACAACTGAGAAAACACCAGATCTGCATTTCTAGGTGATCTGCATTTATTCAACTTAACAATCAAGAAATATTAGCATTAGCAGATAGCATGAGCCACAGATCTCTAGCCCAATCTGTACAAAATAACAGTCAATGTTAGCATATGTCCATGTTACCATGTAGTCGTAACAAAACACAGTCAAATGTCATTATGATGTAAGAAAGACTCAGGTGGAAACACACTATACTGTCAAAAGTATTTGCTCACCCATTAAAATTATAGGAGTCAGGTGTTCCAATCACTTCCATGGCCACAGGCAGGGGGGGCGCAAGGAATCTTTCTGCCCCATGACAAAAATTAGATTGCCCCCCACACAGCTGCTGTTACAATTTGTTGAGTCTATTTTACCTACAAAAAGCATCACAATTGCTTTCTTTGGTCCAATACTGATACTAGGACAATATTTAATGCTCATGAATTTTACATACAACAGTTCACAAACAGTATGCAAGTAGGTTGCATACTTTTTTTCTCTTACTGAAATGTCTCTCCCCACAAGCAACAGTCATAGGCAACGTGCAAAATATACATAAAGCAATGCGGACTACTAAACAAATGCTATGTAGTTGCATTTTATTCAAGCTGCAGTATATAACTTTAATAAAAAATATGTTTTTGTTAACACTGTCACCATGTCGTGCCAATTTGTTATGAGACAGATAATCTGTGAAAACAATCAATCTCCTCCACCTTATCCCTGAACTACTATTACTGGCTAAAGTAATGCAACATTCCGGCCAAAACAACCAATCAGAACCAGTAGGAGGGTCTTAGCGCTGTCAATCAACCTCATACACTCACTGCTAAATGTGCTAATGGTGGAAAAACAACTTATCATTACAGGAAAACCGTTTATCTGCTGTCATTGGTAGCTATGCTAACCAGACTGAGCATTCACAACAGGCTGCGCTAGCTACAGCATAGGGATGAGCAGTCACATGAGATTGTGATCGACAGCACTAAAACTCTCCTGCCACTGATTGGTCGTTCCTAGATAGCACTGGATGAAGGCAGAGGAAATAGATTTTTCACAGATTATCTCTCATGCCATACTGTCACAATATTAGGCCTGTCACGATAGCAAATTTTGCTGAGCGATTAATTGTCTCAAAAATTATTGCGATAAACGATAATATTGTTTGAAGACCTTTTTACACTGATTTAATGGAAATGACATAATAATCCATGCGATTTCCTGCCAAAGATAGATACACTTTATTTTCAAAAGAACACTAAGCACTTGAGCTGATAAACAAAATAAACAAAACAACCAAAAACGAAAATAAAATGGATTCTCAGTCTCCATTAACAAAAAACTCACTTGGAAAAAAAAAACTAAACAACATAAAGTAAAAGTGGAAATAAATACTGCATTCAACCAAAAGAGTGCAGATTATGAAGTCTGTATATTATGTTGCCCTTCAGTAATAATTAGATTTAAATAGAGAAGATGGGCACATTGACTACCTGATGCAATAATTCACACTACATGATTTTTTGCTGCTATTTTTCCCTTTACAACAATCTTAAAACGTTGATCTTTCTAAGATTGTGTGGTGTGTTACGGTAGATCGTCCTCCGATCTAAATCAGGGTTTTCCCCACTGGGATCTTAACGCAGCCTGTTGAATGTGACAGGCAACCAATCAGAAAGCGCAGATTCTCCTCCGCGCTTTCTGAGGGGAAATTACGGAGGGGAATCCCAAACAGCTGACACGGCGCAACCCGAAGTCCAGCGGACATTGGAGATGATACCTGGAAACAACATTAATGTTTATTCAACATGCAAAGAATATAGAAATGACAAGAGGAGGAGTTGGAGCTAAATTGCTACCGCAGTTGATAAACCCGGTAACTTTTCAGCTGTTCTTCGTTAACGTGACATAAATAGGTTCTAATAATTTTCATTCAGTCAGGACTTTACGCTGACACTAGCCACATGCATTCCAGGTAGATTGTAGTAAAGCATTGATTAATGCCTGGTTTTAAAATTTGTTAACTGAACTTGTAGCCATTATTCTGTGCCCATTGTTGGACACCACAGGGCAGGAACCCGATCGAACCGTTATACCTAGGATTTCTGTCGGCTAATGTGTGATCTGTCAGGGTTTGAAAACGGGCCTACAATCGGCCGACAGCTCTAAGATCGTGTCGTCTGCCCTGAGCTTTACACTAAGGAAATGAGAAAGGAGGGTCAGTGGAGAGCACCGGAGTTGAGCCTTTTTTCATTCGGTGTCATTAACAGAAAGAGAAAAAGGGGAAGAGACGATAATGCCGATAATTAAAATGACGTCGATAGTTTTAATTTATCGTACGATTAATCGATTTATCGTTTATCGCGACAGGCCTACACAATATAATGGCAGTTTTAACAAATATGTAAAAAAAATAAAATAAAATTTTTAAGTAACATACTGCAGCTTTAATTTCACTTAGGAGAGGACGGGTCAGGAGGGACATGGGCTAGAGCTGCTGTATATATACACGTATATATACATAAACATATATATACACGTATATTATATATATATACTTCTTTAGAACAAATCTACAAAATATTAAATTGCATCTTCCAGTGTCTTCCTTGCAGCAGCCAGTCACTGCATGTTGGCATTTTGGATCATTTTGCTCGCCTTGCTTTGCTACATTTAGTGCAAGACCTTCAATCTCCCCAAATCCAAACCACTGTTTGGATATATACACACATGCATATACTGTATATGTACTGTATGTGCATAAATGAATCACCTAGGCATGCAGATTGTTTTTACAAAGAAGAATGCTTCGCTCTCAGGAGCAGTGAATTCCAGTGTGGAACTGTGATAGGATGGCACCTGTGCAAAATGTCCTCGCTCCTAAATATTCCACAGTCAACTTAAATTCTAAGAAAATGTAAGTATTTGGGAACGACAGCAACTCAGCCACCAAGTAGTAGTCCACATAAACCGACGGAGCGGGGTCAGCGGATGCTGAAGCACATAGTTGAAGAGGTCACCAACTTTCTGCAGAGTCAGTCACTACTGACCTACAAACTTCATGTGGCCTTCAGATTAGCCCAAGAACAGTGCGCAGAGAGCTTCATGGAATGGGCTTCCATGGTAACCAGCTGTATCCAAGCCAAACATCACCAAGAGCAATGCAAAGCGTCGGATGCAGTGGTGTAAAGCCACCGCCACTGGACTCTAGAGCAGTGGAGGAGCTTTCTCTGGAGTGATGAATCGCGCTTCTACATTTGGTAATGTTATGGATAAGTTGAAGCTGTTCTAGCTGCTAAGGATGGACCAAAGTCATATTGAACCATATGGGTTATCAATGGGATGCTACATAAGCTCATATGTGAGTCAAAGCAGGTGAGCCAATACTTCTGGCAATATAGTGTATTCTAAGACCTATCATTAATACAGAAAGGAAAAATAAGCATTTGAACAGTATAAATAAGAGGACAGAAGTGGATCATAAAACTTGCCTTTTCCAAGTGGAGAAAATAATAAAAGGAGAGAAGAATTACTTCAGTTTTGTTTCTTGCTCAACTGAAAAAAGTTGTGCCATATCCTCGCGTTGACTTGTTTAATGGATCTACTTAGCACTGGAATGGGTTCATATTAACCTGTTGACAATGTAATGTAGAGCTTATCTATTATTTGTTTCATCTGAGCTAATGGGAAATACATAAGGGGCAATTTTACAATATGAGAATGTGAGTTAGTCCCATCATTACAAGAGGAATACATAGTACATTTTATAAAAATTAAATTAATTTATTTTTGTATGTATAGTATTTTATTCTTATGGTAGGGTCACCTGCTGGCATAACTTGATTATGCATTTTGATAAATTTACAGATCTGTCCTGTAGATTTAAATGTAAATCTAGTGTACAGGTCTTGAAGCACACAAATTATGTTTTAATTTTCACTTAAAGTTACACAGAAAAGCAGATTCAATGCTTTAGGTTGGCCATTTAAGAAAGTGTTCACCAATCTGTTGTGGAGAGAGAAAATATTAGATAATAATACTGCAAAGTAATGTTATCTATTATTCTGGAAGACACACAAAAAAATTTTACCCTTTAAAATTTTGAAAAGACAAGAATTTAGGAGATGACAGAAAATGCCAATCAAATTCGGGACAATTGAGTACCCGAGACTAAGACACTGTGGTAAGTTCCACTAAATTCATTTAGCTTGTTAGATTCTTATGAACAGAGATGTGCTATATGCAGATACACAATGGACTGACAGATGGATTCAGATAAAGTGTGGGAAACAAAAAACATGACATCTCTGTCCACAGGCCTTTTCCACCATGAAGGTATAAAAAAATCCATATGTGAGCAGCATGCAGGGTAGACCTGTCTGCAGACCTGTCTCTGTAAGTCGCAGTGGTGAAGAGGGCAAGAAAGAGTATACCAAAGCGACCTTGGACTAGGCGAAGAAATACTGTTGAGATTAACATCAATAATTCAGCAGAAGAGTTGACACATCAAAAAAATGAGAGAGAGAAAGTGAAAAAGGAGAAGACAATGCCCACTGACTCTGGAATCATCTAAAATTCATGCATGCATCATCGCTTCCATGAATATTCATTAGGAGATGAATATTTAAGTGTGACTCCTATGGAGAAATTAAGTTCATCTTTACACTTATCAATAATTCGCAGGCCAGGTGACTCTCATCAAGCAAATAAATAAATCATGCCATTGTGTGCACACACACAGGCGAGCATGCGCATGGACAAACACACGCATACACACCCCCAACCCCACAGCGAAACACACAAAGTAAGGCAGAACAAAAAAAAAAAAAAAGAAATCTTTGAAAACAACACAAAGTTATGATTCTTCACAGCTATGTTCTGGTTCAAATGGAAGACATCTTCATTCCCTCGAGCCAGTGCATATGGAAACCCCCTGATATTTCATGTAACATGATCCCGCAAATATTTGGATCATTGACTTGTTCTGTTATGGCCTTAAATGACAAATGACTGCAAACATCTAATTCAAGGGGTTATCAGATTGGGCTTGTAGTCACAGTAGCTCCTATGACTACAAGTCGGAAAGAGGAGGGTGGTATATCTAGAGTAGCTGATGGCTTGTGAATATTTTAATGTTCACTCATATCTATCTGGTGTGTATTGTTTGATCTGGGCTCTCTGGTTCAGTTTGTATTTTCCATCGTTAGGTAAAATAATTTGCTTTGTGGTAATATGTTCACTTGATCCTTTCTAATCAGCATTTAGACTATCCTTGCTTTTTGTTTTAGAAATGGATTGCTTTTATTCACTTTACAGGATCGCAGACCTAAAGGTTGCAGTTTTTAAAGGAGGGTTAGAGTTTTCCAATTACAATATTATTTGTCAGTCAGCTGTAATTCAAATCCAGAGCAGAAATTTTGTTTCCTGAAGGTTCTCAGAAAAAATCATCCACTGGAAACCAAGCTCTTAGCCTTCTACCAGTGCTCCATCCAGAACATACTTCTGTGTGTGGGTTCTGCAGCAGCACAGCCTCAGAGATTAAAGCTTTAACCCTAACCCGACCCCAGAGGAACTCCAGTATCACAAAAGCCATGAACGTGAAAAAAATGCAGCCCTCTCAAGACACTGACAGTCCAAACCTGCACACAGTGTTCAAAAAACACTTTCTATGCAAAATAATAAACAAATCAATATCTTTGAACAATATTATATGGCAATATTGAGATCGCCATCTAAATATCGGCATATGTGCACTAATAGTAATCATGTGCAATAATTGTTAAAATGTGTAAATCAGCTTTTTTATCCTATTTTTTCCTTCCATTTCATTTCACTTTTGGCTAATTTGTTGTGCAGGTAAGTGATGCTTAACTGATGCACCTTTGTAGTGACAATGAAATATATAGTATATTGATACTGCATTCATGCTATAGACTGTCAAGATATTAGCAATTTACATTTTTTTTATGATTACCTTAAATAAGAAGTGAAAAGACAGGGCCAAATCTTTTTGGCAGAGAGGGATGAACCTTAACATGTGTCTATAATAATTTGTTCAGTCAATTCTGACTGTCTGTTACAAACCAGCAGAATTTTGGTCAACAACTGTCACTCATCTGAGCAGCATTCAACGATCCCTCTCAATAGCTGATAGACAAATTGAAATTATTTTGGTTTTTTTCAATGCACTTTACTCTGAAGCCTTCAGGTCTTCAACTTGCCTTATACGCAATAATTGATGAGTGACACCAACAGCAATGAAATATTTTGAATGGTTGGTTTCGAAAGGAACACTCACTCTTGCTTACTTATAAACTTTGTCACTGTAATTAATGACTTTCCATACACCTTTAGTGACTTTTGATTAAAAAACCAGAAAGTGACAAATCTAGTGTTCGCTCATATCTATCTGGTGTGTATTGTCTGATCTGGACTCTCTTTTTCTGTGTTGTTAGAGGCTTGTATACAGCTCAGCTGAAGCCCCGCTCTGTCCTGAGTAAGTAGCAAGAGCTGCTGTGAGCACTTCCTGTCACTCATCAAGCACTGCAGTCAGTCTGGTAGTCGTCTGTCCTACAGCATAATGTTGCCAATAGTCAGAGCAGAGGAGACCAATTCCACTCCGTGTTCACATTGCAAATAAATCACACATTTACAAGGTTGAGTAACCAGCTTGGACAGTTCCCAATGATATGCAATCATTAGAATCCCTGGGACATGAGGAAGCTTTAGTCCCATAACAGACTCAACGTTAGAGTTTCTTATGCATCATTATCATGTTGAGAGCTCAGTGGTAATAGTAGTTGTCTTGGAAACAGAAAGTTTGGGTTTAGTTTTAGCTAAGGCTGACTAACAATCTGTATACTGATGTATAAATGTGGCTCTAGTGTAGAAGTACGTAGAGTGATTGATATAACTAGAAATGTGCTACATAGATACATACATAGTTCATTGACTCTTACTGTCACTGGTAGCCAGTGACAGAAACAGTCCCTGACTACTTGTGAAGTCAAAGAACTTGTGCTGGAAAAGAACATTTTCCGTCTAAGAGACTCACAAAGCAGCCCATCTTACTTTGAAGAGGTGATGTCTCTGCTCTTCTGACATCATCAACTGGTGGCTGTCGGTTACCATAGCATCCATGTCCATCAGCCACTCCCACAGTTCCTGGTACTCTGCTTCAAACTCCTGCAAACTAATAATAGAAAGAAACAGGTTCATGAGTTTGTTTGCTGTGATTAAAACTTTTGAAATTATTGTTTGACTTTTATTTGCCCGACTAAGTGGCTTCATCCAAACAACAGGTAGGATGTTATGCAGCATAACTCTGTACCGGGATGTTAAGGCACTGACCCTAACCCTTCTACATCCAGACATACATCTTTGACCGATTCTCATTGCAAACCATGACACAAAGGCTGATGATGGAAAAAATGTAAAGTCTAGATAAACATATATATACATACATAAGGACATTTTGAATAATGTCATATTTGTATTAAAAGTGTCATAATTTACCGAATGACACTTTATGACAGTCATAAATATTCATTAAGACTTACTAATGTCCAAGACAGGTGTTATGTCATGTTTATGACAGTGTCATGACAGTCTTATTCACAACCCGTCAAATACAGTGTTACCAAAAAATTTTATGTTTCTACTATTGACTGTGTGTTCTCTGACTTTGTATTTATGCCTCTGCTGTTTGAACTTCAACCTAAACAAAGTCAGTGCATCCAGGTGAAAAGAGTCATAATCACTAAATCATTAAATTAACTTGTTCTCAAAAGCAATTTTATACATACATTTATTTATATCTTATTAATTTGTGGCAAAGCAATTTTGTAAAAGCAGGTCTGTGCTGTTGTGGTTGGTTGACATGAAGATATTTTTTGGTTTTTAGAAATATGTTTTTTCAATGCATCAATTTTCTCAAAGGTTTGAAAATACCTGTCAGTATGTAATTAATCTATATAATGTGTTTCACTCAGTGAATTGACCAAATTAAATAAATGAACTGTTCAATAATATTCTTGTGTGTGTGTGTGTGTGGGGGGGGGGGGGGGGGTATAAAGTAACATAAGATTTAAGCAAATGACTTGCTTCTGCCATGGCATTCAAATTAATTACCACTGATAAATGTTTGTTTTGATTAGATGTCATAATGTAACTCCAATCTGTTTTCTGTCTGTCATATTGAAAGTCTGATTATTTTGTCATGGAAACTGATTTAAATGTTTATGTTTAATGTTTAAGTTTATTTTCTTTTTGTCCCCATTATTATTTACTTTATACCTCACTTATTTTGCCGCTTCTATTTTTTTTACTGCTTTCATCCCATTTCTTATTTCAGTATTTTTCCGTCTCTTATTCTCTCTCGGCTTTCGTTTCGTAAGAGCAGCCCTGTTGTTTTTCTCTTCAAGTTCATCCTTCTTTCATCTCCAAAATCCTTCTCCCTCTGTATCAGGCCCACATTTTCTTTCACTAGTCCATCTCATGTTTCCTCTTCTGTTTTTCTCTCCACTATTTTACCTCTGTAATCTTCTTCCCAACATTTTTCTCCTCCCTACCCACATCTGCAGCTGCTTCTGTTTCCATTTCCTCCTCCTCCATCACCTTCACTATCCTCCTCGACTCAGGATCACATCTAATATTTATGCTCCTGGAACAGGGGCCGATTGCTCAAACACACAGATTACTGTCAGCCATTTTGTTAAGGTGTGTGTTTATTATTTATATATTCTCTGTTTTTCAGTCTCAGCGGGGATCACCAACACGTTTCTCAACATTAGCAGTGAAATTGTTTGGAGTTCTCTTGTCACCACAACCGACACTTTGACAATCTGTCGGGCCTAAAGCATTTTCATGACGACATGCACACTCACACACATGCAAGCATGCACACAATTTAAGACAATTGCACACTAAGGGATACTTTCTTCAGCAATCAAGTCACAAACAGCCTCATCACAACGGATGTACACACGTACACACACGCAAACACACACATTCTAAGGCAACAAAGTTGATGTCAACTGAGAATTAAAAAACTAAATCTATTGATCGCTCTAAAAGAAATCAAAAAATCTGGATTTTCTCAAAGGACAATGTTATATAATACACTAATTACAATTAAAACTACTAACATTAAATTAGTTGTGAATACAGACAAGAGAGAACTTAAATCAAAATGCTACTTTCTCTGTCACACTGCTGAAAAATAAAAATAAAAATCTTCATTTTGCTCCACTCTTAGCAATACTAAAGTTTCTATGTGATTTATCATGTCCAACTTTTAAAAACACAATCAACTGTGTCCTGTCAGTATGGCAGTTATTTAAATAATCATGTACAATTAGTAGGTATTGTAATGGAAACTTTATGAAGGGGCATTCAACAATTTCAGATTATTTTAGATGGAAAAATTCAAAGGTCTTTCCTGGATTTTTTTTTTTTCCACAGTCCTATTAGACAATTTGTTTGTCCTATTAGACAATTAGAACATTAGATACATTGACATAAACATTTCTAATAGGCTGAACAAGCTGATGTATTTATAGCATCATATTTAAAGAAACAGTAGCTCCGAGGCGGAGCTTTGTGGAAAAAGGCAGCGCCTGGTGACAATTCTTGCACCCAGAATGTTTGCCATGGAAGACTAAAGTATTCCTCAAACATGCATGAAAGAAGTAAAGCAACATTCAAAGGTATGATTTTGATGAGATTTTGATGAGAGAATAACATTAGAATTACATTTTACACAATACTGCTCCTTTAAGAAACAATTGTACAGCAAACAGTTTCAGCAACAGATTAACTTCAAGCTTTCAAAGTTTGCATATTTAAGCCTTTCTTCTCTGTAAGCCACGTGTGTCCAAATATTCCATGTTGTAACATGAGATATTTACACAGAAAGGTTTCTTTAACTTTTAATGTAATATATTTCGGTAACACAAATACGTACCGTAATTTTTTTTTCTCTGAACAGTGCCTACAACACGGCTATTGTAAGAGAAGGAAAAAAAACTAGTAGACTACTAGAGAAAGTAATTGATGGTATCTTCCACCTGTCTGCTATCACCACCAAAAACCTTCAGCCTCACACACACTGTTGTTGTCACTCTCAATGTCATTTTTATTTTGCTCCAGAGCTCGTGCGCTTCTGTTCATCACGCAGCAGGCCAGCCTTTTGAAACCTTTTGGTAAAAAGCTGTATATTAGCTGCATCGCAGTGTTCAAAGAGTGTGGAATAAGTAGCAGCTTATAAATCTGACCTTGGCAATTTTGGTCATGGCAGTTAACCATGGTCATTTAAATTATACACAAAGATACACACCATACTAAAGGATATATGTGCATGTTGTGTGTTTTTTTATTTATTCAAATAAAGCACAGAGCCTACATTGAAGAGAGTAACCATGTTAAAAAACCGATTCACTCTTTCACTCTTTGAAATTTTCATCTTGGGAGAAATGGAGACGTAAGAATCCTTATCTTGAAATGAAAGTGGATGTCAGAAATACTGCTGGAAATGTCTTAAATATTTAATGGGATATACTGTTAATACAAAGAACAATTATCCCACAATAAGAATATATACTGTATATCCCTGTAAAATAAAGAGCTCCTCATCAAAGGGGCAACTCATAGCATGAAAAACAAAGAACTTCACATGTGCCATTTCTCTAATTATCAAAGATATACACTGCCTGGCCAAAAAAAAGGCGCCACCTGGATATAACTAAGCAAATAGGTACAAGCCTCCTATTGGATAAGTACTGCATAGGCGATTATCTTTCAGCTGGCAACAAGTTATTTAACCCCAGCTGATGCAATGAGTAACTCCTCATTTCTTAAACAACCATGGCAAAAGACACATCCTGTGGTCGTGGAAAAGACGTTAGTCTGTTTAAGAAGGGTCAAATCATTGGCATGCATCAAGCAGAGAAAACATCTAAGGAGATTGCAGAAACTACTAGAATTGGGTTAAGAACTGTCCAACGCATCATTAAAAACTGGAAGGATGGTGGGGAACCATCATCTTCCAGGAAGAAATGTGGTCGGAAAAAAATCCTGAATGATTGTGGTCGGTGATTACTTAAACGTTTGGTCAAATCAAATCGAAGAAAAACAACAGCAGAACTCAGGAGTATGTTTAATTGTGAACACAAAAGCATTTCCACACGCACAATGCGAAGGGAACTCAAGGGGTTGGGATTGAACAGCTGTGTAGCCGTAAGAAAACCTCTAATCAGTAAGGCTAACCAGAAAAAAAGGCTTCAGTTTGCTAGGGAGCATAAAGATTGGACTCTGGAGGAATGGAAGAGGGTCATGTGGTCTGATGAGTCCAGATTTACCCTGTTCCAGAGTGATGGGCGCATCAGGGTAAGAAGAGAGGCAGGTGAAGTGATGCACCCATCATGCCTAGTGCCTACTGTACAAGCCTGTGGGGGCAGTGCTATGATCTGGGGTTGCTGCAGTTGGTCAGGTCTAGGTTCAGCAACATTGTGTGCCCAAAGAATGAGGTCAGCTGACTACCTGAATATACTGAATGACCAGGTTATTCCATCAATGGATTTTGTCTTCCCAAATGGAACGGGCATATTCCAAGATGACAATGCCAGGATTCATCGGGCTCACATTGTGAAAGAGTGGTTCAGGGAGCATGAGACATCTTTTTCACACATGGATTGGCCACCACAGAGTCCAGACCTTAACCCCATTGAGAATCTTTGGGATGTGCTGGAGAAGGCTTTGTGCAGTGGTCAGACTCTCCCATCATCAATACAAGATCTTGGTGAAAGATTAATGCAACACTGGATGGAAATAAATCTTGTGACACTGCAGAAGCTTATTGAAACAATGCCACAGTGAATGCGGACTGTAATCAAAGCTAAAGGCGGTCCAACAAAATATTAGAGAGTGTGACCATTTTTTAGTGGCGACTTTTTTTTAGGCCAGGCAGTGTATTATCCATTTTGGCAAAGCAATGTCTCACTAATATTACATAATAATAACTGGACGCTGTTACTCCTGTAGACTGGAACTTTATAGCAAGCTAATGTAGCTTGCTACCCCCTAAGGTCCTTAAAAAGTTATTTCTTTCTAAAATATTTATGGTTCTTTGACAAAAAAAAAAAAGGATTCTCCAGATTTTCCTTAAAACAAAAACATTTCTTTTTTTTTTAGAATACATATCACAGAAATCTTGCTTGCTTAAGTTAGCTGTAAAACTGACATTTTGAGGAGCGGCTCTATGAAAGTTTGAACTTCTTCTTCCATTCTGTCTCCAAACTCTACCTTTTTTCCTTTCCTCTCAGGTACATTGAACTGCATCCCCTCCCTCTCATCCAACTCCTGCTCCTCCCACGTCCTCCCTGCCTGCTCCTCCAACACCTTCGTGCAGCTTTACACATTTCATGTTCTCTACATCCTAATAAAATAAGAGCTACACAGAAAAGATGAAGCACAGCAAGCAAGCACTGCTTCCTTCCCTTGAGGCGGCGTTTCTCATTATGCAGCGAGCAGAGCGGCCCTTTACTGACTCAGGAAGATAAAGCAGATACAACACTTGCACAGATTGTTTTCTCTTGTCATTTGTCAGTTTTCCACTCCCCCTCCTTTCCTCTCCATCGTTTTTGTCTTGTTCACACACTAATGTTAACTAAATGCTTTGTAAAACAGGATATCTCATGGGGTTGAAGACGAAAAAACAGACAAATCTGAGAGGAAGGCGCGACGTGGTGCCACTGTGGCACTGCGTTCGGTGCTGGGATGGTTACAAAGTGTTTGAAGTGTCAGCTTCTTTTTCTGTCATACCGTGCTGGTGGAGTGTGTAGGAGTGCTATGGAGAGCTATTCTGACATTCAGTCACCTGAGGAGATTTGAATTCTAGGAATCTATTATTCATGTCTGCCATGACAATCTCAATCAGCCCTAGTTACAATAAAATCTGCTATATGGCTTGGAAATGTATAAATATCTTAAGACTTATGTACAACAGACACACGGAGTTTTTAAAATATTGAAAATGCATTTTAAGTAATTTTCTTTATTGTATTTTACAAAACGTTGTGCTTTAAAGTGTGTCCTTTATGAACAACAGAGTTACAGAATAAAGGAAAATATATTTTTTTAAAACAAAAGTGCAACTTAAGATAGTCAGAAAATGTAAAGGAAAACCTGGGAGGTTTTCTGTTAGTGGACAACCTCCTGTTTGCAACTGTGTTTTCCCCCACCACTTGTAAATTGGTGGGGGAGGATGCCGGTCAGACCTGACAGACCCAAACATGTTGTGAGGGTCTGCTGGGAACGTCTGACGGAGTCCACTGTGAGACGGAGCTTTAACTCCCACCTCCGGCAGAACTTTGAACACATTCCAGGGGAGGTGGGGGACATTGAGTCTGAGTGGACCATATTCCATGCCTCCATTGTCGAGGCGGCTTATCAGAGCTGTGGCCGCAAGGTTGTCGGTGCCTGTCGCGGCGGCAACCCTCGAACCAGTTGGCAGACACCTTCGGTGAGGGATGCCGTCAGGCTGAAGAAGGAGTCCTATCGGGCCTTTTTGGCCTGTGGGACTCCAGAAGCAGATGATGGGTACTGGCATGTGGCTCGGGTGGTTGCTAAGGCAAAAACACGGGCATGGGAGGAGTTTGGAGAGGCCATGGAGAAAGACTTCCGCACGGCTTTGAGGCGATTCTGGTCCACCATCCGGGGTCTCAGGAGGGGGAAGCAGCACAGCACCAACACTGTTTATAGTGGGGAGGGTGTGCTGCTGACCTCAACTCAGGACGTTGTTGGTTGGCCAGTGGGCAGAATACTTCGAAGACCTCCTCAATCCAACCAACATGCCTTCCATTGAGGAACCTGAGCCTGGGGACTCTGGGTTGGGCTCTCCGAGACCGGGCTGACCTCTGGAGACGAGGTTGCAGAGGTGGTTAAAAAGCTCCTCAGTGGCAGGGCCCCAGGGGTGAATGAGATTCACCCTGGGTTCCTTAAGGGTCTGGATATTGTATGGTTGTGCTGGCTGACACAACTTTGCAATGTCGCATGGACATCGGGGGCAGTTCTCCTGGATTGGCAGACTGGGATGGTGGTCCCCATGTTCAAAAAAGGGGGACAGGAGGGTGTGCTCCAATTACAGGGGGGTCACACTCTTAAGCCTCCCTGGCAAGGTCTATTCAGGGATCCTGGAGAGGAGGCTCCATCGGATAGTCGAACCTCAGATTCAGGAAGAGCAGAGTGGTTTTCGTCCTGGTCGTGGAACACTGGACCAGCTCTACACCCTCAGCAGGGTCATGGAAGGTGCATTGGAGTTCACCCAACCTGTCTACATGTGTTTTGTGGACTTGGAGAAGGCGTTCGACCGTGTCTCTCGGGGAGGGCCGTGGGGGGTTCTCCGGGAGTATGGGGTACCGGGCCCTTTGATACGGGCTGTCAGGTCCCTGTATGACCGGTGTCAGAGTCTGGTCCACATTGCCAGCAGTAAGTTGGGCTCATTTCCGGTGAGAGTTGGACTCCGCCAGAGCTGCCTTTTGTCACCGATTCTGTTCATTATTTTCATGGACAGAATTTCTAGGCGCAGTCAAGGTGTTGAGGGGATCCGATTTGGTGGCCTTAGGATCACATCTCTGCTTTTTGCAGATCGATGAGATCGATTTGCAGATCATTTTTGATGATCCTGGGTTATCTGTTGGAACCCAAGTTATATATGTATATATATAACAGATATGAGCTCTATATATATATATATATATATATATATATATGAAGAAAAACAGAAAAGAGAGACAAGTAGAAGATGAGAACCTTGAGCAAAAGAATATACAGGACAGAAGCAACAAACACAAACAGTGGCAAACAATAGAGAAGAAATTGGAGAGCAGAAAGAAAAGCAGAAAGAGTTTGACTGAATATAAAAATTTAAAGAGGCGAAAATGAATGAAAATCGAGAGAATAAATAAAAGGAAAGAATGGATACAGAAATAAGGGAATGTAAAAGGGAAAAAGGGACACTGGAAGAGGACAAAAGAAGAAATGGAAAAACATAAAGATAGAAAGGAAACGGGCAGAATGAGGTGAATAAGAAAGTAGAGGAACATGTTCAGAAAGGGAAAGTCCAGGAGGTAAGCATAAAGTCATAGATAGAAAGGTTGAATGAGTCATATTGGCAGCTATGGCCCTTCACTGAATGATTCAGCCAGATTTATGAGAGTTTGTAGGATACTCTTCATGGGTATTACATTCAGTCCACAAGGATATTCATAAACTTTCAGGGAACATCATACATTCATTATTTATTCATTCATCCTGTCATGCAAATACATTTATTTTTCACAAATTGTGCACAAATCTCTTAATCAAAAACACACTTAATGCTGAAAGCATTTTTATAAAACAACCATTTTCTCTTCTTAAGAGTAACCTATTGCTTTGTCATCTGACCTGAAAAAGAAACTTCGTATTTGTAGTTTGTTTTTTCTGCATTAGCTTTTTATGTCAAAACATAAAACAATCCTTTTGTATGAAAATGGGATGTTTTATTCTAACACACACACCAACTGAGTCCCTGTGACAACGCAAACAACATATGCTAAACATAATGCTTCACACTCACAGGCGGCAAATTAAGCTTCATTTGTTATTTGCATACGCAGAACTTGGCTCATATTTCCCTTTTATATTAATGTGTGCATGTACATGTCGCCCTGCCAGTGAATGATAACCACCAGGGAAGCTCCACAGAGCCGGAGGATAAAAGGCCAACAGGCAGCGTGACCGAAGACGAGCTCAGCCTGGACACACCGCATTACATGCCTGGAGTGTGTGTGTGGGGGTGGGGGTGGGCGTGCGCATGCGTGTGTGTGACTGGGTGACTGCATTCAACTATATGTTTATGATGTTACTGATATCATTTGTCTTCTTTCATTATAGACAAAAGCAAATATTGGTAAATTAATTTTTTCTTATTTTTTAAACATATAAAAAATTTAAATGTCTCCCATTACAGTATTCAGATAATGTCCATTAAAAAACAGAGGAAACATGAAACTACAATTTGACATTCTGAATACTGTAAAATGACTATGACAAGAGTGTTAGTGAGGGTACTGCTCACTGATGGCCAGTAGATAGACCTTAAGTTGATATTAAAGCCTCGCTATGGACATTCAAGCTCTCCAACAACCAGTATAAATGAGTCTGCTGAAGGAGCAGCAACCTTTTTAGATGAACACTTTATTTAATTGTTCAGAAGAAGGCCCAGCAGACACTGTACTACCTGCAGCAACTCAAAACGAAAAGTTTATTATTCAGTCTGTCCCATTCATAGTCATCTTCCAAGCTGTAATGGACAATCAGGGTGCGTACATGTCTATGGCACAGTCTACTGAACTATCTGCAGACTCCACACATGTTGGACATAAACTGTTTAAACATATCTTCAAAAGCAGCTGTCACACTCTGTCTCTCTGATGATCAGTTAGTGAATTGATACAATACATATCTGCATTAAATCAACCTTTTGTTCTTTGTAAAAACACTGTTTATTTAGACCAAAGGTTTGGACACACTTTCTCATTGAATTCAATGAGAAGGTGTGTCCAAACTTTTGGTCTGTACTGTATATACACTGCCTGGCCAAAAAAAAAGTCGCCACCAAAAAATGGTCACACTCTCTAATATTTTGTTGGACCGCCTTTAGCTTTGATTACAGCCCGCATTCGCTGTGGCATTGTTTCAATAAGCTTCTGCAGTGTCACAAGATTTATTTCCATCCAGTGTTGCATTAATCTTTCACCAAGATCTTGTATTGATGATGGGAGAGTCTGACCACTGCACAAAGCCTTCTCCAGCACATCCCAAAGATTCTCAATGGGGTTAAGGTCTGGACTCTGTGGTGGCCAATCCATGTGTGAAAAAGATGTCTCATGCTCCCTGAACCACTCTTTCACAATGTGAGCCCGATGAATCCTGGCATTGTCATCTTGGAATATGCCCGTTCCATTTGGGAAGACAAAATCCATTGATGGAATAACCTGGTCATTCAGTATATTCAGGTAGTCAGCTGACCTCATTCTTTGGGCACACAATGTTGCTGAACCTAGACCTGACCAACTGCAGCAACCCCAGATCATAGCACTGCCCCCACAGGCTTGTACAGTAGGCACTAGGCATGATGGGTGCATCACTTCACCTGCCTCTCTTCTTACCCTGATGCGCCCATCACTCTGGAACAGAGTAAATCTGGACTCATCAGACCACATGACCCTCTTCCATTCCTCCAGAGTCCATTCTTTATGCTTCCTAGCAAACTGAAGCCTTTTTTTCTGGTTAGCCTTACTGATTAGAGGTTTTCTTACGGCTACACAGCTGTTCAATCCCAACCCCTTGAGTTCCCTTCGCATTGTGCGTGTGGAAATGCTTTTGTGTTCACAATTAAACATACTCCTGAGTTCTGCTGTTGTTTTTCTTCGATTTGATTTGACCAAACGTTTAAGTAATCACCGACCACAATCATTCAGGATTTTTTTCCGACCACATTTCTTCCTGGAAGACGATGGTTCCCCACCATCCTTCCAGTTTTTAATGATGCGTTGGACAGTTCTTAACCCAATTCTAGTAGTTTCTGCAATCTCCTTAGATGTTTTCTCTGCTTGATGCATGCCAATGATTTGACCCTTCTTAAACAGACTAACGTCTTTTCCACGACCACAGGATGTGTCTTTTGCCATGGTTGTTTAAGAAATGAGGAGTTACTCATTGCATCAGCTGGGGTTAAATAACTTGTTGCCAGCTGAAAGATAATCGCCTATTTGCTTACTTAAATCCAGGTGGCGACTTTTTTTTTGGCCAGGCAGTGTATATATATAACTGATCATCAGAGAGACCGGGTGTGACAGCTGCTTTTGAAGATATGTACATATCATATTACATATATACAAAGTAAAGAAGCTGTATTCTTTCTTTTGCATGTATACAGAGAAAAGAAATTAATTTGACAGAAAGGATCTTCTGTGCTTGCCTGCTGCTCCTGTTGTACCTCCTGGAGGATGATGGGTAGTGGAGTCCCTTCAGCCTAACTGACATCGTCTCAAGGGCAACTTGCTGGATGTTGCATTCAGTTGAGTTCCGCTCCACCTGAAGAACACAGGACAAAACTTTATGAAAACCCACAAAATATGTATCCACCAACATTCTCTTTATTAACCTGGCATCATTATGACTGAACCTGCTAATTCATTTTTAAATAAAACCTAAAACAAAACAGCTTGACGAAAAGCTAAATGTATCTTCTTTCAAACTAAATATATCTTTCTCAGTTGTGGAATAATCAAAGTGGACACAATCTTATGTTTAAGACCAAAATGACTCATAAGCCTGACAGAAAGTAATCTTAACTTCACCAACATGTTTCTTCTAGTTGTAAAGAATAAACACATGTAGAAAAATGTGGCAGAGATTTCAATGTCAACATCACTTAAGTAGCACTTAGTAAATAAGTTGCACCCGCATGATACACAAAAAGAACAATAAAATAATTGATAAGAATAGTTAAGACAGAAACACAAAAGACAAATAAAATAAAAATAATGAATTAGTTCTATGCCAATATCAATTGACAAGTGTCTGAAGACGAACAAATACTTGCCTACTAATCTGTTTATATCACTGCATCACTGGAGGCTGGGAATTCAAATACAGTTTTAAAGTTACTTTATCGTATCCATGACTTATCAGTAACCAGAACATCAGAGCGGAAAAGTGACTGAATGAGAAAACAATCTAAAATCTGCTGGCAAAGCATGGTGTCCTCAGGCCGCTAACTGGAGAGTCCATGCAGGACTGTGTAGATTCAATGAAGAACTTTTCTAATACCCTGAAAGATGACCTAATCAAAAACTTTAGAGGAATGTAGATACAACATTTTAGAGTGGAGGCGATTATGACATGACCAGAGGCTCAGAATCAAAGTAACAATTCAAACAAGCCATGTCTCCTTTGGAGGAACAGAGAGAGGTGGATGAACACACCCCCCTGCCAGGTGTGATTAGCTGTTTGCTGTGAGAATCCGGTGTGTGTGTGGGTGTGTGTGGGTGTGTGTGTGGGTGGGTATGCGTGTGTTGTGTCCTTTAAAGCCCTGCAAGTGGCCAGCAGCCCACTAGAGAAACACTCCAGTCTCACCCTGCTGTCTCGTCTCTAGTGACAAAACGTTGTATCTCACACACTCAGCCACACACCATCCATATGCTACATGTTTATTATAGATGTGTAATGTACTCTGAATCCACAAATACAAATCTTGTCATCACAAATTACTCTCGCACCTGCATTTATCATAAACAGCTTTGTTCTAACACAAGCAGCCGCTCACACACAAACTTCCATCAGGCTAGCACAAATGTTCGCATAAAGTCACACAAGCTCACAAATTGACCACGAATTGCTGCAGACACATGAACACACACATCACAGCGAGTCGTTTCTAAACACAATCATATAGAGGCACTCAGCACGCGGCTCAGATGTAATTGCATACAAACTATATGGAGATGAGGCTTCAATTGAACCAATGAAGGAAGGCTGAGTGTGTACAAATAGTGAGGCAAACACACACACACACACACGCCGACACACTGCTTTTTCCTCTTTCAGTAACAATCTGAATAAAGTATTGGCGCATGGAGTTGCGTTTACCATCCGATCTACTTAGCAGACTCGACAGAAGGATCTGGAAAGGTCATCCAATCTGTGGCAGGCAGAGATGCTCAATCAAAGGGCTAATAAACAAGCAGGCCATACACAATCAACACCGCTGTCTGGATCACTGTTAAGATGTGTCCAAATGAGAGCATGCTTTGTTTGCATATGCATTGCTGTTGCACAAACAAAGCTAACTGGAAGCTATCAGAAGAAAAAATAGACTCTCACTCTACCTAATGTCTCCTCATCTTCCTTCATTACTGTCCTGCACGTCCATCTTGGTTTGCATTGGCAGGCTGTTTGCTGCCTGCCTGGTCGATGAGTCAGGTTCTAGATCAGTTGAATCAACAGTTTTTATGTGCTAATGTGTTGCTATACACAAATTAAACTATGTTTACAAATTGTTTTACATGTCAATAAAAACAGCTTGTTAATTATCCCTTCTTAATTATTAATGCAAAAGTCGGTCATAAAAAGCTTTTTGAATGTTTCCACTTATATTTTGATGGTTTATTTTTGGTGATAAACTCCAAGTCCTTGAGGCTGGAAAGCTTCTCTCCAATCACTCTACTCTTTAGCTCCCTCCAGAGATCACAGGTGTGGAATACCAAGTAAATACAGGGCCAATATCGCCAATACCGATACCAATACATACTGTTATTGTGGTATGTAACTATGGTACCATCAAACTTCTGCCCTTCAATTATTTGTATTGTTTTTCCTTTGAATTATTTTCTTAAAATACAGGACAGAATTTGGACAAAGTTTAAAGGTGTCTACAAAATACTTTAATAACATATGAACAATATAAAACACAGCAAATTGGTGTGAATGGTTTTCTAAATAAACAGTGCAAAATATTATAACGTTTGAGAGAAAACATGCATTCATCTAAAATCACACATTAGAAAATATCAAAGCAAATAATTTTTTATGGTCAAATTTAGAAACTACAGTACAAAAATAAAATAAAATTTCAATAGGAAATTGGAAACTAAAGTGCTAATTTTATAACCTTAGCATCAATCTAATACTGATATCAACTTAGTATCAATATTATTTGAATTGATCCGTCCACCTCTGCCAGAGATTCTCTATCAGGCTCCACTGGGGATTAGCTCACTTCAAAATATTATTTTGGTCAACCAACCATTTCTTCACCACTTTAGCTGCGTATTTTTAGTCACTCTGATGTTCAAACCCTTTTTGCCCAGAGGTATGAAAAACCATATATTGAAAAATTAAAAGAACATTTATAGAAAAAGTTCAGATTTTAATAATGAGCAAATGGTATTTTTTCAAAAAATAAACTGCAAACATCTGCATGGTTTATTTCTATAAATGAATTTTGGCATAAATATCCATCTGTGTTAAAGTGTGTGTTTACAGCTGGAGTAAATACTATAGAGATTGGAAATTATTTTCTGTATGTCCATTACTCAAAAAAACATAACAGATGGGTCTCGTATATTTATGTACAAGTGGATTTTGTTGTCAGACTTAATGGCTGAGTCCTGGGTTTTCAATTGCATCTGTAGGGCTGCTAATAGACACACAAATCGATAAGAATCTGCCTCACTTGATGAATGAGGAGGGCTTCCCCTGATGCACACTCCCATACACACGCCGACACACACATCCGCCAAGCGGTTCTGGATGTGAAGGCTGCAAGAAATGTGCTGCTCTTAGATGTGCTGAATCAAGACATTTTAGGGTTTTTTGTTTACATGTCAGAGCCAATTTATCCAGCATCTCTAGAAACCTTCAGAACCCCGTATCTCCTGAGGTGAGGCCCAGATGTTTGTGTGTTCTCCTGCTATTTCTTCATGTGTAAAACCTATGTGGAGAAAATGTCTGTTGATCTTCTTCAGGGAGAGTGTGGCTTGATCTCTAATGAATGTGCAGGTGTTTGTGCTTGTTTTTCCTGTTGTTTGGGTGTGTTTACTTGTCAGTGTGTGTGTCTCCTGGGGTTTTCCTGGGGCTAAAGCTGCCAATCACACAGCAGTGCAAAGACTGAGACCTGAGTAGTAGCACCATCCAACCAGTCGGCACAACCCAAAACACACATTCTTCTTCTCAGGTTAAAATAGATAAAAACACTGCAATAAATATACCACAGATGTATTAATCACTAAGCTAGAGAGCAGCACGGCATTAGCATAACATTAACAGGAAGCTAAGTGTGTAGATTCCAACTACAGTCTTATATCTGCAGACAAGTCGGCTTGCTGTAGTTTTCCTTCCCGTCCTCTGAGGTGCAATGACCTGATCACAGCCGGTCTGTAACGGACTGTATAACAGAAAAAATGTCTTTACTAATACTTATTATTGCTGTAGTCTGAACTCCACTAGTTATTTGAGTGTCATTGAACAAAACATAATGTAAAGAGCATTTCTTTACCTAAATGACAGGAAAGCTCAATTAAAGGGTAATTCTGTTAGTAGCAGTTGTTCATGATCTACATGTTGCTTTATTATTAGATTGAATATAATTTCAGATTTTTGCATGGTTTTGTCCAGGTTAACATGAGCAATTGTTAATATTTTAAACTATAGACAAGTAACTGTTAGGGATATATAAATATGACAAATTAGGCCGACATATTGATATTGCTGACCTGGCCGAATTTACCAGTATTTTATTTGATCAAATTTCTTATTTGATTACTCGATTAATAGTGAGAATAATCGATGGACGGACGAAGATAATACTATGATATTGTTAAAATTGAACGTATGCATTTCATTTCTAGCCTATCATAATTTATCAAAATGTATGACTTAATCTTAAGTATTATGTAATTAGCATTGTTTGCAGTTATGTGATGCATTCTACTGCCCCTCCACTACCTCTCTGTAGTGGTAGTTGGGGGCACTACCACCCTCCCTCTCCATGTGGTAAGACAAGGTCATCCTGTTTACTGCTGGTATTTCCTCGCCTTCCTGTAGATCTAATGATTACAGAAGGTGATGAAAGATCAGAAGCACTGATCAGAATGAGTCTCTGTTCTGTCCACAGACACACGATTCAGCCATCACTCTGCTGTGTTCATGCCCTGGGCCTTAACTTCACATATTAAATAACCTCATATATGGCATGTATGCATAAAAGTATCTGTATATTTGTCTTAGACTATTATCTAAGGTGAAAGATTTCAGTAAGTGGGTGGTTTTGTCTTGACGGAACAAAGCAGTGGGTAATGATACAGGATCAATAATGGATATGAGACAGCAGCATTACACTGGTTGAACACTTAGATTTACACACGCACACACACCCCCACGCACACAGTGTGTGTTTATACACATGAACACACACTGTGGGAGCTCACAGTGCAAATTGACATCTGAAGTGATTCAATGAATATTTTCACCATGGAAGACAATATAGGAAAACAACAACAAAAAATCAGCAAAACAAACCATTCTGCCATTTTACTACACCAAATTATTAAATTATCAATACAAGAACTGCTACAGAGATTAAGAAAAACATTTCAGAAGGGTTATTGATTTCTGTTTCTAAATGTTGTTTGGAAAACATAACAAGCTCATCAGTTTATCTAAACTAATTGTTGCGTGAGTTTTAGAGCAACATGACCTCATTGACAAAACCTTTTAATCTATTCGTTGGTTGCTTCGTGACATATGAGTCAGATAATCTGTGAAAACAATTTAACCCCTCTTTCTTCCTCTATGATCCTGCTGTCATCAGCACACATACACAGGTCTGTCACAAACAACCAATCAGAGCCTGGAGTGGGGACTCAGTGCTGTCAGTCATGCTGGTGTACACGCTGCTCAGAATCTTCTCCTTTCTCTCTGCTATGCTACAGCTGGTTGACCACAGCACAGCCTGTCAGGAATGCTCATGATGGTTAGCATGGTCTCTAACGACGGAGGATAAGCAGTTTTCCTGGAACAGTGAAACTGAAAGATTAAACTGCACTTAAGCTTTCATCTATTACTGTAAAAACCGAAGCCTCATCAGGCAGGTATTGATAGATAATAACACACTGAACTTTTTTGCCTATTTTATCTATAACAAGAGTATGCTGTCTTTGATCAAAATTACTAGCCTTATGAATAATTGCCATAAGCAATTATAATAATTATTCATAGCCTAACTTGACTCCTACAAAAGCACAACAAACAGTGTTTAGTGTAACCACATTCCTAACTAATAGATCAGTGAGTGTGAAGATGAGATGACAGAATGCTTCTAGAGGAGCGGAGATGATTTGTACGTCAGAAGAGAAGATGTTAGATTTCATTTTGAAATGAATAAATGTCAACAACAGATATTCATTCAGTTTTTTGTTTCATTGCAATTGTATAATAATTCCACTTTGGAATGATGGTACAATACCTCCTGGATGTAATCTGTTACACTGTCTCATGAAAATTAGATTTTTTTTTAAGTTGATTATTTCATAATTAGCTTGCATGTTAATTAGAACAGTGACTAATGCTAGTTGGCTGCTCTAATGGGAGCGATCTGTCCCAGCGCTGGGATTCACTGCATGCCAAACAGTTTCAGCACAAACCAGACCCACCTTAGAGAGTCAAAAAATGCCAGACAGGAAAGAGCTTAGAACTGGGTGTAAAATACAACACTGCAGGATGACAATGTGGGCTGTTCTTTTGTCTACAGCACATTAAAGTTTTAAAAATCAGAACAACCAAAATCTGTCCACTTAAATTACTGTCAACATAACTACTGTAATACTGCTGCTCACAGAGGTGATGGAATAAAAACCTTATTCCAGGTCTTCTTTTCACTGAATAAAATATATAAATGAAGAGCAACAAGTAAAATTAACACATCTAAAATTTGGATAAGTTGGGACAAAGGTAAATAAATCAAAACTACATTTTCTAATGGCATTTTGAATCAGATAATAAAAACATTTATTTTTACCATATATAAAAAATGATCTTGTGGGAGGACAAAACCTTAACTTGGAGGAGTAGCTTTGAGGGTTTTTTTTTTTATCACCCACAAAAACTATATTATTTTCTTGATAGTGTTTTTTGGGGGGCGGAGGAAAAATGCCAAAATGTTGTGTTGACCAGTTTTGACACAACACCAAAGAATGATGTGAATATCAATCAGGATTCTGGTTGGAGTTCTTCTCATTGTTATGTTTTTAGCAGAAAGCCTCATATGCTGGTTCTTAATGGGAGACGTCGTAATGTGTAGTTCAGGAAGCATATGCAGGGTTCTAATACAATGTCAGTAGCATCCACACAGCTAAACATGCTGCATTCCTGTTGTTCTCCCCTGCATGTTTCCCCATTTCATCTTCTGCCTATCTTTCTGTCAGGTAGAGTGACCTTGTATTTCATTTACTGATAATTATATGGATTTATTCCACAGAGAGGTCTTAATTATAATGCTAGAAATATCGACTGCCTCTATCATCTCCCTCTCTTCCTTCCTTTACACATCTCTTCTCCTCTATGTCCATCTCTGTTTCAGCAACCAAACCGCTTAAAAACCTACTTAAAGGAAAGGAAGAGACAGAACACAGGGAAAGCAACATGAGCTTCAAATTAGTTTGTATTCAACTTCTCCGATGCATCCAAACATGAATTATGCTAATTTAAAAGTTTAAAAGCAATACATGTACTGTTTTGAATGCTAAAAGACAATTTACCATATTTTAATACATTTAATTACTGATTTCACAAGAAAAAGGTTTCAACCTAAAGACATTAATTCAGAATTTGATTAAATTTGTTGATCCCTGCAAAGCAAAACAAATACTGGCATCTGTTACTGAAAACAAATTACAAACCATTAGAAGACTTGCAGGCATTTGGAAATTAATTTAACGTTGTTTGTTGACAGTATGAACAAACTTAACAGCAAGGTACCCAATACTGTCACACTACAGTTGGACAATTAATAAACCTCTTCTCTGTGTAACAAATATACAGCTTGTGGTGCTGAACATCCTGACACCGTGTTCTTAGTTTTGCTATTTGTACTCATTCCCTACAAAAGAAACGCAGCCCATGTGATCTATATAACACCAAACTTATCACAAGCCAAAACTAAAGTGAGTCAAGTGAGGCTCGAAGTGCAACACTTTTGTAAAAAAAATTATATATATATATAACTTTTTGCCGTCATTTAGATGTGTAAATAGTGTAACACTGTTGGTTTATATCAGGATCCATATAGCTGGATGAAGCACAGCATTTAAAAGTAAAACCACAACCGTTTTCACTAAATCATTGTTTAAAACCACTGTACATAGTAATCTAAATTCTAAGTTTCAATTCAGTCACTAACAACATGATATGTTGTGTTGACGAAGAAGGGATGCAGAGAGGCTGAGGCGGTAAAAGGATTTGAAGACTTAATGCAAAAGTAAGAATAAAAAAGCACAGGGAGCCAGAGGAGAACAAAAAATAGTGATGGGAGATCAGCTAGACTTAAAGGCGTGTGTGGAGCAAAAGAGGGACTGTCAGACAAAGTCCTGCTTCTATGCTTGTGTCATGTTGCTGAAAACCGACAACCAATGCATCTCATTGTCGCTGCTTCAATTTGCATGTGTGTTTTCCAAATAAAACAGTAACATCTAAAATATGACCTGTGCTGATTTGTGGGTTGTTGTAGGTAGTTTGATCACACATCAGAGATAGTAGAATCTGAGGAGAGGATTTTTAGCCCCTTAACCTGCAGCGGAACACCCACGTGCTGTTTTTCCATTGTATTTTCCAGGGGTCAGGGTTAAGGGGGCTTAATTAGCATTTGCCAAAATGAGGCCAACAAAATAAGAAAAAAAACCTCTCTCATCTGAGAATACTTTGAGATGACTGCTCACAATAAGTTTCTAAAATAATGAACCCTTCAGTCTCTGCAAATACTCGCCTTCTGGAAGTTTCCATTTTCATTTGTAGCTTAATTAGTAAAGACATATCAGTCTCACACAACAGAGACAAATTTAAAGCTGTAGGAAGAGTAAAATTCTGCATGTACACCTGAATATAAATGATAACCAGCTGGAAAACTGAAAAAAGAGAACTTTGAAGAATTTTTGTTTTATGTCTGTCCCAACAAGCTAAAGCATTAAATGTCAATATTGTCAAATTAGTCTATGACATAAAATATAATACAATAGTCAAAATATAGCAGATGATTTAGGTGTAAATAATTTTAACAACTAAAAAAAGATGGCAGTTAAATAGGTTTCTGTTACTTTACTGTTGCTAAGCATGTGTTTGAAAAAGCCTTGTGGCAATATTGCATATACAAATTTTTCTGAAGTATGATTAATTTGAGAGACATGGCCATCACAGTTTCAGCAGCAGATGAGTAATGAATGAGCATTGAGTAGTGAACTTTAGGGTAAAGCAGAGGGCTGCAAAGCTTCGCGAGGCTTCATTTGGCCACCAAAAACCATAAGATTCAAACAAACAAAAACAATGTGTGACCAGGGGAACAGGACCTAATGGGATTGAACAGGAGGAACAAGCAAGGAGGGAGAGCAACAAAAGTGCTTAAGTACTGAGACAGTGAATATTGGAACAAAGGACTTGAGTCCTTGCAGGTGTGAGGGGAGAGAGAAAGTGGCACAGAGGGCAAGGGAGAGTACACAAGAGACTAGAAAATAATCTAACACTAAAAAAAAAAGCTAGAGTAATCTAGAATGACTAGACTCAAGAACATAAACTAGAATCACTAAGAAAGGACTGAAGTAAAACAAAAACAGAAACAAGACTGATCTAATGATAATAAGAAACTAAGGAACAGAAATAATGAAAAACCCATAATAGCTCAAACAACCCAAATTCCTGACACAACATTCATTATGTGTCAATGAATTGAGATTGTTTGCAGATTGTGAATAAGTGTTGAAGATTGCATCATTAAACAAAATCGCAGAGAATTTTTTCTTCAGAGAATGAGCTGCTGGTTTGATGTACACTATCAAGCAACAATGATAATGTTAGGCAAGCATAACTGGAGATCATATAGACTACAATTAATATTAAAACACATCCTAATAATTATTTACATCTGAGAGTTATTCTTAATGTATTGCAGTTGAAAGTCTGTTTTGTGTATTGGGCTGGTCTGAGAAAAGAAAACAGTAAAGTGAAATAAATGTTCAACTGAGCTAGCATGTCTGCCAACTTTGTTTTCTGCTGGCCGAGGCAGAAAGATATCACTTGGTTTTTTGATGTGTGATTAATTATTTTGGTGCCAATCCATTGGAGCTTTCCTCCATATTGAATTATAATATCATTTAAAAACATAATTAAGTTTTTAATCTGACTGACAAAAAAGAAAACTCCACTCTCTTCTTTTCCTCTCTTCCACCAGATCAGCAAATTGGAAGCAGTCTGCAGGCCTTGCATGCAAACCTACAGTACATAGACACAGCAAGGCAATATGTGTTCTTTTTAAGATGGCAGATGGATGGTCCCAACTTGTATTTATGTAAATTTGAAAGTTTCCTTGTGTCTAGTTCTATCACATGTCATCCTGAAGGATGAATTTCATCTTTTCATTGAGCGACTGCTAATACAGTGGATAGGGGAGGCATGGGAAATCGACTTTTTTGAGCTTAACACAATGTTATTCCATCATCAAAAACAGAGACGGAGGGTTGCTTTATTGATTTATTCATACATGTTTGAGGAATCCTTGACTCTCCCCTGGTAACCAGTTGGGGGTGTCTAAACACTTGCTCTCACAAAGCTCTGCCTATTTCCACAAAGTTCCTCCTGAAAGCTGTAGTCTGCAGCTGAGCCTCCACCTCACAGAGCAGCCCTTAGCAAACACCTGGAGGAACTGAGTGTCTGTTGATCTTATCAAGAACTACTTCTCAGTGAAACGCTATTAACCCTCTGATGTGTGAGTGACTGACTATACAGTCCTCCTTGAGTGGGTCTTTTTTGACCAGGGTTACAATCAATGTGTTTTTTTGCTACTGTTATCATTTTGATTCAAAATAATGTTTTGTATAATACTTTCTACTGTGTTTTATTTCACACAAGAGTTATTTCATGTTTGAAATATTTTCATTTTTCAGTTTTTTAAACATTTTTAGAACAATTTGTAGAACATTCTTAAAACAAAATAATTATTTTACTGATAATTATTAAATTACAATAATTTAAGAATTATTAATTATTATAACTCTTTATTAATAATTGCAACAGCAATTTTACAACAGCAATGATGAAATGTCAATAATGGGCAATGTCAACATCCATTATGTGTGGGGGTGGACGTGCGTGTGGGCATGGGGGAGGGGTGCGAAACAGCACGTTTCTTGAAACTAGCTAGCTAACCAAGCTAGCTAACATTACTATCTGTATTCTATTATGCTACGTGTATCATGCATGGGTGTGTATGTACAGTATGTGTGTGCATTTATCCATCCATCCATCCATCCATCCATCTTCTTCCGTTTATCCTGTTCACATGGGTAACAGCCTAAGTAGGGAGACCCAGACTTCCCTCTCCCCAGCCATTTGTTCGATCTCCTCTGGGGAAATACCAAGGTGTTCCCAGGCCAGCTGAGAAACATAGTCCCTCCAGCTTGTCCTGGGTCTTCCCATGGGCTTCCTCCAGGTGGGACGTGTCCGGAACACCTCACCAGAGAGGCGTTTAGGAGGCATCCTTAACCAGATGCCCGAGCCACCTCAACTGGCTCCTCTCGACATGAAGGAGCAGCGGCTCTACTCTGAGTCCCTCCTGGATATCTGAGCTTCTCATCCTAGGGAGAGCCCTACAGGGAAAACTAATTTTGGCCGCTTCTTTCCATCACCTCGTTCTTTCGGACATGACCCAAAGCTAATGACCATAGATGAGGATAGGAAAGTAGGTCAACCGGTAAATCAAGAGCTCCGCTTTTCAGCTCAGCTCTCTCTTCACCTCGACAGACTGGTACAGCGCCCGCTTCCCTGCAGACGCTGCGCCAATCTGTCTGTCGATCTCCTGCTCCACTTTGGGCAGGACATCCTCCCAGACCCGGAGAAGGCACTCTATTTTTTTCCGGCTCATTTACATTTATTCATTTATTTATATAGCTATGAATTTTTATTTTATTTATTGAAATGATCAAAGAAAGTACCTTGAACACATTGATCAACAGGTTCTGCATGTCATTCAACACATTTTCTCTTTTGGTTTTCCCATCCAGGGTGTCAGACACACACAGCGACACCCCGACATGCACACACAAATAATACACATGTACAATAAAGTATTGGCGGTAATGTTAGCTAGTTGGTTAGATAACTAGTGTTAGCTAATTTCAAAGAAGGCTAATAGATTGATTAGTGACAATAACACTGTCACAGCACTGATGATCGACACACACACACACACACACACACATTTCTAAGGTAAAAAATAAAGATAATACTTATATGCAAGAGTTCTTGCTTTGTAAAATATTATTATTCAGGGGTGAGACTTAGAATTCAGTGTGTATGGTTCACAAAAAAATGTGTTCCTTACAGACACAGTTGGTAAGAAACAAAGATTCCCATTAAATTCCATAGGAAATGAATGCGGGTCATTTTGGACCCACTCACGGAAGAAAGGGGTAGTGATATAAAACATGCCATTTCTTAAAATGTATAAAAGGTAAATTAAAAATTTGAATTGTGTGACATCAGTAACATGTTTTTTAGAAATACCTAGAATATGAATTGATGAAAACTTTTCATTACAAAGATCTTGCAAAATAATTATGACCTCACAGGGTCAAAAAGGACCCACTTACGCATCAGAGGGTTAAGAAGAGCTGTAAATGGAACAATGGAGGAGCACTGTTGTGATCATTGTTCCAATGCTCTGAAGGCAAAGCATCAGAAAGAGCAGGAGCTTCTTAAAGAGACAGAGGAACTTCAAGAAGTCAAATTGCAGAGTCAAAATTCTTTTAATATATTACATTTTATCTGAAGGCAACATAGCTGCTATATTAAGCTCTAAAAATGGCATTGTGTGCTTATAGTATATGCAATATTACCTCCTTAAACATTTAAAGAATATAAAGAAGTTTTCTTTTTATTTTGAAGGATTAATCAACATTTAAGGTGACACTTCAAGTGAATAAATAATCAGAAAGTTATTAATTAGTAGAATAAACAATCACATTTAGTATTTGTCAAACTAATGCCTATTCACTAATAATTAACAGAACAAAAACAAACAAATATGAAAGTTAAAGAACATAGCAGGTAATTACATTCTATAAACCTCTGACTAAATGTTTCAGTTTTAAATCATGAACATTCAAAATATTTTTGACCTCTCTAATATCTAGAATGGAGTTTACCAGTGTCTCAGAAGTCTGAAAAGAGGAACTTTTTGTCACAGTTTCGAATTGTAATATCTACTTTAATCTAAGAGTGGGAAGTGAAAAGGAAAGGGAACACAACTGTTCAAAATCTGCCTTCATCCATCAGCTTTTAGCACCAGAACTGACAGAAGAGAACTGAAAAAAAGAGTGCCTTGCTTTTATCAGACACAGCAATCCCTTTAATTCAATTCAAAAATATGTTATTTATCCCAAAGGGAAACTAAATATTGTCATAACGCATATCTTCAAAGAATCGTTTTGGATGGTAATGCTGTGGGCAGGAAGGATCTCCAGTAGCAGTCAGTCAAGTCCCACAACGCCTCACAATAAAGACTATTGCTGTATGTATGACAGTCTCATGACTGTAATGACACGCTAACAGCTCAGTGAAACAGAGATGATATTCCACAGTAACAGAATAGAAAGACAGGAAAAAAGAAAACAGTTTTATTGCACCTGACATCATCACCGCAATATTTCCCACTATTATCATCCATCGCATTTTCAAATATCATGGAGCTCTACAACTAAGGGCTGCATTATTGCCAGGCAAAAACGAAAACTACTACTGAAAACATAGAGCTAGAGGAACCATGAAACCACAGCCTATCATTTTTATCTTATTTTTGACACTTGGTAGTCATAGTTTTCTTGGTAAAAATAGTTTATAATAACCCTTGACTTAACAATACTCACTTTTGTACTGTCAGCAGAGAAAAAGAAAAAAGGAACCAAACAATCAATGAAAAAAAAGAAAATGTAGTTATCTACATCTACTCATTCTCAAACTTTTCAATGATTATCATATAATTACAGACTGACGATCTGATTTCATGGATTCAAACAGTGAGACATGTAGCAAAAATTAATTAGTAGACTTCCAATTTCTGTTAACACAACAAAAAGACTTCCCCTGGTGCCGAGCTCAGTTCAGACCATTAAAAATCCAGTAGATGCCTTCATAATAAAGTTACCTTAAACCAATTTAGAGCGTTCTCAAATCCATCACTATGGGGCTCAGAATAAGCAAATTAGATGTGGCTTTTATTTATGTGTCAGGTGGGAGAGGAAATCAAAATTCTGGAGGTAAATTACGGTACAGGTAATTAAAGTCAATTTTGTGTAATTCATTGATATAATGATAAACAAGTATAGAGAATAGCACTTTTGAGCAAAGAAAATAATATTGTAAGCACGAAGTTCCATTGTCTCTTGGATAATTCCTCATACCCAGATAATATTCTTTTCCTTGGACAAATTAACACTCTTGCATTAATCAGTTAATTTGGTTTGGCTGGATGGTTTTCAGTTTGATTGAGATATTGTTTAAATCCCTTTAATTCAATTGAAAAATTGAATTTCAAAACTAAGTACAGATTTGAACTTGCTTACCGTAATTCAGATTGAAATATTTTCTTAATGCCTTTAAAAGAGCAAGAATGAAAACAAGACCTGGATTGTTTTCCATATAGTGTGTAATAAATAAGATGGTTAGCAAAGCCAAGCGATGTAATATCTGGGATGAGTGGGTGGGATTATTAGCAAACAACTAATTTAATTCTTTAAGAGAAGAGCAAAAACTTTCCCCAAACCCCAAAACATTTCAGAAAGCACATGCTTTAACTGATTCATTAACTTTATTCTTAGGATTAAATGAAAATCTCAACTAGTCAAAAAAAATAAGAAGAAAAGAACTGGAATTTAAAATGTAGTTCTTTTGTCTGTTTATGACATGACTAACTGCTTCTTGTGAACATCCTGAGAATAAACTGAATTAGACGTTGTTATTAACTTGTATTCATTCGCAATAGACCATCAAAGTTAAAATAATGAATACAACATAATGATAAGGATAATGTGGTAAGACTGTTGATGCTGAGAGATCTTAATATTTACCGCAGTGCATTGAGAAAGAAGTCTTCCTGAAGGAATTAACTCATGAAAAAAAGCAGTCATGCTTTTGAGCAATGCTCAAACTTGTTTGAATATGAATACAACGTTAGAAAAACATATTAGAAATGCTGGTGCACCTGTTTGCTCAGGCATATCACAGCAGCAGCAGCATAATGCAAAAGGTTCAGGTCAAGAACTGGTTTGTTATCCAAACAAAACTACTTGAAAACTCTCATCCCACCAACTTTTAAACCTAGCCTGACTGTGGCAGCTTTTAATATTTGTAAATACAATTATTATATATTAATTGATGATTGGCCATTTGTCAACTAGTTGTATAATGTTTTAGAGAAAATATATCATTGTCAGTTTTTACTCATTTCTAATAACTAAAGTATAAATATAATGGTACAGAAATGTAATTCTTATGTCTAAAATTACTTCCATTTACAGAATTTACAGAAATTTTACAGAATATTAAACTAAAAAATATAATTTTTTCTTCACAAGATTCAAAATTCTTGAAGCATGTGGGAATCCTAATCCTACACTCAGTGTGATTAATGTCAGAGAAATATATCGCAGTTGCCCACTGGACAAGGCTCTTTCTGAATATTCCTAAAGTTGACTGTGTTGTATTGATCAGGATTGGACCTTTTGCTAGTGAATCTGAACCTGAGCAGATGAATACAGTAGATTGGATCAGTGTGAGTCAGAGTGAACATAAACTTGACCGGTTTGTCTTGTAAAGTGTTTCAAGATGACATTGTGTTGAATTAGTATTGTTTGAATCAACTTGAATGAACTGACATATAGCCTGGATTTGAGTGGTTTGTCATGAGGATGTATAAAAATATCTATTTGGAAGCCAAAGTCAAAGCTCTGATGTGAATATAAATTACTTTTTTTTTGTCTAAAGCTCTCAATGTTTGCCTTTTCACCCTGCAATCTTTGTTGAACCCAGAATAGATTTGAAATTGATCTTTACTAAATTTCCTAATATCATCTAAACTCCCATTGAAGCTTCTTTATCAAGTGAGGCTGAATGACCAGGTTCAGTCTTAGCTTAGAAAATAAATCAGAGCTGGATACTGACTGCTAGTTTACTAGGCTGTTCAAGTCACTAAAAGGAAAGTGTGAACCAGAGCTTTCAGTCAACCAACTGGAAGTTGGACAACCAACAGGAGCTTCCAGTCTTTGGCTAAAACTGTTTACTCTTATGATCAAGATTAAAAACATAGCCTAATGGATCTAATAATCACGCTGTCCTGTATCTACCTTAGATTTCATTGTGCCTCGTTACTTTTCTGATAATTTGATTGAGAGTTAAGCCAAGCTGCACAGATATGTGTAAATTCTGTTACCATTGTGCTCATGCCTCAGATTTTTTGGTCATAGTTTCAGTCACATCATCAAGCAACTGACCCATATAGTCTGCAACAAAAATGTGTGTGATCTGAAATAAAACAATTTAAATTTTTTGAGTTAGATAGCACAGATCATTTATGTGAATACTGAATAACTTAGGCCCCAACTCTGCCCCAACATTCCTTTAGACAGCAATAGTAGCTCAGGGAGAAGGTGGAGGAGAACAATCTTTTCCCACTGTGGCAGGTTCAACCAGGAACCCACCACAGTGGGAAACGTCACCACAGACTTCACCACACCAAAGGTTCAGTTCCCTCACCATGAGGGTATCCCCACTGACCCCACTGACCCCACACCTCAAATCCAAACTGGTGTAGCCTCTATCCTAGTCTATGGTGCATGTTGTTATGTCTGAGTAAATGTGAAATATTTCTTTGGATGTTTCTATATATCCATTGAAGTTATAGTTGTATCTTGAATGGTAGAGACAACATATTCACTAAACACTAGTTTACTGAATGCAAAGCTACAATATTGGGCTAATTAAACCACACAGCTTGCTGACGTTAGTTCAATACCTGTCCTCTTTATAACATCTCTGCTTGTTAATAGCCTTCTAAATTATCTAAAGTCCAAGTTCTGATGGCTAATAAATACTCAAACGATGATGTTTGAATTAAACAAAGGATAATCAATTCTTTGGCATTGAGACTAGGTTCATAGATGAGTGTATCAGAAAGAGCAGACAAAGATGGCTGCACCTGGACTGGCTGAGTGTTTTACTTCTGTCTCCTTTACTAACAGCCAGTCTTTCAGGGAGCAGCAAAGTCAACCAAGGGCATTATTTGATATTTAATATTTAACAAGCTCATCTTATTATGATTAGACCTTGTGTGTGGCTGCGTGTTGGGGTGTGTGGGTGTGTGTGTGTGTGTGTGTGTGTGTGTAGGGGTGGGTGGGGGTGTGTGTGGGAGATAGAAAGCACTGTCTCACAAAAAAAAAAAACATGTTTTTGGTTTGGCTGCAAGTTATATATTGATTTTACAAACAAGTGATTTATCATAATTTTTCCTAAACTGTCATACATTATTCTTCACTTTCGTCTCCCTGCTATCACTCACCATGTCTTTCTCTCTGTCTCAAACACACACTTCCTCTCAGCTTTTCTCTCTATGCAGCAGCACCATCCAACTCCTCGGTCAAAGCGAAATAATTGTCAATGAATATTTAACAAGGTTTCAGATGGTGGGATAGACATCATCCTCTCTCTCTTTTTCTCCCCCGCTCTTTCAAACACACACACACACACACACACACGCACACGTATTTAACTGTGATCCAGGCAGAGGTTAGCGATACAGCGTGGTCAGTGGTGCGTACAGCAGCCAGTGGATTAGTCGACGGGAGATGATGAAGTGCAGAATAAATACTAAATAAACACCCTCTGGTTTCACTCCTCAAATAGGAACCGAGCTTGCAGGTATTTCTCTGCAGCCATATTTTTTGTCCTTCTTGACCTCCCTTTCAGCAACTGGATTTGTACCAATGACTGTAATTAAATAATAATTATCCATCGGTGGCATTTGCAATCATTTGGTGTGGAGAGTCAGAATGTCCCAATCTGAGCCCAAGCATCAGCTCACGGTCCTGATCCAGTCATTGATAAATGATCAGTATTGGAGTCCTTGACTAAACTCAACTCCCGTTATCTGTTGTTGGTTTACTGTGTGATTTTATGCCAGCTGTTCCCCTAGCAAACTGTGCAGACATGATTTAAAATGCCAGTTTTTAAAATCAAAGCCGGTTTAGTTGTAAACAGCCTGTAAAAATTTTATCAGCTTTGCAAATGATTTTGTTGACTTAATAAAACGTTTTTACAATGATGTTCACTGGCTATTGGTATTTCCTGTCAGTAAGAAGGGACCAGTCTATCTGTTGGATGCTGTGCAAGGAGGAGTTGAAAGTGTAGTGTTTAAATTTTTTAATGTTCAAAGTGGACAGCTAAGTTTATGAAGCAAATATCAAAACAAAATACAATATGATACTACTTTTAGTTATTTTCTTTTATCCAGTCAAGATAAAAGAAAATAGCTTTGTTAATAATACATGTACATGCCATGAATTTATTAACTACTAACTATTCACATTTCTTTAAAGAAAAAAACCCTGACGAGAGCCAGAAAAGGTTTTCATGTAGGCATGTACTTGGTCAAACCTTGAATGAATCAATCATGTAGATGAATGATAGAAATCAAAGTTTCCCAGTACGACATTCACCATAGCATTCAGGAGGCCTCTACTGCTGAATGCTTGTATTCTTCCATGTTGTGTTTTGGCGCTATGTCTTCCAAAGGTAAGTGACCCAAAAAACAATGTTCATCATTTTTTCACATGATGCAAAAGATAAGGTGATTTGTTTGAAATTACATGACATGACACCTCTAAGATTCTATTTTTCTTTACCTAGTTTACATTGCACATACAAACTTCATGTCAATTGCGTTGTATCTAGAATTTGCTATCATGCCTCATCCTAATAGATAGAGTTTTACTTCCAAACAGCTTTCTCCCCTGTTCTTCCTCGTGTTTCTTGCTCTTTCTCTCATTGTAATCAGCACCCCTTACAGCCAATCTGCTGGCCATAAAACTGTCTGCAGCCTGATGATGTACAACTCACTGAATTACCTTATCTGCTGCTGATTTACTGTGCCTCACAGGTAGAGAGACAAAAACAGCCTCCACACCTCTGTCTGATCCATCTCTGCATCCCTTCATCCCCCAGCCTCCTCACACATCCTTCACTCCCCCTTTTTCACATCTCAGCATTGCTTCTTTTCCTCTTTCAGTAAACCCTTCTTCCTCCGTGTTGCCTTTTGTTCTTGTCAAATCTTTTCTTCAAAACCTTCTTTTTTGTCCCTTACTTTTTCATTGTTACAGAATAGCCTTTTTCTGACTTCATATTGGTCTGTTATACCTTATGGGATGCATTAACTTGATTCTAATCCTGCCTTTTTCTGTATTCACCTCTAAATGTCAGAACATTACTTTTTTCACCTAATTTATCACCAGTCACCTATCCATAATATAACAGATAAATATTCCACTTACCACCTAACAGGAAAATATAAGACAACAAACGTTTTGCTTTTTTCAGATATGGGGTGGCAATAAACAGCAAAACATGAGTAAATAGAGTTTTACAACTGCATTTAATGCTATAAAACACACATCAGACATTCTAGAGAGTAATTACAGCCTTTAGTGTTTTTTGTTCTCTTTTATTTAAGAAAAAGATGGAAATACTTTGATCAGAAACAGAGAGAAGGCATGTCAGTGAGTTTGCATAGAAAGTGTGCATGCCTTGATGTATGAATACAAATGAGTGAAATGATATCAAAATGTGGTTTTGATTGTGTGACTTAAAGAGCAGAGCTAGAAAGAGAATGTAATTAAGTCACCAGGGAGGAGAGCAAGTGTTTGCATGTGTGTTGGGTTTGGGAGGAGAGTGTGAGTGTGTGTTAGAAAGAGAGAGAGTCCATTTGTTAATGAGTATTTTTGTTTGTGTCTATTTTTCATATCCAGGCATAGTCATTCATTTCAAATTATGTGTATGTTCAAGTTGATGAAATGTCTTTGTGCTTTGTGTGTCTGTTCAAACATTTACTGGTTTCTCATTAGAGCAAAATTCCTTCGTCAACGTTCCCTAATGAAAAATAAATAGTGTCCACTGTTTCAGAACATCCTTTCAATCAGCTGAAAAATACCCAGAGCAGAACGAGACAAGGCTCTTTCAAAATGTCTGATTTGCTCATAAGATACGGGATTAACATCTGCAATGACTATATATATATATATATATATATATATATATATATATATATATATATATATATATGCCGTAAATGAAATACAGAAGATATATTGATGCTAATTGTGGATATGTAAGGTAGACGGTTGGCTTTAAAAGCAATATAACTTTGATCTTGTTAAAACAGTGACCAATCACCAATTTCCTTGAAAGCCAAATTTATCTTATTTTAAATACAGTGGTTATAGTCTTACATTTTAAACCAGAAATTTCAAACATGCATGCTTACTTTTTCTAAGAACTGTACATTGGCAATTATAAAACTGTCAGAAAAAAATATAAATTAACATTGTGCTCTTATATCTAACTTTATTTAATCCAGATTTCTCTTAGTACTAAATAAAAGCATTTTATGTTGTACCCTATGCTCCATTTCTTGGCTACTAAATATTATTACAGCCTGGAAGGCAAGAGCCACATAAAGACAGTCACAAAGTCGGCCTTCTATCACCTGAAGAACATTTCCAGGATTAAAGGACTAATGTTTCAGCCAGATCTAGAGAAACTCATCCATGCGTTTATCATCAGTCGCATTGATTATTGCAACAGCGTCTTCACAGGTCTGTCCAACAAATCAATCAAACAGCTGCAGCTGATCCAGAATGCTGCTGCTCGCGTTCTCACTAAAACCAGGAAGATAGAGCACATAACACCAGTTTTAAAGTAGCTCCACTGGCTCCCTGTAGCTCAAAGAATAGACTTTAAAATACTGTTGTTAGTTTACAAATCACTGAACGGCTTAGCACCACAATACATTAAAGACCTGCTGTTGTTGTATCAACCTTCCAGACCTCTCAGGTCTTCCGGTTCTGGTCTGCTCTGCATCCCCAGAACCAGAACCAAACGAGGAGAAGCAGCTTTCAGCATCTATGCACCACAAATTTGGAACAAACTTCCAGAAAACTGTAAAACAGCTGAAACACTGACTTCTTTTAAATCTCAACTAAAAACCCACCTGTTTAGAATTGTATTTGAAATGTAATCAACTACAAATTTATTGATGGAACTTGACTTAATGCTGTGTTTTGATTGCTGATTCTATATTGCATTGTGTTTCTGTGTTTGTAATGATGTAAAGCACTTTGAAATGCCTTGCTGCTGAAATGTGCTATACAAATAAAATTTGATTGATTGATTGATTTGAAGATTTCGCCACCAACAGTATGTTAACTCTGCAGTGGGCACTTCTGTGAGGAGGCTTAAAGCGACCCAAATGATTACAAGATGGGATCCAGGACAAAAGATGCAAAAGATCAGGTTGAAATCCAATGCAGTACTACCACAACACAGCAGAGGCAGCGAGTGGAAGAACGACGCTGATGGGAAGCAAAGACAAAACAAAGCAAGTCCCAGCTTTGACATGGAAGACGGTTTGTGGAGAGAGTTATTAAATTTCCCAGAGGTATGAATAGTTTTGAGCCTAATTGTGTGTATCATTATTTATCAATTTTATCTTGGTAGATATATACCCATAAAAAGATCTAAAAATCTGTGCAAAGATACATTTCCAAAATTTTCTTAGCAGTTACCACTGCAGTTAGCATTTCCCGGTCTGTGAGCATGTTGCTTTCCATTCCAACATTCCAATATCTGCTCTTTAAATGATCTCTGTTTACTATGTTGTCAATGCTTCTGGCTCACCTATGTACCTTCAATCTTAAATATGTTATCAATTTAGTGAAGGCTTGGCTCTCAGGCTCCAGATCAGTCAAGTTCATCCACACCAGACTCTCCATCCATGTCTTTACAGACTTTGCTTTGTGCTCTGGTGCACAGTAATGTTGGAAGAGGAAGGGTCCAGCTCCAAACTGTTCCCACAAAGATGGGAACATGGAATTGTCCAAATGTCTTGGTATGCTGAAGCATTTAGAGTTCCTTTCACTGGAACTAAGGGGCCAGCTCAGCTCCTGAAAAACAACCACACACCATGATCCCTCCTCCACCAAACTTTACACTTGGCACAATACAATCAGAGAAGTACCGTTCTCCTGGCAACCACCAAACCCAGACTCGTCCATCAGATTGCCAGATGGAGAAGCGCGATTCATCACTCCAGAGAAAGCTCCTCCACTGCTCTAGAGTCCAGTGGCGATGGCTTTACACCACTGCATCTGATGCTTTGCATTGCACTTGGTGATGTTTGTCTTGGATGCAGCTGGTTACCAAGGAAGCAAATTCCATGAAGTTCTCTGCCCACTGTTCTTGGGCTAATCTGAAGGCCACATGAAATTTGAAGGTCAGTAGTGACTGACTCTGCAGAAAGTTGGTGACCTCTTCACACCATGTGCTTCAGCATCTGCTGACCCCGCTCCGTCGGTTTACATGGCCTACCACTTGGTGGCTGAATTGCTGTCGTTCCCAAACACTTCCATTTTCTTAGAATTCAGCTGACAGTTGACTGTGGAATATTTAGGAGTGAGGAAATTTCACCACTGAATTTGTTGCACAGGTGGCATCCTATCACAGTTCCACACTGGAATTCACTGAACTCCTGAGAGCGAACCATTCTGTTTGTAAAAACAGTCTGCATGCCTAGGTGCTTCATTTTATACACCTATGGCCAGAGAAGTGATTGTAACACCTGACTCCCATAATTTGGATGGTTGAGCAAATACTTTTGCACTGTACCGTACCTTTCATTTTGAAATATGGACCATTTTTGCACCAAAAATGTTAATTTCAGACCTATTATGGTTCAAAAGCTTCAACATGTGTTTAAAGTGGAAGATGCACTTTAAGAATTGTTTGTTCATTTTGACTTAGTATTTAATTTATTTATTTTTTTCAAAATTGAGACTTTTTTCAAGTTTTAATATCTTTTGGAAGATGCCTGCCTCAAGTCTTGTCAGAGACAAACATTGTGGTTAAATGAATAAAAACAGTGTCTTTGCTTTGTAGTGATTACTGGATCTTTCACAGAAGAATGCATCTGACAGAAAGGACTTCCTCCAGAAGAACATTTATATTTTAGAGCATGCCCTGATCTAAGCCAATCATTGGGAATGACTGACAAAAAATATCTTATAAAAAGGTGTGTGGGATTAATGTGTTTCACTTAGTAAATTGAGATGATGAAATAAATTAGCTTTAAGCTATGATTTATTAAATATACTTGCTACTTGACTAGAAACTTACTTTACAGAATATCTTTATCTAGGATATTTTAACTGAACATGTCAAAGGGTGAAGTATGTCAGTGGATTGTCTTCTAATTTTTTTTGATTCGCACTTATGTACTATATTTTTCTTTTTTTTAATAATTAATTAAAATCCACTTTTACCATTCCAGGAATTAATACTTGAGAAATATGGAAATAGAAAATTGAAATAGGAAAAAGGCATGTGCCAGCACCATCAATTTATTCTGTCTTTCAGAGTGCAGGAGAAACGTCAGAATGCCGGTGGCAACAACAGAAAGAGCAGGGTGGGATTTTTTTAAACTCACTTTAAAAATTACATTTTGGAGTGCTTTGGCATGCTGCCAGAGAGAGCAGACAGCGTTAATTATTTCTTATTGGCATCAGCGTTAATTATTTGCATATTTCATGTAGTTTCTATAGATGTTGCAGGTGGGAGGGGGGTGAGACGGGGTGTTCAAGGCACTTTTCACATTTTTAACATTTAAAAAAGAATGATTCAGTGATCGGATGTGTTTGAAGAAGCATTAAATTAGAGTCATTTCAAAAGCTTTCACTAGCTGCTCTAGAGGTGGTCATGAACTATATTAACCTTTACTGCCGAAAAAAAAACAAAAAAACATTTGACTAAAACGTTTTTGAAACTGTGTGTCAGCTTTAACTCATTTTAAGGCATGAGTGGATTAAAGCCAGAACAGAAGAACCTGAAGCAACTCAGAGAGCTTCAATCAGAAGGACATTAATGATCCACTTCCACAATAATTGAGCGATTGAGTCCCAAACGTATCCAGTTCACTCCAGTTCGATTAGGTTGCTACCAAAGTCTAGAGATAGGCTTGCTTTGTAAAATATTAGAAACATTATACACATTTTTCTCCTTTGGTACAGTGGTTCAGTCAGTACACTGTGGCCTTTTAGGGAGACAGTAACTAAATCATGTGAATTTGTTTTAGAGAGCTACAGAAAACAGAAGTCACTGTTTTATCTTTTAGACCTCTATCTTTTGTTGTTTGATTTAGTTGAAATAGATAACCTGCAGTGCTGTTGCTGCTGCTGTTTGACACAAAATCCCTCCAGTTGCAAATCTGAAACTTTATCACTTTCCAATAACTTGGAAATGCAGTTTTACAGATCACATCAACACAAACTATGCTACTAAAGTGTCTCTGAGTGGTTAAACTAACTCCCCAAACTTCCCAACTGTAATCTCAATTTATGTAAAGTGCTGTGGTGGAGCTCCAGGAGCAGGATGAGCTGTCTGATTGGCACTATCAGGTATCAGGCAGGAGGCCAACACTAGGTAATTTGATTTAAAAAGCTTGTAATAACCTGGGGTCAATATTTAAATCACTCAGAGGGATGGGGTAGGTTGGGATATCACTCTGCATGTTCAGAATGCTTCATTCACCATGCTTCTGGTTAGCTGGATCACAATTACTTCAGCTTTTACCTGCCCGTCTTTCCTTTTGTCTTTCTGGTGCCACCATTCTCTCAGTTCAAAGTATGACCTGCTCATTTTTAGGTTAAGGAAGAGTCTCCACTCTGATGTTACAGGTTCATGATCATAATCATCTATCAGGATTATAAAAAGTTAATTTATGTGAGTTTGGTAGATTAATTGCAACAAGAGGAAAAATTGAAACATGTCTAATTAATTCTCCTGAGCCAGCAGAATATTGAGGAACAGTTGAAGAAACAGAACATGTTTGCCACCTTCCAAAATATCTGCATTTTACTAGGGTGGACTGGTGAGTCCTTCCATTAGGAGTTTTTGTAGTCATACAACCTTCACCCCTCCCATGTTCTCTCCCTCTCCAAGTATCTGCACTCCTCAACTCCCTCTTTCCCTCCCTCTCTCCGTCATTCTCTGTGGGGTCTGTAGGGTGAAATGGAGGCCTGGGGCCAACAAGCTGTCTCCACCAGCTACACTGATAAGACAAACACACACACATACTCACCCCCACATGGAAGAGCCAACAGTCACAATCATAAGGTGTACAAACACTCACACACCCACCCCTACATACACCTTCACACACATGCATGAAGTTTTTTAAATTCAGTTCAGAATGTCCAAAGAGGTATCCACAGAAGGTCGCTTATCTCTTTTTACCTGATAATTCTTCAAACACAACACACACACACGCACACACACACCCCCACACACTTTTGTTTAACAGACAAATGTGAACCCTTCTCTGCCGCTGTGCAGTACCCCGTCCATAAACCCAAACTATGACCAGCAGAGCGTTATGTAAGGCCATAAATGACCAAATACTAAATATGTCTCTAAAATAAAAAACAACTTTCATAGCCGTAGCATATGGTGGATATCATAATCAGGACTTTTTGGACCCTGGTAATATTCATTATTTGTCATATACATGCAGTAAAATAACAATGTGTTTCTTCAGTATTATCAGCTCTGTTGTCACATTGTGATTGTGCATCAACTGACTCACTCCACAAGCTGCATGTACTTTAGCCCCATCCAAGTCTCTGAAGGTTAACTTTGTTATGCAGGTTAAACAAAAGTTAAATTGGAAAAAAAAAGCGATAGTATGCTGACAAACAGCTAAAAAAAGTTTTTGTTTCTTAACATATAGCTGACAGTACATGATTAGCTAATTTTGCTTTTGTTTTTGACTGGGACATCTTATTAGTCTAATATTAACATGTTTGCCTATAGTTTTGGTATGACTCCATAATAAAATACTTTACTACAGTTCCAGTAAATCATGCTTAGGACAAACATACAGAAAGGCTCTTCTGCTTTATAAACCATTTTGTGTTGAACTTCAGCTATGCTGATAACAGGTCTTCATGCTTTTTTGCTTGAATACATTTTTTTTGTGTGTCTGTGGTTGTTCACAGAACTGAATGATGCGAGTACAATCAGAGGTTCACCTTCTAACATAAAGCCAGGGCTACAATGGAATGGTCAAAAACAAAACATGTTCATGTGCCAGAATGACCCAGTCAAAGTCCAGACCTAAAGCCAATATAGAATCTGTGGCAATATCTAAAAACTGCTGTTCACAAACACTCTGTATCTATTTTGACTGAACTTGAGCTGTTTTACAAAGACGAATGGGCAAAATGTTCAGTCACTAGATTCGTAAAGCTGGTAGAGACAAACCCTAAAGACTAGCAGCTGGAATTACAGCAAAACGTGGTTCCATAAAGTAGCGACTCAGGGAGGCTGAATATTTTTGCACACCACATTTCCATTTATTTGCAAAAATGTGTTGAATCATATAATTTTCTTTCTTATTCACAACTGTATATCACTTTGTGTTGGTCTTTAACATTAATTTCTTACTAAATATATTCATGTTTGTGGCTGTGACAAAATATGGAAAAATTCAGAGGGCATGAATACTTTAGCAAGCCACTATTTTCTTTGAGGCTCAGTCTTAAGCTGTGTTTTGAGAAATCCTCATCTAGTGTCGTTGCATCACTGTCTCAGTTTGCTTTCAATTCTAGACTTCTAGTGTCTAAGTTTTACTTTGTGTTTTAGTGTTTAAATTACCTCAGCTTTATATGTACTAAACATAACTTCAAAGGTATAAATGTCATGAAGTGCGGTGGTGTTGGTGGTGAGGCAGATGCAGCGGACCCAGGTATGATGAATATGATGTTTTTAATGATAAATAAGTCCAACAACGAACAGCAGGCACAAGGAAACACTGAGGACGACTAGACTGGACATTGACGTGACGTTGACGAAACATTGACGAGGACCCGACGAGGAACAAGGAACACAGGTGGAGTTAAATACACGGGAGGGTAATCACAGAACGAGACACACCTGGGAACAATCAAGGGGAGGACAGGACAACGAAGAGACTCAAGGACACAAAAAACTCTAACTAAACACGGAAAAACACAGATCCTGACAATAAAAACACACACACAACACAAATTTCACCATGTCTGACATCATTTGTCATGTCTGACCCAGAGGAAGACCCAGAACACCCTGGAGGATTGATGCTTCTCAGCTGGCCTAGGAAAACCGTGGGATTCCCCTGGAGGAGCTGGACCAGGTGTCTGCTAACCCCGCCACCAACCCCAGATAAGGGAGGGATGGAAGGATAGATGGATGGAAAGACAGATGGCATTTATTAAAAAAATATGTACCAAAATATGAAAAGCTCATAAAAAAAATGTATTTTTAAAAGGATAAAGCAATGGTACTGCTTTACCATTGCTGTATTTGTCAGGAGACATGACACACATTTCTTGTGTAGTCGTCGATGTGTGTGCGTTAAGTCAAAATGTGCATGTGTGACAGTGTGTGTAGTGGCAAGAGGTGGGGGGAGGTTTGGTTAAGCTCTTTAACACGATTTGTGTCCCCTGTGTTCAAAGGAATCTGCCTGTGGACATGGGGGCTGGTCTAATCCTGAACCATCACCTTCCTTCCAACTCGCCCTTTAAGGCACCAACTAAAGCCACCACCACCCAACATACACTGTACTGGTATAATGCATGTAATATTAATAAGTTAAAGTAATTTCATCCACAATGTTGCAACATAAAATGTGTATTTCTTTAAAGAGCAACTAGCCCCCAAATCAACTTTTTTTGTAAATAAACAGTCTACATCTTTCAGCCTTTTTCCACAGGTAGGATGTATTGATAAGAATCTGCTGAGTAAGTAGTATGTGATGTAGCATTGATGTGTGCAATACCACGAGGTAGGACGAATTCATGGGTAGCACAGATAGTTAGAACACCTGTGCAGCTGCGGTCACCAGAGCTCTGTTGTATTCCGGCCCTGGCTGGTTTTTTGCATCGAGTGCTGCATGGAATGTGGTTGTGAATCAAATGCCTGTTGAAGCTGCTGAGACCATTTGGTCTGGAAAAATATTTACCTCAGCTTCATCTTTTAACTATCAATAAATAAATTGCCCATTTGAGCAATTATATAGATTGGATCTTGGACTGTTTTTTTTTCTGCTTGTTTGTGTTTTAATGGTTACAGTAAATTCCGTCATTTTGATGGATTACAATTTACACCTGACTACTTCATACAGATACAGACATGTTTTTAACCTTAAGCTCAAAGTACATTGTGCAGGTTACTAAAATAGATCAATGAAAAGTTCTTATCAGAGTATCTACTCTGACCTGGACAATGAACAACACAGTTTGATGTCTCAGAGCTGACAGCACGTTGTACAGTTATGGACAGGACACAGTTGAACGGGTCTAGTGCAGAAGGAGCACATTCTGCTAGATTTCCTCCCAATGCTCCTCGTTCAGAGTCTTGATGACTTCTGAACACTTTGAATGGAGAAATGTTCCATGATTTCAAAATTTTGGCTAAGTGGTGATTGCAATTTGTTTGCCAGCCTCCAGACCAATATGAAAATTCTGATACTTTTGATTAAATACAAGTGGGTGTACAGTTCACATCCATGTTCATAATTTAAGTACAATCACTTAATTTGATTGTTTACATGTAGTTACTTGGGCCAAAGTCAGTAGTTTTTGTTATAGTAAAAAAGTTACATGTATATCTGATTGATGGCACAATGTGGATTTTCCATTCATCTTTTTGAATATTAAACTAAATGAAAATTAAATGCATTTGATTATGTCATTGTTATTTTAAAAAATTGGTGGGTAAAAATATATTACAAGATTTTTGTCATGCCATCAGTAAAAATGACAAAAACAATTCAAGTGCAACCTCTGACTGAGATCTGGAAGATGACTCATCTCTGTACCCTCCTCCACGGCATATAAACCAATCAATGGACGACTTCAAACCAGCCCGCCTGGACAACCCAATGGAACCACAGGTCTCTTGTTTCAGAGACTGGGGTGGAACTGGGCTCCAAGTACTAATTCAAACACCAGACCAAACTATCACTGGTTACATTTTTCTTAGCTGTATTGCAAAGAACTACATAGCTTGGATTTTTAGTATTGGGGCATACTAGACCGTCCCTTACATGCGTAGACATACAGTGTTTTTGTTAAATGTGTTTAAAGAGCTTTGAATGTCAAAACATGATGACATTTGGGTTCTGAAACAGTTAAGAGATTCAGATTTACCTGCTGTCATTGAAAACACAAATCCACATTTGAGTATCCAAGAAACTGGGATTGGCTGTTTGTATGTGTGTGATTGTGTGTGCATATTTTCAGACTCATTCTGAAAACTTGTAATGTGACAGACAAATCTCCTTAAGCTGTTAAATATTACACTGCTTTCACACTGGTATTAAAAACCTCTCTCTCTCTTTCTCATCTCCTTTTTAGTGTTCACACCTCCAAAGCACTCCACCTTTTCTTCCATCGTCAGCACGCAACAAGATGCACTCCACACAACAACAGACAGAGACATGGTGCTGAGCTCCCTCACCACAGTACTACTACTGTCCACTAAGACGTGTGGACATATGTCTCAATCTGTAGTGCTTGTTGTAATGTTGAACTGATATACAGTAGTTGCTGGCATGAGTGTATCTTCTCCTTGTCCCTAAATCCCACCACCCTAGCTCTGATATTTCCTGACATTTATAGGAATCGTCTTGATCTCTTCAGATGAGCAGACTGCAAAGTTAAAGCAGAAAGGGATGAGAAAGTGATGAATACAGAAGAGGAAGGAAAAAATGAACGAAGGAAAGACAAAGAGAAGGGCAGCAGATACAAAGATTTTGTGACTCCTGTTTGGCTAATGGCGTAGTAGGCATCACACTGGAAGAGTTCTGTGAAATCCTTCTAAAAGCGGATGAAAAATATTCTGCAAGTCCTGAACATCTTACCCATGTGCCAAAATGGGTAAGACAACAAAAAAGCACACCCAAACATTTTAAGAACAAGAACCTGGTGAGGAGGAAAACCCCCAAATGATAGAGGCTAGCCAAACACTAGACACTGCTAGCAACTCTGGGCCTCCGCTGATGGGTGCCAACATGGAGGTGATGCTGCAAGGCCTGGAGGAACAGTTCATTTCAAAGCTGTCTGCTCAATCCTCAATGGATTGGGCTTTAATTGAGACATCAATGAACAACGCCCAAAACAGAGTGTTGGAGCTCGAAGCCACCTGTAACATGCTAATAAAGGTAAACAAGATGATAAAGTTTAAAATGACCTGGGAAAAAAGTCCAGACATGATAACATTTATACTGACTTACTGGAGAAGGGGGAGGGTCCTTGACCCCCTGTTTATATCACAGAATGTTTGATGAAGATTTTTGAACCAGAGTCATTCCCCACACTGTCAGATATGGCAGCGTTTCTAAATTCCGGTCCTCAGGCCCCCCTGCCCTGCATGTTTTAGGTGTTTCCCTTCTGCTACACACCTGGATTGAATCTATGGGTGATCAACAGGTTTCTGCAGCACTTGATGGTCATGCAATCATTTGAATCAGCTGCTCTGGAATAGAGGTACATCTAAAACATGCAGAGCAGGGGGGCCTGAGGACTGGAATTGAGAAGCACTGATATATGGACAGGGCTCATCAGATCTGCGTAGCTGTAACCTAGAGGCTCCACATCCAACCATTGCAAGAATACACCCCTACCAAAATAAAGAGTGAACTTGAAAGGAAAAAGGCTGTCTCATTTATCGTAGTAAAGAAATCCACACCTTCCCAGCCTGCAGTTCCTGCAGCTTAGGAGCTCTGGATTCCTTTACAGGATGTTTTTCCCCGCCAAGCTCCAGGTCATGGACAAAAATTGAGCAAAAACATACTTTTCTCACTCCAGAACATGCAAAATCCTTTGTGATAAGGTAGTAATGACCCTGATAGCATAAAAAACTATTTAGAGTTGCTTTTGCTCCTAGCAATCAAATAAGAAAAATATATTGCCCTTGCTTCTTTAACTGCATTGTTAAAAGAGGCTAGAAGATCCTTTAAGAATAGAATATGCTCCTGTAAATTAGATTTCTTCCACAAATGTTAAATTTTTCTGCAAAAACGCTTTAAACAGCAGATACTATCATGTACCTACACACAGGCACAGGCAATAACCTCTTTTTAACACAGCAGATATTGTGTAAAATAGAGTGGCAATGTTCATTCAGAGAATCTGAATGAACATTGAACAGAAAAAAGGTCTGCTGTCGAGGAACTTAAAAACCTGAAGACAACGTCACAGCGACCTCAGAGGTCAGACAATGTTCAAACCTAAAGTGAAAACAAGGCACACATCTATATTAACAAGATTTGATTACACATGAACAAAATGATTATTTTTGTGTTTGATTTTGTGGCTCTTCTACGTACCTTAGTGACTTTTCAGACATGTTATATCTTTTTTTTCTTTTTTTGTATCGCTGACTACAACAACCACAAGTGTCTTTGGACAAGACAAAGCCAGTGTGTTTCTACCGGATTGAGAGTCACATTATAGTTACCTTTAACCTTTAGTTCTTATAGGCCAGTGGTGCCCAAAGTCGATCCTCGAGGGCCGGCATCCTGCATGTTTTAGTTCTCTCCCTGGTGGTAGTAACAACCTTTTCAGCAGGTCAATGTTCTCCTTAGGCCTTCTAATGAGCCATCATTTGATGCAGGTGCGTTAAACCAAGGACAAAACTAAAACATGCAGGATGCCGGCCCTCGAGGACCCACTTTGGGCACCGTTATAGGCCATAAACTGCATGAAGTGTGTTATTTAAAATGTCATGTGCACTAAGTGAAATGCTTGGTTTTATCTGAGTTTGTTTGCATCTTTGCTGTGCAATCAGCCAACAACAATAAATCAGCAGACTGGCACCTCAGACTGAAGTTTTGGTTTTTTGTGAATCAAAGCTTTAGGTGCAAAAAGAGATTCACAGATAAAAAAAAAAAACAATTCTGAATAAATTATATGCTGATAACTAATGGATACACAAACAAAGAAATAATTAGAGCTTCTAAAACTAAACTGAAAACAATCAGGTCTCCAAGAAGAAAAGGAACGTGATGGGGAAGAGGAAAGATAGCAAGTAGCCAAAAAAGTAATAATTTGAAGGTAGATAAATACCAACCTGTATTTTATTCATTTGCATTCAAACTGCAAATGAATGAACATTAGGTAAAGCATAACTAAAACCTATATGAGAAAACAAAAAGGAACAACAAGTAATACATTATCACCGGTTCCAACACACACTTCTGATGAGTTCTAGAAGACATTACCATGCAGGACTCTGATGTTATAAAAGACTTTTTGTAGAGAAATCCTGACCAGTCTAACAGAAACATTCACTGCAAAATGCAGATTATCTCAATTTATCAATTATGTAAGGAAAATTGCAACAGCAAAATTACATATAAGCCAGGAAGGTAACTGACACTTACAGCAAATAAACATACACACAAGTGTTCCATAGGTGATGAGTTGCTGTTACTGTGAGCTGCATGTGCAAGCAGATAAAGAGGGATGCAGGGAGGATCAACCAGAGGGGAAACAGAAGAATTTACAAAATGAAAAACAAACAAAACGCACATGAGAATAACAAACATTAATCGCCACAGAGAAGATGGAGCACACTAGTTGCTTACCTTGAGGTCTTCTGCAAGGCATGGAAACTGCCCATTGGATGCACAGGGCTGCTGTGAATGGCTGGTGTAGAGGAGGCGGGTCTGGATGCAACGAAGGGCGCGAAGCATCCAGCCATGTTGGCGTCGGATCTGCCACTGGAGCTGATCCCACTGGCTTCCAACCATATGGAGGATGTCCTTCAGAGCTGGAGGGATAAGAACAGGAGGAACCAGGGGACGAGTCAGACATTTATCATATAAATAACTTACCTACCTATTGCTTTGGTAAGCTAGAAAATTCTTTCAACCAAACCATTTTGACAAAACAAAACATGGGGATTAAAACTGCACTGTTGGGAGTTTGGTAAAAAGTTTGCTGATAAGTGAATCTTATTTAATAGTTTTATCTTTTGAACTGTGTTTATTGGTTGTATCACCCAGAAGGTTCAGTGCTTTGTCTATTTTTGAAGTAAATACATTTTGGTGACCCGGCCATCTCAAAGTTTATACAGTTTAGCAGTCACTGGAGAAGGCAGGTCTGCTACGTTAGTTCTTACTTAAGTTAAGTGTTTTTTGGAATAATTATTCCCTGTGGATTGGGATGCTGTGCAGTTGGATGGACTTTTGGTCTTATGCTGTCAGATAGTTGTTTTTATCCAACTATAACTGTTTCAACAAGAATGTTTTTGTTGTTTTTTATTGTTGTTGTTTTACCACCAGAACCAGCTGATTAGTTTCATCTCAATAGATCAAATAATACCTGAACTATGAGCCCAAATCCCAGAACTTCATGGATGAAGAGCAGGACCAACAGATAGAGAGAAGCAGGGAGTTCAAACCCTCTCTTTTATTGATCATAATAAATAAGAATCATATCCCAACTCCATCGTCTCTCTGCTTGGCTTCTACCCAGAGATTTAGAGAGGAGCAGCAAAAGCAAAGGAGGTAGATTAGCAGAGTGTGGTGTCATCCAGGTCATGTTACTGTGGAATATCATCTCTACTGCCTGAAAGTAGAGCTGCTAGCATATAGAATAGAATAGAATAGAATTCAACTTTATTGTCATTGCACTGTCACAAGTACAAGCAACGAAATGTAGTTTGCATCTATCCAGAAGTGCTCTACGAGATATAAATATTTATTTACAGATGTACAAGACTATGTATGTATGGACTATAAGGGGTTATAGCAAGAGATATAGATATTGTGTATAAATATAAATATGGGAGCTATATGCACAGATTATACAGATTATACAGAATATACAAGAATGTTAGGGAATGGATTATAGATAAATAATGGCAGATAAAATTTACAGGTTGTATGTGTGTGTGAAGAAAACAGTCCGTGATGTGTGTGTGTGTGTGAGGATAGTCCATGTGTTATTGTTGTATGAGAGGATAGGGGAGTACAGCCCTTATAGTTTATGTTTTATGTCGGGAGGCGTTCAAAAGCATGACAGCTGTGGGAAAGAAGCTGTTCCGGTGCCTGGTGGTTCTGGTCCGTAGGCTTCTGTAAGGCTTCTGTAACGCAGGAGGGAAAAGAGTATGTGTGCTGGGTGAGTGGAGTCCTTTGTGATTTTCCCTGCCCTTTTCAAACACCGCTTCCTGTAGATGTCCTTGATGGCAGGGAGCGGTGCCCCGGCGATATACTGGGCAGTTTTCACCACCCTCTGCAGCGCCTGCCGGTCGGAGACAGAGCAGTTCCCGTACCAAGCTGTAATACAGTTGGTGAGGATGCTCTCAATGGTGCAGCGGTAGAAGTTCGTGAGGATCTCTGAGGACAGGTGGTACTTCCTCAGGGTCCTCATGAAGAAGAGGCGCTGATGCGCCTTCTTAATGAGTTTGGAGCAGCTGGTCGTCCAGGTCAGGTCCTCGGAGATGTGGACTCCCAGGAACTTAAAGGTGTCCACACGCTCCACCACTGTCCCCTTAATGTGGATGGGTGGATGTGGGTCAGCGTTCCTCCTGAAGTCCACGATAAGCTCCTTGGTCTTCTCGGTGTTCAGCTGCAGGTTGTTTTTGTCGCACCACTCAGCCAGACGGTCTACCTCCTCCCTGTAAGCGGCCTCGTCATTATCTCTGATGAGGCCGATCACCGTGGTGTCGTCTGCGAACTTGATGATGGCGTTAGAACCATGGACAGGTCTGCAGTCGTAGGTGAAGAGGGAGTAGAGGAAGGGACTCATCACACAGCCTTGTGGCACTCCGGTGTTTATGATGATGGTGGATGAGAAGTGGTTGTCCAGCCGGACATGTTGAGGTCGACTGGTCAGGAAGTCGAGCAACCAGTTACACATGAGTGGACTGATGCCGAGGTCTGTGAGTTTGGTAATGAGTTGTGATGGGATGACAGTGTTGAATGCTGAACTAAAATCTAAGAACAGCAGTCTGGCGTAAGTGTTCTTACTGTCCAGGTGAGAGAGGACAGAGTGCAGCGCTATAGAGACTGTGTCCTCTGTGCTCCTGTTCTGCCTGTATGCAAATTGGTGGGGGTCTAGTGTGGGGGGGAGACAGGATCTGAGGTGTGCTAGGACCAGCCGCTCCAAGCACTTGGTAATGATGGGGGTAAGGGCTACCGGGCGGTAGTCATTGAGTCTGGTTGGGTTGGGATTCTTGGGGATTGGGACGATGGAGGTAGACTTGAAGCAGGTCGGTACCACAGCGCGGGCCAGGGACAGGTTGAAGATGTCCGTCAGCACTCCTGCCAGCTCCCCAGAGCACGTTCTGAGGACACGTCCAGGTATGCCATCAGGACCCGCAGCCTTGTGGGATTTAATCCTGCTCAGAGCTGCTCCTACGTCAGTGGGGAGGAAAGTCAGTGGCTGTTGGCCTGGGGTGGTAGCTGGTTTGGTTGCAGTTGTGGTATTCCCTCTCTCAAAACGAGCATAGAAGTTGTTAAGTTCGTTGAGGAAGGAGACATCATGCCAGTCATGAGACTGTTTTACAGCAGCAGTGATCTATCAGAGATTCTTTAGTCTTTGTGAGACTAACTGCTACCAGACCCCTTCCTGCCCACAGCATCACCATCCACAACAACTCTTGAGGTTGTTGTGGATGGAAGATACTTGAATGTATGACATATTATTTCTCTTTGGGATAATTACAGTACTTCTGAATTTAATTGCAGCTATAATATTGAAACTGAACACAGTATCAATTGCCATAAACACTTTTCTCTCAGTTTTGTCTCTGTTTTTTGTTGTTTGGTTCCACATCTCCAATCCCTCAGCCCCAATCTCCTTTCTTATCTTCATCCTTATCTATCGCCACATTAATAAGGTTTACGTCCTGAAGGTCACTGGCTTAATCCAGGTAAAAATAATAACATTAATATTAAGGTGTGAAGTAAGAACATACCCAGCTGGTGGGAGGTGATGATGCTGAGTAGTGATTTTCCTTCTGCCAATATGCTCTCCTTCAGCGCATGTTGACTGTCCACATTCAGCTTGAAGGTCTAAAAGAGAAACAAAGTTCACCGTAATTCAACACCGTAAACAGTCAGAACAATTCATGGGTTTGGAAACTTAACCAGTCTATCTTAAAGTAGCTAACTTGAAGGTTCCTTTTGTCCATCAGATAATTCTAGAAAATGTCAAAGCGCATGTTTAAAATCTAGTAAAGTAAGCTAGTTTTCTTAACCAGAATCTCACGGAAAAAACCTTATCAGCTCTCTGGACACACAGCATGGCTCATTGCAATCCTCCTAATGGAGCTTAGGTTCTCAGTTTGATTGGTCATCCTTATAGTGTTTCTGGCCCAAAAACGTCATGAATGTGATTTGACTTTTCATCTTTTTCTTCCAATTTGGTGACTCTCCTTTTACAGCACATGCCTTATACAGGTAATAATTGAATAATTAATTCAGCGTAATGTACTATTGATAACTAGGATCAGTTGGAATGTATTTATGATTAAATTGAAATATTTTTTTTGTACAGTTGAGATGACATTTGCTGTGAATAGGCACTATATAAATAAATTGAATTGATAAAATTCACAAAGTTCTGCTTATGTGTAATTTTTTTTAGAAATCTAAATTGGTGTAACATTATGGAAACGTGCATGAGCCAAATTTCTGCTGCTATTTTAGGTAGCTGCAGTTATCTTGGTGGTTTAGAGTTTGAGATGATTACCTTATGAGCACTGACGTTCTGAGAGGAGAGGAGAGGAGAGGATGCTGATTGGTTCAAAAAGTACGAAAAAAGAGAGAGAACCTGGAGGTTTGAATGCAGCTATACTATTTAAGCTCTCATTGCTTAAATTGGTGAATTCATCTGATTTTGACTGCAGTTGCATTCAGCACCCACATTGATTGTAAGCTTTGAACAACAGTAATAAAAAAAAAAAAACATCTCAGATTTCCTAAAACATCTGCAGTTAAGCAGGAGGAGTGCAAATTCTCATCACATATAATTGTGTAATACATTTTGTCTGTTTTTGTACAATTTATACATCTGAACCTAGAAATCTGGAAAGGGTGATAACATGAAAACAGTAGTCCTACTTTAATATAATGAAAAAGAGAACTCCGATATATTCAGCAGGAAAAATACAAAGTAAAGGGGAAGATGAATAAAAAAATGAGAGTAGATATGATGCTAGATGAACTGATTATAAATGGTTAAATGGATAGATAGGTGGACAGACACAAAGTAGCCTGAGGCAGTGTTGGTAAAACCCTCCAGTCTGGTCTCTGAACACCATTAGAGCTCTTTCTGATCTTATTTGTGTGTGTGTGTGTGTGTGTGTGTGTGTGTGTGTGCGTGGGTTGGGGTGTATGTGCATGAGTCTCTCTGGAGGAGCTCAAGCCGCAAGACTTAACCACCTCTGACAACCTGCTGTGCTGCAGTGGGAAATGCTGCACACTGATATTTAGATCCATGCATGCTCACACAATACACACACTTCACTCTCAACACACTACTCTAGGGTGTGTGTATACGTGCGCTAAGGTGGTTTTGTGTCATTCTCCTAAGACTACATTCTATGAGTACATCAAAAGAAAGCACAAAATAAAAACATCAATCTGAATCGGCTAATAAATAAATGAGGTGCTTTAGGTGTGATTGTCGAAGCCTAAATGAAAGAAATGCTTTAGTTTTTCCATTCATGACTTTCTTTAAAGGGGACCTGTAACCTATAAGCTGTGTGATCTGTTTTTGTACGTTTCTATACTTCCATCTGGGTCTTTACTGCTTCTAGAAAATCTGAGCTTTCTTTGGCTATATGTTCATTTGGTGTCTGGAAAACGAGACATTTCAAAAACCTCATGAATATTACTGCCCTGTTACCTAGCAACCATAGGGCGTAGGCAGGTGAGAGCTCAAGCGGATCCACTCAGCCCTTCCTGAGGCTGTGGAAGCATAGTCTTATCATTCAGAAAGTGCTGCTGTGTTCCTGATGGTAGTGGAAGAGACTCAACTTCTGCTTCTGGCTCTGACTCAAGAATCAAAGCTATGCCACTGTTCCACTGCTCATCAACTTGAAGCCATTTTACAGATTCAAACCGGTGTTTGCATTAGCGCTTAGTGCTCAGCTCCGTTCCATTCAGGTGGCGCTGGCTTGAAGTCAGCCTTTGATTGGTTCATTTGCAGGGGAGTGGGTACCGAGACATGCTATCTTCCAGATCCCTCAGAGGAGCATTAGAGAAGGCCAGTCTTTTTGGCAGATGGCATCACAAATATGTCATCTTAATCTATTTTTAGCCCACAGATTGATGTAAGGGGTGCTCCAGTAGATCTGCCCTGATTTTTTAATTCTGGGTGATTGCAAATTGGTCAATACACATCAAACCGATCTCATCTTCCTCCACATCAGGCCTGAATATCAGCCACTGTCCCCTTTTGCTCTGCTGTGAGAGAGAACTGACTGACAGACCCGCTCACCAGGTCACATCTGCACTTGCCCAGTCACCCAACTGTTGCCAACTTAGCATTTTTGTTGGAGTGTCAGTTACAAAAATCCTTATTGGCCAAAGTCGGTCAGCAGGTCAGCCATTTTAAAGTTCTGATTGGCCAGAAAATTAAGGTATTCAGTAGACTTTATTGTTGAAAAGCAGAAGTTATACTATGTAAACAACTTGACCTCCACTATTGTCTGTTTTTGTCTGTAAAAGTACATGACTGACACCTTTGTTTGAAAGTATTTCTGTTTGAGTTTAGTGGAAACCCCATAAAGTTGGATTTTTAATGCCATCACTGACTAGTGTCAGCTTCTGACTTATGCACTTTGCATGCAGTTAGTAAAAGTTGTTTACAATAAGTGATGGTGGCTAATCCTTTCTGAGGCCGAGAGGAAAAGCTGCCAGAGCTCCGTAGATGGGGTGTTGCTCTCTTTGTGGACATCTCCTTAATATTCAGTGATCTTTTCTGTGCCTTGTGTTAGCTTGACTATTGTTGAATTAGATCAGTCACTTTAAAAGGCTGATCTAATGCTGTCATTTAGTTTACTTATTAAAAATTTAATTAGCTGGTATTAGTTTGCAAAATCTGTTTTCAATTTCACATTAAAGGATTTTTGAAATTTTTATTGAAAATATAAAGTTACATTGACCCTGATTTCATCCTGACTGAAAGGATGAAACAAAGGAGGTGAAACTTTTTATAGGCATTGTATCATGAAATTGAGAGAGTATTCCTCCACCCATGATGAAGTAGGACCGCTGTCCGTTTCCCAGACTCCTAGATCAAGTCGTTCTTGTTGCTCCAGAGACATGACGTTTCTTCATAGGTATTGGAAGCTGCTCTAAAAATGAATGTTTTATTTGTCAGAATGCTTGATTAAAATTCTGGCTGACTTTGTGCCTATTTTCTCTCACTCTTATTGAACACAGAAGCTCTAAGATATTTAACACATGGATGTGAGACTCCTGTTTTAAAAAAACATGATCAGAAGAAGCAAAAAGAAAAGCCAGCATGCAGCTTCGGTGCATCTCCACATTTTTTCCTGAAACATTCCTTCGTCTTCGATGAGAGATAGATGGCCCATGGCATCAGTCAACACATGACAAGGTCACACCCCCACACGGCCAATATTTATGGAGCAGGATATAAACAGAGGAGATGAATGGAGCAGGGTGCTTTAAACCCAGGCAACTAGCAAGAAGCTGGAAGAATCTGGCTAAAACTGGTCAACATAGAAACATTTAGAGCTTAGTTTTCATTTTAAATTTACAATCCCACATGTTTGTTTTTGTCTGATCACCACACAACTATATAATTAATGTTTATTTGCAAATGCATGAAGGAGATAATTGTGACAATCTTTCCATTAATTGATGCATATTAACTAATTTTTGGGCTAGATAAAGAGGCTAGATTTATAAAAAGCCATCACGTTATATTATTTTGTGTGATATGAACAGGAGGTGTAACACTTTAATAAAATGTAAATGCATTTTAATTTCTTTAAAATTAGTACATTTTAATAGACAATATTGGAAAAGGAGAAAACATGAGTGGTGCTTCTATGCACGTAGATCTGAAAACAAAAAATGTAATTGGACATTTAGCCAACTTCACCAAGCTTATGTCCTATATCAGAGACAAAACAGATATTTTTAATAGCTGGATGATAATAATAATAAAAAAAGAAATTATGGCCATGATTATTTAAAGTTGGGACTTTCACAGGCTGGATTTGAAGTTAGACTTAGACTTAGACTTAGACTGACTTTATTGTCATTTTGCATGCACAGGGTGTATACAGAAGGAAATTTCGTTGCATATGGCTCAGAACAATGTTTTGAGGTTCCAATGTTATGAGGTTACTCCAGAATAAAATAAAATGCAATATAAAATATAAATACAAATATAAAGTGCAGGAATGACAGTAAAATAGAAGTTATTTAGCTATGTACATGTGCAGGGTATGAAGTGGAGACCAGTTTTTGAGTGCAGTCCAGTTAAGAGTTCAGCAGTCTGATGGCAAGTGGGAAAAAGCTGTTTCGGAACCTGGTGGACCTGCACCGGATGCTGCGGAACCTCTTTCCAGAGGGCAGCAGGGAGAACAGTCCATGGTGGGGGTGTGAGGGGTCACTGACGATGTTTCGGCCTCGGGACACGCAGCGCTGGGATGAAATGTCCTGAATGGAGGGAAGGGGGGCCCCGATGATCCTCTCTGCTGTCCGCACCACTCTCCTCACGTTCTTCCAGTCGGAGGCGCTGCAGCCTCCACACCACACAGAGAGGCAGCTGGTCAGAATGCTCTCTATGGTGCTTCTGTAGAACGTCTTGAGGATGGGCGGGGGCAGGTGTGCTCTTTTCATCCTCCGCAGGAAATACAAGCGTTTCTGTGCCCTCTTGACCAGAGACGTGGTGTTCACAGTCCAGGTGAGGTCGTTTGTGATGTGCACCCCCAGGAATTTAGTGCTGCTGACCACCTCCACAGCCGAGCTGTTGATGAGCAGTGGAGCGTGGCTGGGCCGGTTCTTCCTGAAGTCGACGATCATCTCCTTCGTCTTGTCAACGTTCAGAATCAGGCTGTTGTCTCTGCACCAGTCCACCAGCTGCTCCACCTCCTCTCTGTAGTCCAGGTCGTTGTCGTCTCTGATGAGGCCCACCACCGTTGTGTCGTCCGCGAACTTCACGATGTGGTTGGTGGCGAACCTGGGGACGCAGTCGTGTGTCATCAGAGTGAACAGCAGAGGGCTCAGGACGCAGCCCTGAGGGGAGCCTGTGCTGAGGGTGATGACATCGGAGGTGTGTTGTCCGATCCGGACTGACTGAGGTCTGTCGGTGAGGAAGTCTAGCAGCCAGTTGTGCAGAGGGGTGCTGAAGCCCAGGTGTCCCAGTTTTCCTGCCAGATGCTGTGGGATGATTGTGTTGAACGCTGAGCTGAAGTCCAGGAACAACATCCGCACATGAGTGTTCTTCTCCTCCAGGTGAGCCAGGCTCAGGTGTAGGGCGGAGGAGATGGCGTCCTCAGTGGAGCGGTTTCGGCGGTAAGCAAACTGGAACGGGTCGAATGTGGAGGGGAGTCTGGAGACGATGTGTTCTTTTACCAGCCTTTCAAAGCACTTCATCATGATGGGAGTCAGTGCCACAGGCCGGTAATCATTGAAAGAGGTGACTTGAGGTTTCTTTGGCACTAGAATGATGGAGGCAGTTTTGAGACAGGCTGGCACTGTGGCTTGGTCCAGTGAGGTGTTAAAAATGTCTGTTAGGACACCAGCCAGCTGACCTGCGCATTCCCTGAACACCCGCCCAGGTATGTTGTCGGGGCCTGGGGCCTTCCGTGGGTTGACTCTTTTCAGAGTCTTCAACACATCGGCTGTGTCCAGGCAGAGTGCCTCCTCTTCCTGGTGGGGAAGAGTTTTCTTTGCCGGAGTACTGTTCAGTGCCTCGAACCTCCCAAAGAAGTTATTGAGTCCATTGAGAAAGTCAGCATCAACTTCGCCCACTGGGGGGGAGGATGGATTGTAATCTGTGATCGCCCGTATGCCTTGCCACATATTCCTGGTGTTGCTGGTGTCGTGGAAGAACCCCTGTATTTTCTGACTGTGGGTTCACTTTGCTAACCTGATAGCACGGTTCAAGTTGGCTCTCGCTGTCCTCAGTGCCTCCTTGTCGCCAGACTTGAAGGTTGAGTTCCGTGCTTTTAGCATTTCCCGTACCTCCTTAGTCATCCAGGGTTGTTGGTTGGCCCGGGTGATAATGTTCTTAGTGATGCTGACGTCCTCTGTGCACTTGTTGATGTAGGCTGACACAGTCATGGCGTACTCCTCGATGTTGATCTGGTCGTTGTAAGTGGCTGCTGCCTTGAACATCTCCCAGTCAGAGCACTCAAAACAGTCCTGAAGTGCCTCCATGGCCCCCTCAGTCCACACCCTCACCTGCTTCACTGTAGGTTTTGTTCTGATCAGCAGGGGCTTGTATGCAGGAATTAGCATAACAGATAGGTGGTCTGAAGAGCCACGGTGGGGGCGGGGGGCTGCTCTGAATGCTTCTTTGACGTTGGTGTAGGCCAAGTCTAGAGTATTCACTCCCCTGGTTGGAAAATCCACATACTGGTTGAAGTGAGGGAGAACAGTCTTCATGTTGGCCTGGTTAAAATCCCCAGCAATGATGAAAACGCCCTCTGTGTGTGAGGATTGCAACTCACTGATGGTCCGGTAGAGAACACTCATAGCCTCTTTAGTGTTAGCACTGGGGGGCACATACACAGCAGTGATGCTAACAACAGTAAACTCCCTGGGCAGGTAGAATGGTCTGCAGTTAACAGTCAGAAGCTCGATGTCCAGAGAGCAGTAACTGGTGACATTCATGGCATTTTTACACCAGTTGTTGTTGATGTAAATACACAGCCCCCCTCCTCGGGTTTTACCGCTGAGAGCGCTGCTCCTGTCTGCGCGGAATGTAGCGAGCCCCTCCAGGCTAACAACGTTGTCCGGTATGGACGTGTTGAGCCATGTCTCCGTCAGAATGAGAGCCAGCAGTTCCTCAACTCTCTCTTTGAAGACAGTTCCAGTTGCAGATGGTCTATTTTGTTGTCCAGAGAGCGGACGTTGGAGAGGAAGATGGACGGAAGCGGCAATCTGTGGGGGTTAGCGTTTAGCTTAGCTGTTAGTCCACTTCGACAGCCGCGCGTGCGCCTTCGCTTGCTCCTCCTCCGACTAGTGCTGCTAGGCGAGTCCGTTGCGCTGTGGGCCTCTGGGTCTTGCCTCCGTAGCACTCCGAGGTCACGTAAACACTCCAGAGTAGTTGTATTTATGAGTCAAAATCACTTGATGATCGTAATTCCAGCAGACGCTGGCTATCATATGCTAACTTACTGAGTGGATGCAAAGTTTGTAGCGTTTTAGGTGGAGTATTTTGCTCAAATACTCGCAAGTTGTCGAAAGCCCATGCAGCCGCAGCCATACAGGGCGCCGCCATCTTTACAGAGATGTCTGTAAAGTCTCTTTTTTCTTCTTTTTTTTCCATCAGAAAGTAATTCATAATTTTAGAACAAGGCAGCTGAAGATCACATGTGATGCAACACATAGCTAATGCAGGTAAACTCCACAAGATCTGTGAAAGATGAATGGAACCTCAAGTACAGCAACAGCAAAAATAGAAATAATAGCAATAATATAATTTGAAGGAGGTGGTTCTCGATTTGCTCTTTGAGGGGGGCTAGGGCTCTCGTACTTAGAAAACACCTGCTTTAATTAAAACGCAACATTTCTTCTGTCTTTACTTTGTGTAAGCAAATAGAAACCACACTGCACATTACATGTTGAATTAACAGATAACCCATAAAACATTACTGACTTCTTCACCTCTCAGATTCAAGACATTTATACAACTATTAACCAAATAAAAAACAAGTATCTTCATTCTTTACTCTTTGCTGATTGTAAATTACCTTAAATCTCACTGCTGAAAGTGTAATTTCACAGGGGCCACTCTGACCTACTTAATTTCCTGATAAGCTGATGAATACCTCACAGCTAATAAACATAAAATACATCCATCAAAGCTACAGAAGAAACAGCATGACAGCCTGTGTCTCTGGGATAGGGCTGGTTGTTAGGAAGGATTTAGGTTGTGCAGATTAGCTAGGCTATCAGAGAGCAATCGTATTTCAACGCCTTCCTCCACCAACGATTTGGCTCAGTTTCCTCCGTTTAATATATGGAGAGCATGGAATCGATAAGAGTAGAAAAGCCAACTATCAATCACAGGATGATAAGGCATGAAAAGCAGCTCAGCGTTTATGCACGTTAGACAGCAGGCGGTAATAGGAGGCTGTGTGTGTTAGAAATCTATGTGTCTGTGTTTGCATATGGAAGGATAAACTGTAGCAAATTTATGCAGCGCTGCAGACAGGGAAAAGAGGAGATAGACAAACAGCAGTTTTCATATTTCTCGCTTTTATTGTTAAATACAAAACTGATGAATTACACAAAAGACTATTAGAAGATGCTGGTTTGAATGCTAACTGCTCTATTTTCTCCTCAAACATCTTGACGTTAGACTCAACTTTTGGGTCAGCACAATCTTTGAGTATAGATTGTGATGGAGATTAACTAAACAGAATTGAATTTTAATGAGCTAAACTTAACTTTTAACGCTGGTCACCATTGTGAATATGTCCAATGACATCTACAGTATATAAATATACTGTGGAAGAACCAGAATGCTGGCGTTACTGAACCTGAATACAGCATTTAATTCTTTGGACCATGGTATGTTATGGAAGTGACTGGAGAACTGGGCTGGGCTCAGTACTTGACTCGTTAGAGTCTTACTTGAGGGTCAGGCAGTTCTTTGTGTCAATAGGTAACTTTTCATAGGGCAAACATCTTATGTGGGGAACCTCAGGGTTAAACCCTAGTTAACCTCAAGTTAAATAGGGTTCTTCATATTTAACAAATACATGCAGAACTGAACTGAAAATATAACAGCCATCTGAAAGGCATTAGCAGAAGATGCTCATCAAGCACACACATACAAATATTTCTACTGTCTTCAGCAAAACCCATTATTTTTACTTGCAGAGACTGACTCTAAATGCAAACATAAAAGTATTTGTTTAATTGGACATTCAGTTGAAGGCCCTGAAAAGTTTTTTCCAATGTTCTGTCACAGAAAATTTCAAAAGTTAGAATGTGGAGTTACAGATGGAGCAGTTCAGATCTGAAAAATGGGAGAGTTTCCTCATCAGAAGCATGGCTGTTTTCTTCAGCTTAATGCCGTTTTCTAAAACAATTTTCTGAGGTCTTCATTTTCACCTCATCATTATAATAAATCACCACAGCTCCACATTATAATGTCACCAGTTGACTATCAACCCATTCAGATGTTGAGTAGATGCATACTAATGCTTGCATGCATGATGACTTTCTTCAGCTGAATAAAAACAAAACTTGAGTATCTTTGGACCAAATGTCAGGTGATGATGTTCGTGCTTATCTAAATGTTTTTCAATTTTCTGACTTGATATTTACTGCAAGCTACAGAACAAGAAAGAGCAGAGACATAATCCCAGTTTTTCCAGCAAAGTGTATGTGAAACACACAGGGCAGTAATTGGGTTGCAAGTACAGTACAAACAAAACTTATTGCAACTTAGTCTATAAGTGATACACATTCATGGCTTTATTAATGTGGGTCCAAGAAAACAACATTTGGCTCAGTCACATCCAACAGTTTGTGCCACAGCACTTGCCCAGTGACTGTTAAGCCTCCATGACCCAACAACAATATGCATGAATGGATGGATGCATGGATGCATGGATGGATGGATGGATGGATGATCTGACAGTGGTGAATCTTGTTCATGAATTTGAGTAACTTAATCGTGTATAAAACAAACTAGCACCTTGGGTTAGACAAACTTAGGGATGTATTAGCAGCTCTTGCCTTAATGGTTTGAAGTTCTGCTCTGATTAGCATACAGTACATACACTTAGTTGTAAGTTAAGCAGCTTCAAAGCCTGGGTAATTAGACCACCTGTTAGCATTAGCATATGAGCCTGCAGCCTATAGTGGGACAATCTCAGAAGATTACCCATAATACCAAGTTTTCAGCACTGGCATAAGCACAGTGGTATGAGGTGCAGAGCACTGATACCAAGCTGACATTGAGGTTTGTCATTGAGATTGCTGATTGGGCTGAACTGATCAGAGGCAGATAAACACACAGCAGACAGCTTTGAGTTGATGAGACATGATTTGATCAAAGAGTCTTTGTAATAATGGTGATCAAATTGTCTCCATTCATATGGAGGCGAGAGCTACAGCAGGATGATGGCATTCCCTGAGGATCCACTGTTCTTTCTCTTCATTTGGCTATCATCTGTTTTCCGTTTTCCTCCTCAGAGCTTTTATGTTAAGCAATGAAATGCTCTCCTTTCCTGTCCCCTCTGTCATGTTTTGTCTTTTCTTTGTCCATGTCATTTAACCTCCCTCACTCCAACTTCATAACTTCATCTCGATTTGACTTGTTGCCCTCATTACTCTTCAAAACCTCTTTGGCTTTCTTTTTCTCAATTTATTGCTGTACCTGCTCAACTTAAATTCCTTTTTTCTTCTATTCTATTAGAAAAAGTTCTTAATTGAGTCTAACATGAAGCTAGTTAAACTTTCCTATCATTATTTCGGCTTTTTGTCCAAGTCAGGACACTGTTATCGATATCAATACAAAAATCTCAAAGTATACAAAAACTCTTTGGACATATTTGCTGGGAAGTTTTAATTTTACCAGTGATAAATATGAGGGAATTGTTCTTAAAATGTGTAATTAAGTTTATGTCACAGTTTTAAGGACATTGTTTTCTGTTCAGTTTTTTTCACTTAATTTATTTTCTATTTTGGCAACACTTCAGAAATATACAGTAGATGAGCAATAATTCACCACTTATTTTGAACATATCAGTTTTTCTTTTAGAGAGTTTATGTGAAACATGAAACAGTGAGATGATCATCATTAACCACATGGTCTTGCACAGACAGGTTAAGCTGGCAGTGAACTGATTTTAAAATACATTTTCCATTGTTGTTAAAATAAAGTGGAACTTATGACTTTTAGAACACAAAGGCTGAACTGGCAAATTTTGGAGTTTCCTAGATCAGGTTAGTTGTCGTTTCGTCTCTTCTGACTGGATTGTCTTTATCCATGGATGCCATTTCTTTTTTTCTTTGTTTTTTTACTTGTGGAAGTTTTTTTCTCAAGGTGAGCATAAAAAATATGAGGTGCAGAATTTCACCAACTGTGTTTTCCTACCAACTATTTTTAACTATAAAAATGTATATTTATTTAATTTTTTACAGACAGAGTACTAAGAGAAGTTTTCTTTAAGTTTTCTTGTTTTTTTATTGATTTTTTTTTTTGCTTAAGTCATGAATGACGCATGGGAAAACAAAATAATTCTGTCATGCCATTTTTTACAAGTCTTTTCTTTTTCTCTTGTCATCAAACATTCCACAGGAAAAGATCACAATTTATTTGCTTAAGAGAAAAAGGAAAGACTGGCATGACTTTTTTTTTTATCCACTTCACCTTTCAGGTTGTTTCCCATCAAATGGCTTGTGGCAACATTTAATTATTACTCCTTGGTGTTTCTTCTTCTGATTTTCCTGTAAATGCCAGATTTGTGGAGTGTGTAAATGATTTTCTTTCGACAGATTCTCCCACCTGAGGTGTACAGCTCCTTAAGAGTTACCGTTAGCCTATTGGTTGCTTCTCTAATTGTCTCCTTACCCAGCTTTACAGTTTAGGCGGATAACTATTTCTCAGGATGTGTGTAGAGGTGCCATCCTCTTCATTTTCAGATGACGTATTGAACAGAGCTCCATGAGAGGCTCAAACCTGATCCCAGTTTTAAAATTCTTCACCATTTTATCTCTGAACCTGTCTGGCATGTTTCCAATTTTCTATTTGCTTTCAAATGTCATTTAAACTTGTGAGATATTCACAGAATAAAAAAAAGAGCAAAAGAAAAAAAAACACATTCTTCATATTTACACAACTTGTTTTAGTCATTGGCATCACAATCAAACTATACTGTATTTAATGATTAAGATAAGACGTTCCAGGACTATACTTTTCCCACTTACTGTACAGTATATGAGCCACTAAAGATGAAATTTTGCAAGCAACCTGCATTTTGATTTATCCAGTATACTGTGTATGCATACATATACACACATACTTACATATATCCACATATATAAAGACATCTTTCTCATGCCTCTCCCCTCATGTGGCCACCAGTAGTATGTTGTCTCTAATGGGATTCAAAGGCTTGGTTCGCCCATCAGACCCAATCAATAGGCCTTTCATTGGCTGCAATCTCTGAGCGCTTTAAAAAGAGCAGTGTGTGTGCGGGTGTACAGGACTGTGTGCATTCTAGCATCCTCTTCCCTCACTGATCTCCCCAGGGTTCTGGAAAAACCTACACTTATTTGCTCCACAACCACTAACATACACATATAGATACACATACAGTATGTCACACACACAAACACACGCCCTCCTACATATGCCAGCTGGGCCAAATATTCAACTGAGAGAGCACCTCCACTCCATCCACTGTTGCCTAGGAGATGCAACCAAAGGTTGGTCCCGACAAACATACGCATCTCCTGCTTTGCTGCTTTGGGGTCAGGGGTTAGATTTAGGACTACGGTGTGGATTGAGTTTAGGCTGTAGAAATGAATGGAAGTCAATGGAAAGTCCCCACAAAGACAGCCACGCAATCGTTGTGTGTGTGTGTGTAATGATGTATGTGACCAAGCAATACAGAGACAGAAGTAATACTTGTGTAATACAAAGTACATTGTGTAATGTAAATAATTAGGCTGAAAGGATGAATTATGACTTCTGCAAACCTTTTTCCCCTTTAAGAGAAAGTCTAAAGAATTTCAAAGTCACCACATTCTGGAGTGAATAAGGAAGCAGTAGTCATTTTTAAACTGAACAAGGTCAAAGGCTGAACTTTAAAACCATATTTTAAACCTCATGCCATGGATTTTCTTTAACTACCTGATGGGCACATGGAGAATGTTTTGATGGTGAATTATGAACATTTTAATACATGTTTATCTGGCTGTACTGAGGTTAGAATGAGTTAATCCACACTAAAGGCATCAATCATTACAGACTGACCCACAAAGGCCAAAAGCCTTGGAACTGTCATTTTTACTTAGTCCCTTTTTTCCAGTGGTGTCCTGAGAAATTATTCATTTCATTAATTGATGTATTCATAAAATGGTGCACATATGAGAGATGGCACCCTGACAGCTAATGGTATGGGCTATATCTGTTGCACAATGTTAACCATGGCTAAATTCAAGGGGATCCTGGTCCTTTCAAGTTTCGGCGTAAATTTGATGCCATACATTCGACTTGAAATGGTTTTGATGCACTAACCCCTGATTGCTGCACCTCGTCGCTAAACTTGGCATTTTGCACAATTTGAACTGAATTGCACAAGTGTCAAACTGCAACAAATGCTCTGAGTGTTCAGCTGAATTTGTGGCAAAACTGAATCATTAGCAACAATCACAGCGTCATTTTCAAGGAAAATGGCTGGAGGGAGAGATAAATCTTTAGATCAGCAAAGTGGTGCTTTTATCTGATATTATTGTTTTAGAAAGTGTTGTTTGGGGGCAAAATTTATCCGATCCATTTGCTCAATGGCTTGTGTGAATATATTTTTTACTTATTAATTATTAATTTATAATCTAATAATTTGTCTATATTTCAATGAAACCAATTTGTATTAAGTCTTCAGTTCTACCTTTTCCTCTTATGAATAGGATATTTTCTGATGTCCATTTCTGATACTCAAGTGACAGATTGCAGACAATCTTGTCTGCTTCTTAAACAGATTACATGACCATGATGTTTTTACAATTAAAAATTGTATCTTAATCTCACTTAATTTGAGTACAAAACAATTTCCCAAATATACCTTTGTCTTAAAACACATTCCTGTGTATAAACACGGGAATGTATAAGCAGGTAGTCCAGAATGGCTGATGGATAGAGGTCAATTCAAGCAGATTATAATATGTATGGCTGATGTTGATTTAAAAATCTAAAATGTGGTAATAAATGCTGTTGGACACGTTAATAGTTACTAATAGTCAAACTGGATCATTGCTGCACAATATAATACATGTGAGGGAAAAGGAGATGAAAAAGCAACAGATCTAAAGAGAAAAAAGACGAGGAAGAAATCCTGACTTTACTCTGCTGTAATCAACAAAATACATGCAATTATTCATCCAGCTAATAACTACAAAGTGCAAGTGTGACTATCAACACAAAAACACACTCAGACATCAAGTCAGTTGGCTAATATGGTATCAAGAGTGAAGCAGTTCAAAGTCCTATTAGCAATGCTTTTTCATCCTCTTTTGCTTTATTTACCAGACATGCCAATTAAAAACCAAGAATTCTAATTGAAGCAAACCACCACAAACAGTAACGCTGCTGGCACCTACAACCGAGTCAACATATGTAAACAAACCAGCAAAATAACACAAACAGGAAAACACAAGAGATAGATTTTAAAATGCTTTTTGCCCGTTTACAGTTTTTTGTTGCTGTTTTTGATACTAACTTTTTATTTTTAAGATTGTTATATCTGCACAGTCCATTCAGGGCCACTGGGGCAACAAGTCCAGGAGGGAGATTTAGATATTCAAAGTTTAGCCTAAAGCTTAAATAAAGCCATACTGTCTTGTATGTAGATGTATGTAGCACTTTGTGCTTTTCAATTGCTTTTCACATTAAAAGTCATTGATCTCATTTTAGATTTGGGCTCATGTGCTCAACAAAACCTAGATTATTTTTGTCATTCGTTTAAACCTTGCCTGGATCGAGTTTTCTGTGAGGCTATAGCTTTAACTAGCTAAACCTGTAAGCTGTGTGAAGATCTTGCTAATAATTACTGTTCAGGAAAAATCTTAGCTAGTTTATTTAAAGATGAGCAGATATTTTAAATACCATTTTGTCAATTAAAACCAGACATTTTATCAAGACTCTTGGACTCCACGGTGACCCAGTTCTCTGCATACAGATGTTTTAAAATGGGTAGTTCTGATATAGTGTAGGGCTTCCTCATTAAGTTAACCTTAATATTAAACAGACTTCTGACTATTATAAAACATGGCTGTATTGAGAATCAGGCAGCACACTAGATCCAAAGGCTTCAACAGCTCTAACAGACACTATGACTGTGTTTCCTTTGCAAATGTGCACAAATCTTTATTCATATTCTGCTAATGTCAAAAAAAACATAACTCTGCAAATGCTGTTTCCATTAAATAATAAATTAAAATCACCTGTGAATAAGCTAGTTCATGTGATAAATCATTAAAAATCATGGTGGCGATGGATGTAAACCGTTGCATGAGATTATATTCATAATTCTTGTTCTTAACTGTCCTGATCATCCGCTCTAAAGAGAGTTCGATCTTCTTTCATCTAGCCACCCCTTTAGGATGCTAAGATCAGAACCAGGCGTCAGGTTTCTTTCATTCCTACAGCCATTACTGAGCTCAGTCTCTCTGGCTTAGCCTCTAAATACATTGAAATACATATTTTATTTTCTTATTATCTTGAGAGCACCATGCATTCGATGTGCTAGAGCATGAGTCAGTTCTTATAGTATGTGTACTAACAAAATGAATAAAACTGAAATTAATTCAGCTTTCATCTGAGGAGACAGCAATGTTTTATACATATGCTGCACTTTGGAGAAATTATAGTTGGTCATTTACAAAAGAGCTATGGCTTCAACATGTTCAAATGACACAACTTTTTATGAGAGCAGTGCAGGTGAGTTCTCTGGAGTGATGAATTGCGCTTTTCCATCTGGCAATTTGATGGACGAGTCTGGGTTTGTTGGTTGCCAGGAGAACGGTACTTGACTAACTGTATTGTGCCAAGTGTAAAGTTTAGTGAAGGAGGGATCATGGTTTATGGTTGTTTTTCAGGAGCTGAGCTGGCCCCTTAGTTCCAGAGAAAGGAACTCTGAATGCTTCAGCATACCAAGACATTTTGGACAATTCCATGCTTCCAACTTTGTGGGAACAGTTTGGAGCTGGACCCTTCCTCTTCCAACATGACTGTGCAACAGTGCACAAAGCAAGGTCCATAAAGACATGGATGGAGAGTCTGGGGTGGATGAACTTGACTGGTCTTCACATGAACACACTCCTAAACCTTGTGGACAGCCTTCCCAGAAGAGTTGAAGCTGTTCTAGCTGCAAAGGGTGGACCAAAGTCATATTGAACCATATGGATTAGGAATTGGATGTCACTTAAGCTCATATGTGAGTCAAGGCAGGTGAGTGAATATTTTTGGCAATTTAGTGTATTTACAACTGTTGTATTTTTGACATTCAGTTCTCTGGTACATTTCCATTACAACACTGTGCTGTAATACAGAGTATAGGCCTCTCCTGCCAGCCAGACGGAAAGCTTGGATTTGTCACATCAAGATGCAGCCCATGTAAACCATGTATGTAGTGTGTATAAATCTGTGCAAGATATGCATGAACAGCTGTTCCTGTGATCAAACGAGTTACCTTTGTATTTAAGTGTGGAGGGTGATTTGACATGACAAGGATTTTAGAAGACAGGGAGATTTGCTCGTTCTCATGACTTAAAGTAAGAGAGAAGTGAAATAAAATATTATCCTATCGTGGCATGTACACTAATGAGAAAAACACACACCAACACACTAGCATGTTTGCTTACCAGGTGAGTGTCCAAGTAAACCCTAAGGCTGTCCAAGTCCTGCCTGGGCTGCATCCAGTTTTCAGTGCTGTCTAGTGCCTCCTGTAGCCATGAGATGAATCCGTCCAACTTCTGCACAAAACACTGGAGACAGAGACACAGATTATTAATGAGAGAATTTAATGTGAAATATCCTACAAAACTAGTAGTAACACACATGGGATCCAAATTGTTGGCACCCCTCTGATACTGAACTAGAAGCCCACAATGGCCACTGGAAGAACTTATAACAAAAAAAAGTAATAATGAATAAATGTGTTCTAAAAAAAACAATCAAAATGAAATATTGCTTTTTAAATGTGGTTCATCAGAATCGTTGAAGAACAGCACTTCTCTTACTTCTCTTGGTCTGCTTTTGTGTCTGTGAGCATAGAGCTGATGTGCCTTGCTAAAAAGCTCGTTTTGTCTCAACTATCCAAACAACATTCTCCCAGGAGAGTTGTGACATGTCAGTATGTACTGTGGAAAATTACAGTCTAACATTTTTATGCTTTGCTTTCCTTCTTGGTCATCTGCCCTGTAGTCCACTTTGGCTCAAACAATGATGAATGGTGGGATCTGACATTGATTTACCTTGACTTTGGAGTTGACCTTCAATTTCTTTGGAGGTTGTTCTCCAAAAAAAATTACCATTCACATTTTCCTTCTCTTTAATTTGTCATCAATTTTCCCCTCTACACCCAGGGACGTGCTGGAGGACCTTAAACTTCTGAATAATCTGTGCACCTCCAGTCAGAGGAGCATCAAGTTTCCTGGAAATTTATTGCATTACATTTAACATGCTGTTCTTTAATTCTCATTCTGACCTCCTGGGATGACTCTCTCCTCTGCTTCCTGTGGTCCTTGTTCAGTGTAGTACACATGTGGTGGATGAGTTTGAAAAGTATTGGACTTGCAAGCAAAGGTCACAGGCTGAGTTCCAGGTTCCCTCATCTGCCACATGTTGATGTGCCTTTGGGCAAGACAGTAAGCACCACAACCTCCCACCCTTCAACTCCCTCCCACACACACACACCTCATTCCAATGGGGACATTGGATGTCCCACTGGGCAGTTGCCCAGATCAGAAACCACCACTGTCTAAAAGTAGTGTTGCTTATAGATTTTTTTGATATGACTCATAAACCATATATTGATGTAAAATACAGGAAAAAACTATGCAAGTAGCTGCATATTGACACCTTCCTAAAATAATAGCTTAAGTCATTTTTTTTTATCAAAAGTTATTTTTGCAAAAAAATATATATCACTTTGGCAAAAAACTGACATACCATTATTTTAGGAAGATGACAACATTAGTATCTTCTTTTTTTACTATAATTATTATTATCAGTCATCTTCCTTTCCCAAACCCAACACACACCTAATTCATGGAGGCAGCTGAGCAGCAGTTTGCCCCCCATCTCTGGTGACTGTGTTCAAGAAGACCCTGACAGAATCCTCTAGAGCTAATGAAATAGTAATGAAGAGGAATAAAGAATATGAAATATGAAACCAAGAAAGAAAAATACCTAGGAGAGGTGAGAAGAGAAGAGAAGAGAAGAGAAGAGAAGAGAAAACATTAAAAAGGAGAGGATATTGGAATAAAAATAAGAAAAATGTAGATAGAGATAAAAAAAAGACATAAAAAGATACAGAGAGTTAGAACAAGTATGGCAGGTTGCCCTTCACAGGAGAACACAGAAAAAAAACAACGTGAAGATGTGAAAACTGATTGAGAGGAAGAAAAGGGGCTTGGTGCTTAGTGGAGTGTTATTGCCATCTGCTGGCCACAAAGAGCACTCATGAAGGACTAGAGCCATAACTTACTACCAGAACAAATGATTAAAGGCAAAAATCAGGGTTTATACATAGAAAAGTCACTAATTTAGATTTTTTTTTTTTCTTTTGGATTCCTGCTGGAAGATTCAAGATTCAGTTGGGGATCAGAAGAATAGAAACTGATACAATATTGATTTCCCCCATTGAAGCAACTTCAGTCATAAAGAGGGGTAGAGAATATGGCTTAAAGGAAGAAGAAATAAGTATGTGTTTATATCTTCATCCTTGAATGGGCCACTGAGGAGGTTAAAGGGGAGAAAAACACTAAAATGGGAATAAAGGATTAATTTACTATAGGAGGGAGTTTGAAGGTGTTTTTTTTGAAGACATAGTCAGGAGGAAAATCAAAGGCTTTTAATAAAAGACAAAACTTTCAGTCTGCAAGTCTTCGTAGAAACACTGTTATGTTATAAAGTTTCTCATTACTCTACGCAGTTTTGTTTTGTTCTAATGAGCAAAAACAACCAGCAGGACAACATGAAAATACCACCACAGTCAGACTGTGAAAAAGATATTGTTTCTGAGTGATAATGAGTATCTGCCAGCAACAAAGAGATCTTCTTTGTTGCTTTGAACTTGAGCAAAATGTCCTAATGTTGATGAGAAGGTCTGTTCAGGAGGGGAAGGATGACTGTAATGCAGCTCCAAACAGAAATATTTAACCTTTAGAACGACTGAAGAAGTCACTGAAATGAAAGCTAATGAGCTGTTCAGGTATGTGGTGAAAGAAATCAGACATCTGGAGAATATGATTACAAAGATATCCGTTTTGACTACACTGATGTTCTGTACTTCATTTCTTCTTTAATCTTTGAAGGTGTCCTATGAAACATTACTTTTTACTGGCACTACTCCTATACTGTCATTGTATAGTCCTTAGAACTGTTACGGGAAACAATTTAATTACACAAAACGTTTTTGTACCCAGTTTCATTTTTCATGTTTATAGATTATGTTTTATGTTTATGTTGATGATGATTCTTTGTACTGATGAGATTCAAGGAGATAACGGTGGTAGTCTAAAACATGAAAGTAAATAATTTTAAACTTTTGCAAAAATATCATGATAGATTTTCAGAAGTAATCATCTGCATCTGGAGGGACATTTTGTAATTGCAACATTTTAGATTTTATCCAAAACGTAAAGAAGAACAAAGATTTCCTGGTAGGTGACTTAAGCTCCAGGAAGAAGGAGTTTGAATTTTGTCTTAATCTGCTCCTCAGTTGAATATGTACCAAAATGAAAATCATCATTTTCTGCTTTGACTTTCAGTTCATTTTATTTCTGAATAATTTAGTTGTGAGCTGGTACTCACAACTAATCTAATTATACAGTATATAGATCAAAACATAAAATTAGTGGCAGCTCCTCCTGCAGCTTTGTAAACCCTGTGATATCAGAAAAGTGTCTCACTGTCGAGTAACACTGGACAGAGCCTATGTTTACCATATTTCTCTCTATTTTTCTCACTATAAATGATATAAATATAGGTTATTGATCAGTTTAAAATACTAATCAAATGAAGATGTCTGGGTTTCAGTTAATGATTTCTGAAATTTCTGCACTCCTTACAGACTAATTGTTGACCTTGCACATTTTTAATGTGCTTGATTCTAGATCTAAGATAATCTAAGATGGTCTGAAACTACCTTTCAGACCAGGTAGAAAAGAAGAAAAAAGGAAATTAAAATATTAAATACATTTTAACGCATTAGAGTAAAATACAATAAAATAAGGTGAAATAAGGAAAGATAAATTACAGAAAAAAGAAGACGAAAGAAGAAATGAGCAATAATGTAAAAAGAAAATTGGAAAGAAGAGTGAATGTGTTAAAAAGGAAGGTTAAGGGAAGATGAGAAGAGAGAGGATGAGGATGTGAGAGAGAAAAACGGCAAAGAGAGCCTTCGCTGGTTTGGATATCGACCAGCATGCACTGGGCTGCTTACAGATGCTTTGATGTTTCCAAACCAGTCTGGCCCTGGAGGGGCAGAAAGGCCTACTGGGAGCTGGAATGCCTGATCTGATCCTCTGCCGCCTGGATAACCATTCTGATATTCTTCTCCTTCTCTTCCTCACGCCGTTCATCTCTTCACCTCTGGATAATTACTGTTCAGCTGACTGAGCTTTCTGAAGGATGAAGTCTATAGATCTGGACTCAAAGTCCTGACTGAAAATGTTTAGAGCAGTAGGGATAATACGATCAATTATTAATATTTCAAAAGCAGCCGACATTATATTTATGCTCCCAGAGTATAAAGCATAAACAATATGAAGAAATGGAACTGCTATACAAAGATAATCTGTTAGTCTGTACAAAATGAGGGAGGATAGAAGTATTATTCCTATACAACTAAGGGCATAAAGAGCAACAAGTGTTTCACTCAAATTACATAAAGCTGGGAAAAAAAGAATACACTGGAGCGAGAGCCAAATAGTCATCAGAAGCTGATGACTATTTTTACAAATTCAGTTTAATTTGAATCTGAAATACTCAGCCCAACCCAACAACCGTTGTTGTTGGTTCAAAATTGTTTTGTTCAGAATCACTTAAATTACCTTTCTTCCCCATTCTGATGCTCGGTTGAACTGCAGCATATTGTCTTGGCCATGTCTACATGCCTAAATGCATTGAGTTGCTGACATGTGATTGGTTGATTCAACATTTCTTTATATATATATAAAAAAAAAAATAAAAAATTCCCTTCTCACCCACCGCGGGTGGTTCTTATCCTCTGAGCTCGGGTCCTCTACCAGAGGCCTGGGAGCTTGAGGGTTCTGCGCAGTATCTTGGCTGTGCCAAGGACTGCACATTTCTGGACTGAGATGTCTGATGTTGTTCCTGGGATCTGTTGTAGCCATTGGTCCAGTTTGGGGGTGACTGCCCCGAGGGCCCCGATGACCACAGGCACCACTGTGGTCTTCACCTTCCAGGCCCTCTCCAGTTCCTCCCTGAGGCCCTGGTATTTCTCTAGTTTCTCGTGCTCCTTTTTCCTGATGTTGCAGTCACTTGGTATTGCTACATCTATCACAACGGCTTTCCTCTGTTGTTTATCCACTACGACAATGTCTGGTTGGTTCGCCATTACCATTTTGTCTGTCTGGATCTGGAAGTCCCACAGGATCTTAGCTCTGGCGTTCTCCGCCACCTTTGGGGGTGTTTCCCACTTTGATCTCGGGGTTTCCAGTCCATATTCTGCACAGATGTTTCTGTACACTATGCCTGCAACTTGGTTATGTCGTTCCATGTACGCTTTCCCTGCCAGTATCTTGCACCCTGCTGTTATGTGCTGGACTGTCTCAGGGGCCTCCTTGCACAACCTACACCTTGGGTCTTGTCTGGTGTGGTATATCTGGGCCTCTATTGCTCTGGTGTTTAGGGCCTGTTCCTGGGCGGCCAGGATGAGGGCCTCTGTGCTGTCCTTGAGTCCAGCTTTTTCCAGCCATTGGTAGGATTTACTGATATCAGCCACTTGGGTTATTTGCTGGTGGTACATCCCATGTAGGGGCTTGTCCTGCCATGATGGTATCTCTGGCACCTCAACCTCCGTTCCCTGTTGTCTGAGATATTCACTGAGCACATTGTCTGTTGAGGCTTTGTCCCTGATGTATTTATGGATCTTAGTTGTTTCGTCCTGGATTGTGGTTCTCACACTCACTAGTCCTCTGCCTCCTTCCTTGCGGCTCGTGTACAGTCTCAGGGTGCTGGATTTGGGATGGAATCCTCCATGCATTGTTAGTAGTTTTCTAGTCTTAATATCAGTGGCTTTTATCTCCTCCTTTGGCCAGCTAATTATTCCAGCAGGGTATCTGATTACTGGCAGGGCATAGCTGTTTATTGCGCGGATTTTGTTCTTGCCATTGAGCTGGCTTCTCAGGACTTGCCTTATTCGTTGGAGGTATTTAGCTGTGGCTCCTTTCCTTGTGACCTCATCGAGGTTGCCATTTGCTTGTGGTATACCTAGGTACTTGTAACTGTCCTCTATGTCTGCTATTGTTCCTTCTGGGAGTGAGACCCCTTCTGTGCGGATGACCTTCCCCCTCTTTGTGATCAGCCGACCACACTTCTCTAGTCCGAATGACATCCCAATGTCCGTGCTGTAGATCCTGGTGGTGTGGATCAGTGAGTCGATGTCTCGCTCACTCTTGGCATACAGCTTGATGTCATCCATGTAGAGAAGGTGGCTGATGTTGGCCCCATTTTTGAGTCGGTATCCGTAGCCAGTCTTGTTGATAATTTGGCTGAGGGGGTTCAGGCCTATGCAGAACAGTAGCGGGGACAGAGCATCTCCTTGGTATATGCCACATTTGATGGACACTTGTGCAAGTGGTTTGCAGTTGGCTTCAAGGGTGGTTTTCCACAGCTTCATCGAGTTTGCAATGAAGGCTCTCAGAGTCCTGTTGATGTTATACATCTCTAAGCATTCAATGATCCAAGTATGCGGCATTGAGTCATAGGCTTTCTTGTAATCAATCCAAGCCATGCACAGGTTGGTGTGTCGGGTTTTGCAGTCTCGGGCAACTGTGCGGTCTACGAGGAGTTGGTGTTTGGCTCCTCTGCTATTTACACCGGCTCATGTGTTTATCCATGTGTTTGCTTATCTTGGCCGCTATGATGCCTGACATGAGCTTCCATGTTGTGGAGAGGCAGGTTATTGGTCGGTAGTTGGGTGGGACTGGACCCTTTGATGGATCCTTCTGGATTAGGATTGTCCGCCCTTCAGTTAACCATTCAGGGTGAGTCCCACTTTGTAGCAGCTGGTTCATTTGGTCTGCCAGTCGCTCATGGAGGGCAGTGAGTTTCTGCCCTCCATGGGCAGAAACTCATGGAGGGCAGAAACTCTGCCCTCCATGAGGGCAGAGTTTCTGCCCTCATGGAGGGCAGTGAGTTTCTTTAGCCAGTAGGCATGGATCATGTCAGGCCCTGGTGCTGTCCAGTTTTTCATACCTGAGACTCTTTCTTGGACATCTGTCACAGTGATGGTTACCAAGGCTTGCTCAGGGAGGTTATTATGGTCCTCTCGTAGAGAGATCAACCACTGTGCATTGCTGTTGTGGGACGCCTCCCTTTCCCATATGCCTTTCCAGTATTGTTCAGTCTCCAGCCTTGGTGGGTCTACTCTGTTGTTATTACCCTGCCATTGAGAGTACACCTTAGTGGAGAAGAGCCGGTTAATCCTTCTGGATTCGTTCTCCCTTGTGTATCTCTTTAGGCGGCTGGCCAAGGCTTGGAGCCTCTGTTTGGCAGTTTCGAGTGCTTCAGGTATGGGCATCTGCCTGTACTTTCTGGGTACTGGTCTTTTCATTGTACCCTTGTGGAGCTCTGACAGTTGGCTCACTTCCCTCCTTGATACCTTGATTTTAGCCTCTAACCGTCTTTTCCAGTCTTTGCATGTAACCTCTCTGATTAGGGTTACTTGAGTAGTAGCATTCCAACAGATCCACATTTTCATCTCTCGCCCATTTCCATCTTGTTCCAGTAGCCCATTTGTCATCAAGGTGCTCTGGTTCCCCAACACCTGACGCAGACCTTGTTTGGCCGGGCGACGTCTGAGCCGGCATGTTATGCATTTTTGTGTCTCTCATGGTATGAGGTAGGCAGTAGCTTGAAGGGTCTTGCCTAAGGACCCAGACTGGATTCGAACCCTGCCCTCTCGGGTGATATACCGATGCCTTATCTATTGAGCTATCCAGCCAGCTAGATATACATATATATGTATATATATGTATATATATATATATATATATATATATATATATAATAACATCTGAATAATAGAATTGCCTCCTACATTTCTTAGCATAAACTTGAACTCTACCAGGTGAACGTGTGCTGTTTGTCCTTGTGCTGTAGATTTATGAGTAGCTGAGGGCAAATCTAATTTTCTTTTAATAAGGAAAGCTGAGAGTTTTGGGATAACTGCAGCTGACAAAATTTCAAATTCTGAAATGATAAAATTTGTTAGGATTAGGTGAGACTGCTAATGCGCACAACAGGCTAAGTTATTAGACTGACAAAAACATGTCATATCAGACATACACTGCTGGGATGGAAGTAAAGGACTCGGGGGGCGGCGGCGGCGGGGGGGGGGGGGTGATTAGAAATTCATTAAATAACCTAAATTGAAGAAATGGTAATATTTCATTTGATCCATGAGAACATGTTCATGCATTGCAGTAGATTAGAGAATGAAGGAAGGGAGGAAGGAAGGAAAGAAAACTGGATCCATTTATAAAACAATTGGACTTTTGTCTTTCAATCAATTTGAGTGATCATTTTTATGTATGTCATTTATGTATGCGTTTTTATTGTTTTTGTTTTGAAGTTTTTGGCTTCCATCTAAACTCTGCTCTGTTCCAGCAAACAGCTGAAACAAATTAATTTACTAGCAGCTGTTTCATTTAACAATCATTGAAATAAGGTTTTGATATCAATGCCACCAGGCACAAACGTTATGCAGCAACAAGTCAAAGTTATTTTATTGAAAACTCAATAACTTTTAAATGTAAATTCAAATATTTAGAACATAACCACTTCTCTACAAACAAACCTATTAGTCTCTGAGTATGCTAGCTCTTTCAGAGTGTTTTCCTTACTTTTCAAGTCTCACAGGACATGTGAACAACATCCCCCTTCATCACTGTCCTCTGGCACATTCTTATTTTGCTACCCTCTCTCCTGTCATTGTGCATCTCTACTCCCCCTGCTGGGCCAATCAGATGATTGTTGATGTAAGTCTGTTGTGTGTCTGTCTCCCACTGTTCACAGATAGACTGGCATGCCACAGAGTCTCCAAATACACAGACACCTCACACTGAGGCCATTAATGCTCGCACAGACAGCCCATACCATGTAATCACACGATGCATAGGACACTTAGCTAACTGATGGATTGTTTTTTTCCCTCCCAGCCTATGCATTGTTTTTGGTTCTTAGTGAATATTAAAACCCATCAGGTATAATGTCTCATACAGCGCAAAATAAACTGTGGTTTTCCATCTACAAATACATCCGGTCCCTGTCTGGAAGACTAAGGAAATACGTGACCAAAATATAGTCTTGGTTTAGACTTTTAGACAAATAATGACAAAGTCAAGGTCAAGATAACATTTCTAAAAAGAAAAAGGGTAAGAATTTTGGAAAAAAAATATTTTATATTACACACACACACAGAGAGAGGAGTAAGCTATCCCAGTATTTTCTGATCTAGAATACAGTTGGTTGTATATTTCATCTCCCTCTACAGGCAATCTAATATGGCTTTGCAGTCTGAGTCAGGGTGATGGGATGTTAAGCATAGTTGCCAAGTTCAGTGATTATAAGCAACTATGGGTGTTTTTAAAAAAAATTCACATTAATGTGTGTGTGCTTGCTCTTGTGTCCTCCACTCATCCTCTATGAACAGGTAACACCAGCAAACATTAAACTGATGAGAGGGACCAATGAGGGATTATACCTTTGCTTATCATGTATGTGCCTTTTGGGGGGGGAGGGATAAAAAAATCACAGAATGAAATTTGAAAGGAGGAGTGTGACATACAGAAGGGATGTGTCCAGCAGTGGTGGGTCTGAACCAGGACGGTGAGGAGAATACCACAGAGAGGAGTTGAGACTTTTAGAATGGTGCAGCAGCCTCAACCTGGTTCTGAATGTGGGAAAAACCAAAGAACTGGTGATGGACTTCAGGAGGAAACGGCATGTGCACATCCCACTCTACATCCACAACACTGCTGTGGACAACAACCTGCACATCAGGGGGTCATCAGGTTCATGACACTCTCACCTGAGAGCTCACCTCAGCCCATCGATCCTTACTACCTTCTTCGGAGGCACCATTGACAATGTGCTTACCGGCAGCATGAGAGCAGCAGCGCCTCAGAGAGGAAGGCACTGAGCAGAGTGGTGAGGTCAGCTGAAAAAAATGATTGGGATCACGCTGCCACCTATTGGGAACCTGGCAAAACAACGCTACCTGTGAGGGCAACAAGTATCGGCAGAGCCCCCACTCACCGTCGTCATGGACTGTTCTTTCGTCTAGCCTCTGGCAGAAGACACCACAGCCTGTCATGCAGAACAGTAAGGTTCCATGACAGCTTCTGCCCGACCGCCATCAGAGTTTTGAATCATTCCACATTATCAAAGATTATAATATGATTTTATGGGTTTTTTTTATTGTTTTGCATGTATCATTCCTGGTATATTTCATGCACAAATTGCAAATATTTTGACTAATTTATTTTTTTTGCACTTTTGGTGCAGTGCAGATTTGTCTTGAGCAACTAAAACTGGTTTTCAATGCTGATAAATCTAAAGCAATTATTTTTTCAAATGTGACTGTTCTATTGGAGAATTTTTGTCAAATAAGAGCTGACAGGTGCTGCTGCCTTTCTTGGCCAGGTCACCCTTGTGAATGAGGATTTGATCTGAGTGGGTCTTCACCCATTCAGATCAATTAAAGATTTAAGAATAAAAACATAAATTAATAATACAGCTTCCCCCGTTTTTGATTTGGCTCTTAATCTATTCTTTTCATATTATAATTTATCCTGCTAGCTCCTGTTTGTAGCCTAATATTCATAATAAATTCATTCTGCAGTGCATCTCTGATGTTATGTTGAATGACAAAAAGTCTGAATCTGAATAGTATCAGGACCCACTGAATCATGATGCCCCTGAATGCACCCCAAGCCTCAAGACAAGTCATAAAAAGATGTGTGCTGCTTAAAAAGGTTCCAACAATATTTCTGAGCTGTTTCCCTCTGTGCGACAGACTGGCAACCTGTCCAGGGTGACCCCGCCTCTCGCCCGAAACGTTTGCTGGAGATAGACACCAGCACCCCTCCTGACCCCACTAGGGACAAAGTGTTAGAAAATGGATAGATGGATGGATGGATGGATGTTTCGATCTGTAGGGATTATTCAGGGATGTTTCCTTTACCCTAGCCTCTATTCCCATGGCTTTTTTGGATATGGTGTTAATGTTGGCTCTACAATTCCTTTTCACTGCTATGCAGATCCAAAAAGGGGAATAAAACAATATAGTTGTAACAGTGTAAACACATTGCAATATACATTAAAGCAAAAAAAAAAGGTGACAAATTAAAATATACTAGGCTTAACGTTGAGCCTGTTTGGGAAGTTTTCTTTGTTTCAGTCTGCTCTACAGTAGTTTAATGTCCACTGTAGTGGATCGTTTTATTTGCTCAACCTGATGCTACAGCAGATCTCTTAGTTTCATCCAAAAGACGCATGCATGTACTGATTACTTTATTCTGTCTTTACTTCCTCAATTAGTCAGCTCAGCCACTGCTATGATTACATGCTGCTACATAAGCAGCTAATCAGCTAATTACTCAGAGCACAGAGGAATGAGAAGTGTGTGTGTGTTTGGGGGGTGGGGGGGGGGGTGCATGTGTGTGTAGGAGAGCAAGATCTCCTACATATGTGCAGTTTCCCCACACACTCTAAAAAGTGTATTTGGGCTGCAGTTCATGTTATGGACGTTTTTACATTAATCTCAGTTAATTTTGTTTGGTTTAGTGATGAAACCACTATTTGTGTTGTATTGGCTTAACTTATACATTTTTAACTTAAAGGAACTTTTGGCTTTGACTTTATTGAAACAATTAAGCTTCACCAGGGACAGATCCTGTACTAACCGGGGTGCTGTGGTGGTGCAGAGGTAGAGCACAACCCACATAAGGAGACCTTAGTCATTAACACAGCTGTCGCAGGTTTGATTCCTGCCTGATGACCTTAGCTGTGTGTCTTTCCTGTCTAACTACTCTAAAATAAAGGCCACTAGAGCCAATAAAACCTTTTTAAAAATCCTGTATTAGTCTACTTCTTTATTTTAAGTAAACTAAATTATTTGAATAAGACCAATTAAATTTGTCAAGTTAAACCAACTTGATAAATGAAGTTGGATAAACTCATTGAATTACTTGTTACCAATTGAAGCAATTCAATTAAGTTGGTTCAACTATTTTCTTTTTTCAGTGCATCTGAAGCTAAAGCAGCACTCTCCGCTTTTCTGCTGTGTGTCAGCAGCTGCAGTGTGACCTGCGAACACAAGCTGTACTGCTTTCGCTGCACCAACTCCCTGCTGAGTTTCTGAGTTTGTCAACTTGTCTTCTTCCTTCTTCACACTTTCAAGCTTTGTAAGACTACTCATGACTTTTTCAACATCCTCACATCAGTTTATGGATTTTAATCTTGCTTTTACAGTTCTCATTGTATCCATTTCCTCTATTTAAAATTTATATAACTGTTTTTCGCTTTTTAATCATCGAGGACCATGATTATGTCAATCTCCGATAGTAGTGAAACAATATTTTGCTTTCACTACCATTAACCTGCCCTTTGTCACTTCTCCAAATTGATATTATTCCAGTAAAAAAAATCAATTGAAAAAAGAATTGCATCTCCCCCAGTGGTTTGGTTTAAATGACTCAAAATAATTTCTGCCCCCCATTCTCTCCAATCTATCTCATTTAAACAAACACTGTGTGCTTCTTGGACCATCAACACATTTATGTGGTTAATTCTCTTCCTCACATCTCTGATTCCATCTAAATTTAATATAGAAACTCTGAAGTGGCTCATTACCAAAGATGGAAGGATTACCAAAAGAAAATACAGACACTTATCTAATGTCAGACTCATCATCATTGTTAAATGCTTGCTTAAGTTTTCCGATAAATCTTTTGAACTGGTAAACTTCTTGGTCACTATAACCCACTTTTTTTATAATTCATCTGAGATCTCACCCGACGGCATTTTTCTGATCGGGAAAACAATTTTCCTGCAACAGTTCTCTCACCAACAATTTATCCTTGATGAACAGAGGTATATTTGCAATTGTGATTTTTTTTTAGCAGGAATACTCAGCAGGGAAACAGACAAAAAGACATCATTCACAGCAATGCCCTTTTTTTGCCTTTTCCACACTGTCAACAAAAATGACCACAGTGCTGTTCATCTGAGCAGCAGGTTTAATGCTAACACCTACAACTTGTCCCACCACCAAACTGCACTCCTCCACAGTAGGTGTGAGACTACTGGGTATGATCTGCCTCATAACTTTGGTAAAATCCATTCCCAGCATTTTGCACCAAAAGGCAAAATTTTGGTTGTCACACATAGAAATGTAATCAATTAATGTAACTCCACAAAACAATAATCTAAGGATAATACCCAGAAAAAACCATTAGAGATAAAAAAGCAAAGATAGAAATTCTCAATCTCCCAGTCCACTCACCATATGCCCCTCCACCAACTCCCATCATGCAGTGCGAAAGAAAGAAAGAGAGAAACAGAGAGGGCGAGAGAACTAAACCAAAATATGACACGACTCCACCCTGCTTCACTCTAGCAGCAGCTAGAGCAGGGGTGGGCAACTCCAGGCCTCGAGGGCCGGTCTCCTGCAACTTTTAGATGCATCTCTACTTCAACACACCTGAGTCAAATAATGAGGTCATTAGCAGGACTCTGGAAAACCTGACTGCACTTGGGAGGTGATTCAGCTGTTGAATTCAAGTGTTTTGAACCAGGGAGACATCTAATAGTTGCAGGACACCGGCCCTCGAGGACCAGGATTGCCCACCCCTGAGCTAGAGGATCCTATCAGTCACAGGATTCCTATCAGTCACACTAGATGATTCACACCTGACTCAAACTCAAAACAAGTGACAATATGGAAGATGTTAAACAGAAGCTAAGAAGGGGAGAACACTGTTTTCTCAAATGGTGGTCTAAAAATGAAAACTGTAAAGTCTTAATTAAAATATGTGACGTTTAATTCTGCCTCGTGCTTCTAATTAACGTTAATCAGTCGGGTTGGATCAGACACAAACTCGGTCAGGTTGGAATTTCAGGCCCGATCTAAGCTAGCACAAATTTCACCTCCAGATGCGTATCAGCAGGAAGTTGTGCTGCTGTGTTCAGACCAGAGCAGGTGAGTTGTTCATAATTTAAGTGAAATCATTTAATTTCACTGTTCGTATGTTATTGTTGCAACAATCAATGTTTTTGACACTAAGGAGAAAACATTAGATGTGATCTAGATTCTCTGTTCGATTTGAATATTAATTAAATTCAACAGATTGTTGATTCTATATTGAATGACTTTATGTTTTTGTGTGTTTTATGATGTAAAGCACTTTGTAATGCCTTGTTGCTGAAATATACAAATAAAATTTGATTGATTGATTAAACTGCATAAAAATTATATGCAGCTGAATAGCCTATGCAGACAGAGTTTAAAAGTTGACAGGCAAAAATAGAATATGACGGAATTTTTCTGCCGCCGTCAGTCAAAATGACAGACAAACAAAATAAATACAGCATGACCTCTGCTTCAAGCTACATTTTTTTAATATCACCTAAATATAAAAGGTGATTTTTAATTTTTAAAGTTTATGCTCTTACCTTTTTCACAGTTTTGAGAGCTACCCCCTTATTTCATTTCAGCTACAATCATCTTAACTAAATGTAAAATAATATTAAAACTAAATTTTCCATGGGCGTGAATAATTTCCCCTAGATGAGTAAGATGTTTGACATTTATTAGATATCATGTTAAATGTCTTAAATGAAGTTGGCTAAATTGAGTCAACCATGAATATCCCAGAACAGTTTTCTGGTTTTGTCAGTGAGCATTTCACCCCACTAACAAAAAGAGGTTAGATTTGCTACATTCTATTGATGCCTGACAGACAGTAGAGTTGAGTAGACATTATCTTCGCTAACTAAACTGCTCTAGAGAGATTAAAATTAAAATGTTACAGTAGTGAAATTAAAATGTTACATAAATGTGAAAAAACTCTCTTTGTAGTTGTATTTAAAAGTGCAGGTATGAGAAGTATGAATCCCCAGTTATTGGAATTTTACCACACTCCAAATGACAGATATGACTGATTAGTTCACTAGGAAGCCTCATCAGTAATCTGCCTGCCAATCAAATGTGACCTTTTAGAAGAGGCTTAATGAATTAACAGGTTCACAGGAAGATCTAATACCAGCTTTTCATTCCATCAGTCAAATGTTGAGGGAAATCACTTGTTCTACTGCATCTGAACATGTGAAGTGTGAAAATATTTTTGACATGTTGTGTTCATATAGATCAGGGAAAACAGAAGCCAATGCTGACTATCAAACCTGGTCATACAGTACAGACATGCAGAGATGGAAACAGAACCAGCAGAAAGATAGATTGATGCAAAACATAGGAGCAAACTGTGTGTAAGGAATTACCTCCATCTTTACCCAGATGCCTTCGTTCTGATCCTGGATGTCGTCCAGCAGTTTTTTCATCAGTGAAGCACATCCACGCCCATCCACCAGGGGCGCTGTCAGCTGGGGGGAGCCATCCACAGACCTCCTGCTCTGCTCCTCTCCTGACTGGAGGTCACTCAAGGGCCCTGATTCTCTGCTGTCTTCCAATGATGGAGCAACATCACTGGAGGAGGAGCTGAAGCAGCTCACTGAGGTTTGTCTATGAGGATGCTGATGTCCACAGGAACATGTCACTTCACCAGAAAATGATTTGCTTTTTGATACTTTTTAACACAAAATATGTTGTCATACCAGTGACAGCAGGGGAGATGGACCGTAATCCCCGCTCCCCACTATGTTTCTCGTGTTGACTCCATTTTCTCCGGCGTCCCAGTCTACGTTAAGCTCTGACAGCTCCCAATCATCCACATCCTGCAGACCTCTCTGCTTCTGCTGTGAACAGGTTCAACAAAAACATCAGAAACCAATTTCAACACGTTGTGTATGGTTATGGTCAATGAGCCACGGTTCTGTACTGACCAGGGTGCTGGACTGTATCAGACTTTCTAGTTTCACAGCCAGCATCTCAGTTTCATGGAGCTGAGCAGGGAGAGCCAGGAACTCATCTGACCCATACCAGTGCTCTCTGGACTGGATCCTTTCTGATGGAACCTGGGATCCCTTCTGCACAAGAAAGGAGCATCAGCATTTCACCGTCTTTCTTCATATGTACAGTACTTCACTCCAAGAACCAGTCAACAAAGAAAAAGTACGGCAAGACTTTATTTGACGGGGTGTGCATAAGACTGACATGACACTGCCATAAGCATGACATAACACCTGTCATGAAGATGAAGTTTTCATGAATGTTTATGACTGTTGTCATGAAGTGTCATTTGGTAAATAATGACACTTCTAATGCAAAGTTGACAATTTTAATGGACTTTCAATACAAGTTTTAATTCAAAAGTTTCACTAGTCACTGAATGCAAAGTTGCAATAAAAGTGCATGCTTTTAATGCACTTTTATTGCAAATTTGCTTTAAAAATGTCATTATTTACCGATTGACATTGAGTTTTTTCCAAAGCAGCCATAAAATGATTCATTTCTTTAATGTACAAAAGGCATGCACCTTTTGACACCATTTCATGTTCAAATACATTTTTTTCATCTCAATTGGTAAATTGAGATGCTTTGGAAAAAACTCCACAAGTAAAAACTATAAATCGTTTTATAAGCACCATGACAGTAAAAACTGAATAGTCTCTGCAAAATCCTGGCTCCTGAAAAGAAATAGTCACCTTGTGCCCCTGCCGGTTCACTGTCCACCCTGCATTCCTGCTTCCACCCCGCTGAGCATCAGATTCCTCTCCAGATGCCTCCAAGTCTGAGGACAGAAGCTGCTCTGAAATGGGGGATGGTAGGGAGGAGTCCGAGTCACCCATACTGACTGCATATATCCTTTTCTGCCTCCTTTCTGTTTGGGTGGATATTTCATCCAAAGACATCAGGCGGCAGACGGGCAGGCTGTCATTGGCGCCAGAACTTCCCTCAGGTTTTCTATGTGTTGAGCTCATATGGTGGTTTTTGAGGTTGTCCTCAATTGTTTTCTGTAATCAAAATCTTTAGTTAGAGATGACAACTTTTGCTTAACATACTTTTAAAAAGTGGAAGCAATAGTCAATTGTTTTCAAAAAGAAATTTTCCAAAGTGCAGCTGAGAAGAGAAACGTTTAAGCCTTTTATCATCTAGAAGAAACCACTTGCAATGGATTTGATTCATTGTTTCTATTTTCACATTTTATTTATAGAAAATAAAATATGATGTTACCCATCAAAGTTAGAAAGTTGAAAAAAATGTAATAGTAGAAAAAAAAGTTTCTATTCTCTGTGCTAGGGGAAATACATGTATTTGGTCTCTATTTTGAAATGTCCAAAGAACCATAATCTGTCCACCAAGACAGGAAACATGGGTTTGATGATGATAATAATAATAATAATAATAATAATAATAATAAGTCAGAACAAAACTTTCCAGCTATTAGGACATTTTTTTCTTTTCTTGGTCATTCATAAAAGTCTTAATTTTAAATGTGGTCAATCAAATGCTTCAAGAACACAAAACACCCATATATGATTATGATTAGCTTGATTTCTGCCCAAATACAACCCCTGGCAAAAAGTGCAGTAACTACCCTACAAAGATGTTGAGTTATTTTAAAAATAATTAATGAAACTGTTAAAAGCTTACTAGGGGGTTAAAAAGTATAAAACTGATTTTTGCAAGGAAATAATTTAAATCCATGTGTTAAACAATACATCGCATGCATTTTTGATTATAAATGCAATATTTAACCAAGCTCTGTTCTGGACCAAAACATCATCAGAAGAAAACACTTTAATTTGAATATCATTCAGTAAAATAAATATTTGAACCATTACAATAGATTGGATTGGTTATGTGGCCAAGTGTCAGTCACAGATGGATTATGTATGTAAAGCCTTTCAATCTCTCCATTAAAAACTTTTCACCATCATGAGTAAAAACCAAAGAGATGCCCAAAGACTTCAGGGACAAGATAGTAGGTCTGGACACGGTTGGAATGGACTGCTACAGTCAGCAACAAGCTTGGCGAGAGTGATTGAGATTATCATCACAGAGTCTAAATATATAGTCAGTGACCAATCAGGAGCTCCATGCAAGATGGATGCAATGGGGTAAAAATGATGATCAAAAGAAGAGAAGCATGTGAATAATCTAAGAGCAGCTGAGATCACATTCAACAATAACACCACTGGTAGCACAAGTCACTGAGAAGCTGCAGAGCGCATCTGTGCAGTTCTGTGTTATGTTTGTAAGTCAACAGCTAGAAAAAAATCAGAGACAACTTGGGAGCTATCAGCTTGTGATAGGATGACATCATAGTCAAGCTTCTGGGTGTCACCCCAACTTGATGTGTTTGGAGATAGAGAAACGATAAGGTAGGATTGTTTCCCATCATTCCATGTTCCTCTATCATAGAACACTGGCATCATAAACCTGCAAAGATGAATCCCATTTGAGCGGTCTATTACTGAGAAATCACAAGTGTGTATTGTGAATTTGTGAAGCCTTAAGAAATTTAGTTTGTCATAAAACCATAGAATCTTTAACATAAGATTTCCTATGATTTTTCTCTGTTCATGACTACTTATTTTTTCCCCTCAACATTGAACCATGTATTTTTTTTCCTTTGAACAATTAACAATTAATTGTTAGTACAAATTTAGTATCAGATCTGTAATTTTTTTTTATTGTTCCAAAGTAAAACAACTGATTTAGCACCATGCAGGAGTAATGTTTTTTGTTAGGGATTATGTATGTTTGTAGAGTAGCTCAATACTTTTAACAGTCATTGAAACAGATAGCATCCCCCCCCCCCACCCCACCCCACACACACACACACACAAGGCTGGAATGACAAAACAAATAAATCTGATTTAGTCGGATTTTGTTTTTAATCCTAGCATAAAAGTCACATTTCCATGTTAAACAAAATGCTAATAAAATAAGAACAAAATCAAAAAGGTATAGAAATTAGCTCAAACCTGAAGACTCTCGTTGGATTGTGGAAGGTTTCTCAGATCAACCGAGTCCAGTTCTAGCCAGAACTTGGATCTGTCTGGAGGATTCACAAGAGAGGGGGTGCTCTGACTCAGCTCAGCCTTATGCTGCAGCTCAGACTGCTGCCTGGCCTTCCTAAAACTGCCTCTTGATTTGGTTCCTTTGTTTGAGAATAAGGCTGCTCTCTTAGGAAGGGATGGCTGTGTGGGGGAAGATTCAGTGCTGTGACTTACAGCCTGCAGCGGGCGTTTGGAGCTTTCACTGTATTTGGGCATGTCACTTTGATTTGTGGGTGTTTCAGATGTAGAATGGGTGTGGTTGTCTATGTCACTGGGCAGAGAGTGCTGAGGTAAACTCTTGTGCAGTTCAAGATTTGAGTTTGTGGTGTGAATGATATTCTGGGAGGTGTCCTCCACTGTGGACTCTGTCCCCCTGTCCTCAGGATGGTCACTGGGACTGTAGTCACTCAGCTCAAAGGCAGTGATGCCACAGTCCAGGGAGAAGTAGTCCTGGCTGCAGCGGATCGTCAGCTGACCACAGTCGTCCACCTCTGTGAGAGCATCCAGACGGGTCTGAATACAAATAATTCAATATTCAAGTTCCAGACTGTCAGTAACCAAGCCAAATGAAAGAAACTACCACAATGTTTTTAGACATACAGTATCTGATAATGGTTCAAGGAATCCTTCCTTCGACTACATTTTAATTCCAAGTGTAGATAGAAATTTAACTTCATCTGAAACCAACCTGGTGCTGGTCCTGGCTGAATGCCTGCAGGATGTCAGTCTGCCGGGTGTAATTTCCGTTAGGGTCCTGTAGACCCTGCAGCAGACGCTCTTTCAGAACCAGAACTGAGACTCTCAGCTGGTGCCACAGCAGCTGCACTGTCCTGGAAAAACACAAAAACATTAACAGTGCTTTTGATTAAGCCTACTTAAATATTAATATACACCGCAGAATTTATACCTTGCTACAATAATTTTCTTGTGGAAACTCACCTAATGTCTACAATGATGTTTACAGAGTAGGACAGCAGCTTCAGGGAGAACTCTGTCTCCAGTAAAGCATGAATCTGCTCCACATGGTCAGAAATGTCCTCACAGATGTCCTAAACATACATTCAAAAGTGAGCAGAATGTCACAAAGCAAATATACACTCATCAGCCTTAACACACTGTGTGTGTAATAGAAAAACATCTGCAGAGCAATGCCACTGAAAAAGCAGAAGAGGTGGGAGGGAAGTTTGACACCAAGGATCCACTTTTAACAATGAGTCAGTTTCATGTGGGACTGGCTCCACATGAAGTGCCGACATCAAGAACATTACAGTTTTTCTGTCGCTTTGGTACATTTTCCAAATCAGAAATGAGCAAGGTGCAACTGCTTTTGCACATCATCCAAGTGATTATGTACAATTCCCTTCTGTTTCCTACGTTATGAATTGCTTATGTCATGTTGATCAAAATATACCATATGGGTCTCCACCCACACATGCAAAATGCCTGAACAAGTTGTCAAAATATGTCAGACATATATCTATAAATTTCAAAACGGAAGAAGAGTCAGAAGAGGTTGAAGACATAATGCCAGTTTCCATCATATCAACAAGATCAGGTAATGGTGTGTGACCCACAGCACAAAGCAGCAGGATTCTGATGGAGTTCCTCTCACCCTGCTCCTCATTCTTTAACCCCGCTGAGGAATTTTTCTCAACATGGAGATGGACAGTATATGACCACATACACAGATGGCTGCTGTGGAGGGTGCGTGTGACGACATCACAGTGACTGCCTAAAGAGGCTGGATAAGACAAAAAGTTTCTTTCCACACTGAATTGAGGGAGAAGGTATTCGTCGGGGTATGGATAGAACTTGTGACCCAACAGTCGGGAAGGTCAGGAGGTGTAGGTAGAGGAAGTGCTGTAAAGATAATGACTGTTTTTTTAACCTGCCAGTTGCAGAAGTTAAAAATGTAATCAAGACCCAGACATCATTTCTTATTAGAAGATTAAGGCGTGGCATGTCATTCAAATTTGAAGCACTTACTCAACCAATAACAGGATCACCACAGGATTTAGTATTTTTCTGTAAGCTCAAATATATTTGATATCACCGCCCCCATTTATGATTTATGAATGCTGAGAGAAAATTCAGAGGATTTTTGACTTTGTCGCTTATGATGGAAACTTGTAATGGGCCATCATACTTAATCGCACTTTTCTGGACCCTCAAAGACGCTTTACAATGAAATCAGTCATTCCCATTCACACACACATTCACAGACTGATCAAGCTACTGGATGGTAGCCACAGCTGCTCTGGGACAGTCTGCCATGCACCGCTCCCATTGGCCCTCTGACCACCAGCAGCAGTCAAGGGTGAAGTGTCTTGCCCAAGGACAGAAGGAAGACAGAATAATTATGTACATTTTCAAACTCCTACCACCGTCGTCACCATCGCTCCACTGGCTGTATCTCAGAATGCAATGTTAAGAAATGATTGTCCACATTTCTTTTCTAATCAATATTTTAGAATTTCTACTTTGAAAGTGTGCTCCTCTTCTGAAGCCACTTCTTAATGATGTTCTTCCAAAGTTTCTTCCCTCAACTTCTTTTTCTAGCAACTGTTCAAGAGACCAGCAACAATTCTAATGACGTTATCTCGCATTAGTGGAAACTTCTGGAGATTTGTGAAAGTACACAACACACGGCAACGGTAACCAGAAATGCAAAGTTGAATTATCATACCAGCAGATTTTCTTTGAGGCCAGAGTTTAAAACAAGTGTTATTTGGATTCTGATGTGGTGCAGAATAAGCTGCTTTAATAACACATGATCATAGAGCATAAATATTATTCTAAGATTTTCCTGTTATGTAACACCCTAACTCAGAATGGCAGAGAAATGATTTTTTTCTTGATCTTTAACAGCAAAAACCAATCTGCTCCTGAACCAGTTAGGGAACCAGATTGAATTACCATGGAAACAGGCCTAGGTAACAAGTAACCTGCAGCTGAACTGAGCTCAGTAAACCACTAATCCTGCTTAGAGTGCAGCTCCCACATCTCCCCAGTTTTTACACACACTAAGTGGTAATCAGGCTCACTAGTGGCTTGTATTTTTATGTTTTTGTTTTTTTTCCACCTGTGCTGCAGGTCCTGGGGAAACCTCAGACTTGTGAATGACTCCCAAACATGCTAACCTCCACCAGGACAAAGATCCTCTCAACCTCCAGACTGGATCACATCCCCTGCCTACCTGACCTCCTCTACTCTCTCTGGAAATTAAACAAGGAAACACTGCACCATTGCCATACTGCTCTCTGTTGGCTTCAGGCATAGCCAGATTCAACATACCCTCACCAATCCCTCTCCTCCTCCTGCTGCCTCTCTTATTACTTCCCTGTTTGCCATAAAACATATTAAAATGCTCTTCTTTGTAATAATTGCTACAGGATGGAACATAACAGGATGGAAGTAAGAAACATTCCTATTTGTAAAAAAAAAAAAGAAAAGAGAAATTTTGTTCCACTCAAACTTTTAAAAAAAAGATAGAAATTTTTGTTCCACTCAAACTTTGCTGTGTGCAGTTCTATAACTGGCCCATTTTTCTATTGTGCCGCCTTTGAGAAAGCAGGTGACCTGGCACTGAACCCCCGGGTGATCCTCTGCTTCTATCTTTGGCTGCTGTTGCATGTTGCTCCATGGTGACCTCCCTGAACAAGATAACACTTCTTGTTCTGCCGCTTCCTGAATTATAACAGGCACCTAGCCAGTCAGAATGTAGGTCAGATACTCTGCCGGCCTGTCTCATGCTACGTTGGCTAACACTCTGACCTACTGAGAACTGGCCTGTGCACATTACTGTACACTACAATATGAACTACAGCAGGGAAGTTGTAGTGTGCTTTGCTGCAACCTGAAGTGTGAAATACACTTCAGTGGAGTTTGAAAACAAAATATATGTATATGTTTATGTCTGCTTGAACAATGTGTGTGCCCTGTTGATTTTTTTTTTTTCTTTTTTGGGGGGGATTTTATTGTAATCCATGGGGGGTGTGGCAGAAAATCTTAAGGAACCACTGTTGCAGGTGAAAAACTTTAGCTGAATCACCATGGCATTATATCATTATAAGCTAGCTAGTGTTGATGTCTTTCATTATCGTAATGCATAAATTATATTACTCTGTAAGTTGAGACCTGTTGCGGTACTGAAATGTTATGTTATGGTGATGAACAGTGTCTTTTTGAAATTATAAATAGATAAATGCATAGTACATTTACGTTTTAATTCAATCACCTTCCAGTGAATTCACTGAAAATTCACTTGGATTTCACTGGAATCTGCAGTAAACCTTTATTGGAGCCACAGTGGTATTTCACTGGAACCGCAGTGGTATTTCACTGGAATTGCAGTGGTAAGTTCACTGGAATCGCAGTGAACTGGAATTACAGTGGGACTTCATTGGAATTGCAGTGGAATTTCACTGCAGCTCAAGTCTCAATTCCAGCAGAGGTTCACTGCAATTCCAGTGAAAATCCAGAATTGCAGTGAGATTTCACTGGAATTCTAGTCTCAATTCCAGTAAAGGTTCACTGCGATTCCCGTGAACTTACCACTGCAATTCCAGTGAAATACCACTGCAATTCCGGAATTTCACTGGAATTGCAGTGGGATTTCGCTGGAGTTGCGGTGAAGTCACCCGGCCCGCCACTGACTTGTTTCACAAGTGGATGAATGAAAAAAAAATAAAAACAGTTACAAAAAGTATTTCACTGTAAAGATGTTTTGTTGCAACCTAAAGTGTGAAATACACTTCAGTGGAGTTTGAAAACAACCGATGTTCAACGAGACATATTGTAGGTTTACGTCTGGTTGAACGATGTGTGTGCTTGGGGCTTCAAAGAACTGCAGTGAGAGCTGTTATCTACAGAGGAAACATGGAACAGAGCTGAACCTTCTCTGGAGGTTATTGTGGTTCCCTCCTTAAACAAAACAACCCACTCACCTTGAACCCCTCGCTGCCCCTTTTCCCCCACCTGATTGTGTATTGGATGGTCTGATGCATAGAATTGAGTCAAAAGAAAAGAAGTGGAAAATATGTAAGGGAAGAATTTAGTCTAAACTTTAGTCCAATAGAACATTTTACCCCAGGACATCTAGTAATTGTTTGCTTACAATGAAACACTGTTTGTAGAGATTTCATAATTAAAACAAATAAAATGCAATTCTCACAGTAAATAGAAATTATAGGTATAAAGCACAATAAGGAGGATTTAAGCGGGCGCAAGGAAAAGAAAGCATGTCCAGGCCATGATACATACATACCATTAATACAAAATCTCAGTAAGGTTGCATGAAATATTCTCTCATGCATTATTATAACATATCAGACACTCAAATTTATCAGAGACTCTGGTTGGCAGAGAGTGTGTGTGGGCGTGTGTACAAGCACACACTCAGTTTTGACATCAAAGCTCTATCATGTCAGTCTAAAACTGGTGAAAATGTCAGTGGGGTCTTTCACATGTTTGAGTAATTTACACAAACTTTTAAATACTAATAATGATACACACACACACAAACACACACGAGCATTCAACAGAAAGCCTGTCAAACTGAATCAACACAAATCATCAATAAAGTCTATCGTCCAATCTGAATCATTTAAAACTTAGAAGATCTTTGGTCCAAGCAGCTTGGACCAAATGTTTGTGTAAATACATTTATATCATCATTTAAAACAGGGGTGCCCAAAGTGGGTCCTCGAGGGCCGGCATCCTGCATGTTTTAGTTCTCTCCCTGGAGGTAGTAACAACCTTTTCTGCATGTTAATGTTCTTCTTAGGCCTTTTAATGAGCCATGATCCAGGTGCTTTAAACCAGGGAGAGAACTAAAACATGCAGGATGCCGGCCCTCGAGGACCCACTTTGGGTACCCCTGATGTAAAGCATGCACATACAGAGCTACATGGTAAATCAACGTGTCGATGATCTAATCTCGCTGTATATTTCAAGTCTTTGGGGTAAACGGGTATTCCAACACTTTGTTCTGGTTCTAATCTTCTCTTAAACCTTATCGTGAAGCTTAAATATTCTAAAATAGTTTCAGCTTCTCTGTTTCACCTTCCACATTACTATTATTGTTTGTTCATCTCTTCTTCCCCCCAAACATATTGAGCACTAGAACTGATCAACTGATGCTATGAACTCTGCAAACTCTTTTCAAGACTAAAAGAAAATTACCACTTTCATTGGCAATAACCAAATAAAGTGAGAACCATGTTAAAAAAAGAAAATTAGCATATTTTTTTGTTGACTGAATTAAGAACAAAATCCTGTATACAAGTTGGCTTAGAAAAACAAAAAGGCAATTGGAGATTCTGCTCCTCCGTTTGTCTGGGATTATACTTTTATGTTCAGACTGAGACATTACAAAGTAGTGCAGGTCAAAATGTTTTTGGTAAGTATGCAGATGTTTCTTCTCTTCTTGTCATAAGTACAAGATGAATATCTGTCTTTTGGTCGACATGTTACAGTGCTGCAGTTTTGCATGCCTCCTATCTCAGAACTGCTATGTGTGGATCATCATGGTATATTAAAAAGAGAGAGCTAACACGACCAAACACACAGTCGCAATACACACTTAATGGAGCAATAAGAAAAACACACACACATTTTTTACTCTCCAGTCACGTACATTCAAGATATGAACTGTCAATCAGAAGCTCATACATCCAGCAGCATTTCTAATTGCCCAAAATCAATCTAAAACAAGTAGACTTTTCCTTCAGGTCCAATCGCTGCTCAGCTTCATCACCACCAACATCAAGGGCTTCTTACTGGCCGTGTTCAAACTGCTCATGACAGCTTGGCCTCATCCATACCCATTCAATCTAATAACCTTCAACTCCTTCACTACAGCCCATCAACGCAATGTATTTCACCTTGGAGATCAAAAACCATGTGTTCCCTCCTTCCCTGGAGTATTCAAATTAAACAGCTTCAAAGACAACCAAGACCCGCTGTTGTGATACAAAGACTTGTTACAGTTATTTCTTCAAAGGGACAGCTTGAGTGATAACACTGCAAACTCTAAAATGTATTATAAGGTTGTATCCACAGCAACCCTACAATTCATTTCCATGACTAATTTAAACGAATTTAAATGAAGTACCAGCTGAGAACTATATCTCATCTCTTTAAGTCCTAAATCTGAATCCTTACACACAAAAGGTATGGAAAGTCCCTTCCTGATGGGCTCAGTGCAGAATCAATAAGAACATTTTTAAGTTACACCTGGTTTTTCTGCTTTTTCATGTTGGCACAGTCTGTTGGTTTCAAGACCTGCTTTTCTGTGACAGTTTCCTTTTGTGTTCAAGCATTTTGACCGTGTACATGTATATACCAGGAAACACAATCTTTTCCTTTTCTCATCAAAACAAGCTATTCTCCGATTCCCTCACACACTCGCAGTGTACCAGCAAAAGTCTCCCAATCCTTTTTCTAGACTGGCAAAGATTTGGATCAAAGTAAGTCTGAAAAATGTAATTATGTAAAATAAATATTAAAATCATGTTTTGTGATGATCCTTTGTTAATCAACCTCTTTAATAAAAAGTGAATTTCATAAGGCATTGAGGGTCACTTGAGATTAACAGATCATTTCTATTAATGCAAAAATGATGAGTAAGATATCATTTCTTCAAATTAAAAGTTTGCCTAAACTAAGACTGCTTTGCTTTTAAAATAATGAGAAAGCCGTGTTTTGTAAGATACAATTTTAATGGTGGCATCTCTGGATGCCTTTTAAAGTAACACCTTAAACCAGTGGTGCCCAAAGTGGGTCCTTGAGGCCCTCCATGTTTTAGTTCTCTCTCTGATTTAACATACCTGGATCAAATGATGGCTCATTAGAGGCCTAAGAAGAACATTGACCTGCTGGAAAGGTTGTTACTACCACCTTTAGAGAGAACTAAAACATGCAGGATGCTGGCCCTCAAGGACCCACTTTGGGCACCACTGCCTTAAACACACTGCTGTGTTTAGGCCAACATGCAAAAACCAAAGCAGGAACAGAATTTATTGATGTTTAGTTCATCTTTGGTGTACGGTTCCAGATCAAACAGGAAGAAAAATATTATATATAACTTTATGAACTAGTTAAGAAAAGTGTCTATTAAACTACAAATCAAAACAATTGTTTTTATAAAAATATTTGTTGAAGCTTGTCTGAGTGTGTCGTTAGTTATGTTCAAAGAAACCAGTCTGGTTCTTTCATGAACTGAATTTCCATCCAGGGAGGACAAAGCCATTCCTTCAAAAACATACTGAAAGGAAGATAACAGTTTTCAAGTACACTCAGGGACAAATAATATTCTGTGGTTTAACTAAAACTGAAATGTTCAGTCATAAAGAATTTTTTTTTGTTAGGATCTAGGGTTGTTTTTTAAGTTTTTCTGGGTATACACTTTTTTAGTTTTGATCGTTTGTTATCTCTTTAACCTTAGATCTTCTGTTAGATCAGACTTGGTTCTGCTTTACTTTTAATTAAACTGCTTTTAATTATTTTAGTTAGATTTTGTTTATTTGCTTCATGTGTTTAGTTATACTTTGTTTTGTTAATAGTTTCCCAGCTCCCTTGGTGTTTATTCTCCTCGCCATGTGTGTTTACTATTTTATTTTAGTTGGGTTTTTTTATTGCTTTTTTTACAAACACATTATGAACATTTAAAAATAGCAAAAACCCAATACAGCATTCATAAACCTCTCATCCTGCCATGCAACCAAATCCCTGCAAATCCTGATCCCACTCCAGTCCATAAGGTAAAAGGGATTTTTCAATCCAGTTTTAAGAATATTCCATTTCTTACCTTTTATCGCCCTTTGATATTTTCAGATCACTCATTTTAATACCGTAAAAGAGAAAAAAATCTAAATCCTTTTTCAAAGAGAAGAAAAGAGCATCAAAAACTCTGTTGCTACTATATAAGAAATAACACACTAGTAGGGTGTGTGAGGTGTGTGTAGGGGGCTGGAAGTGTTTGTGACCTAGTTCCTCCATTAGGGTGTTGGTGTCGAGAAGACGAGGCAACAGTTGGATGGTTAATTTTAGGACGAGTCTAACCCACTCCTCGCACATACACGCAGGCACCCACACACACACACTCAATGTATTGCAATGCATAAATGAAGAAGCAATGTACCAGACCAAAGACCATGGCTGACAGAAAAGTTCATTTTTTATATACGTACATGTAGGCACTAGTGAGGCTTTTTCAACAGTAGGTGGATAGAGAGAGAGAGAGAGAGAGACAGACAGAAGGGGGAAGAATGCAGCAAGTGGTGTGGGGCTGGGAATCAAACCGTTGAGAACTAGAGCCTCTGTTTATGGTCCATCAACTCTACCACTGAACAATGTGGCATCCACATACGGTAATCTTCCTCTTCATAAAACCCCAAGAAAGCAAACAGAAATCTTGAAATGAATAGTTCTAAATTTGTAGTTGTAATGAAGTCAAGTCACTGCTATCCACATGACTCCTCTATGAACAGAAGAGTCACATGAGCATTTTGCCTCCTAAGACTTTGGACTCCAAAGACTGAAAATCAACATTTTTCTATGTTTGCTGTCTTTGGTAGAAACATGGCGGCTGCTACTGTGAGAGCTATGAGGGCATGATGGGGCAGATAAGAAGAAAATGAGAAAGCAGTAAGAGTGAAGTCCATTTCCAGAGAACATAATGTGCTTCATCACTAAAATAATGCAGACTGCTTTTAGGCTAGCTCTACTGCAGAATGAGACCAAACCAGTCAGAACAGTGATGAACCCCAGGTCCTGGAGTTATCAGGCACATCTCAAAAGAACAGTGGGTTCCACTTTCATGACGCAGCATATGAGAGTACCAGCAAAGATCTGCTGTTTGGTTGATTATTGTGTTTTCAAAATATTAGACTCCTAGCCTAGGGATCTGTTTCCTCACCTGACAAAGTAAAGGGTGGCGCCCTCAGTGTTGCTTCTCCCTACAATGATCTCAGTGTAACCACCCAGACTTGCTTCAAACTCTTACATCCCACTAAATAAAACGGTTTTGGACATCTAAGCCTCCAAGTAATAGCTTAAAAACCTTACAAAAATGTAAAAGATGCACACCTTGCTGCTGCATGATGCATGACTGTGTGACTCTACCCAAAGAGTCACACAGTCACTGCAGTGATACAACACAGAGTAAAAACAGCTGTTGTCACAGCATAAGTACAAGGTGTGGAGTGAAAGCAAACACACATGCACATGTACACACACCTTACAGGTTGCTTGGGTGAATGTCATGAGTTTTGTTTGTTTTGGGGGATTTTTTGTGATCTACACTGGCTTGGAAACGGTTGCCCCAATGTTTTTATGGCATTTCTCTCCTGGACTGACAGCTGAACCTCCCAGACTCAAATAGTCTGAAGACCCTCAGAAATGCTAGAATTAGTTATGACATGCATTTAATATAAACTATGTACAAGATGACATTAAAATGTTGTTGTAAACATTCAATACAATACAAACCATTAATTAAGAATAATTAATGGCTTATTTACTTTACATTTTTATTTATTCTAACATCTAACTTGATATTTTTAATGTTGGCAAACATCTTCAGCTGGCATTCAATTCATTAACTGGTCTTTTGTCTATAACCTGATTTAATAAAGAACAGTTGTCAAAGTGCATAGTAGTTTTCTGTACAACTACTTTGTATTATAAGGATTTTGATAGTTATAATAATGCTGTTTGATTCAGTGTTAGATTAATTTTCAGCTTTAATTATTCTTATTTTTAACAATAATATGGTGATTAAAGTGACCAACTTAACAATTTTTACAATGTTAAATGTTCATGTTAGTAGATGCCTGGTGTTGAGTAGAAAATCATGGATTTTGTTTACACCAAAGACATCCTCCACAAACGAATGGGAGGCAAGTGTTTAAAAGCATGGCTTCAATGTGTAAAAATGGTGAGACCTCATTAGAAATATTTGTTATTGTTTTACTCACTGGTTTCACTAAAGAAATGAGACAGGCCAGGACAAACTGAAGTGGGGGTGGGGGTGGGCAGGCTGCTACCAGGACTAAGGAAGACATTAATCTTTGGAGAGGACAAAAGTCAAATGCTCTATTGAAAGTGTTTTGTAGCTGTAGCTTTTTAAGTCTTACTATTTCACAGAATCCCATGGAAGTGTTTAGAACACATAGCAGCCTCTCCCTTGCAGAGCAGCTCCGTTCAGCTGTTGGACTCCACCTGCTGTATGACACTAAGAATAGTTCAGAGGAGTCCATACCATTACTTAGACACACACCCAGACACAGAAACAACACACACACACACACAGAGACAGCAGCTGCATCAGTATAATCATATCCTACAGTCTCTCCGTGGCAAGGTCGGGTTATAGAAAAATGCCCTGCAGGCAAACGCATTATAAAAATGACAGAGATACAGAGAGAGGTGGAAGAGAGAGATTGCAAATGATGGAGAGGATAAGAAAGAAACAAAAGCCACAAAAGGGTAGGAAGGACATGATGAAGGAGGAGAGAGATCACCAGGGGCATGAATGTGATTTCAAACAGCCGTCTGAAGATGTGTCTGTTCCCATCGCCGGCTCACTCAGTGAGTCTGCTCAACCACAAACCTCCTTTTCTAGAGAAGCTCTAAACCCCTACAGCCAGGATGTCACCTGTCAGAAGGGGAGACTGAGTCCTAGCCAGAAACCAGACATTAGCTGTTTTTGGAATTCATAAATGTAGGTAAGTTAAATGTTTTCCAGTAGGAACAATGAAAACAGATGAGGCCTGTTTCACAAGCTAAAATAAAACCTTAAGCTGGGATTTCAAACTTAACACATCAGCCATTTAGTTTTACAAAAATAATCAAGCAAAACATTTTAGAAAAGCTTCATATCTAGTGTAGCAGCTAGTCTGGTCAGGGTAGGATGATGATGGTGTTTTCTCAGTGAGTAATCTAGTCCAGAAATGACATTTTACTGTTATCTAACACTTTTGATTAGTTTGTATCCAGTCAGATATTGACTTTACTGGGTTAGTAAGCTACGCATTATAGAACTGCTGTATGTATAGCTAAAATTGAGACAATTTGTCAAGTTGTCCTAAATTTCTCCCAAAATCAGTTGTGTTAGGGAAAACCTAAAACAGGGATTTCAGATTTCACTTTTTATTTACACTTTGTTTTTATAAGTATGTAGCTGAACTGGTCAGATTAGATGATTAGATATTGTTTTAAGAATACACAGTCCAGTCATATACCATGCATCAAACCAAATGAACTGTTATTTGTTCAAAATGTAAAATTCTGAAAAGTTATGCAATTCACAACAAGAAAAGAATTTGTCACATCATATTATTATGATCGTATAATGCAGTATGTAACAAAATGTTTTTTTTCTATATACTATTTGTTAAAACTGTCACCATATCATGACAGTGTAGAGTAAGAGTCGGATAATCTGAGCTACTACTGCCGTCTGCAGAAAAACACCCCCCAGGTCAAAAACACCCAATCAGAGCCAGGAGGAGGGGCTTACCGCCATCAATCATGCTCAATCATGCTAAATGTTCTAATGGTGAAGAAACAACGTGCAGTGATGACTGATAGTTGTCCTGTGGACAGATTCCCCCACCTGGGGTGTGAATCTCTGCATCTGGTCCAGAGTCACCATGGGCCTCTTGGCTGCATCTGTGATCAGAGCTCTCCTTGTTCAGCTGGACGTTTAAGTGTATGGCCTCTTCTTGGTAGGTTTACATTTGTGCCAGACTGTTTCCATTTCCAAATGATATATTAAACAGAGAGATGTTCAAAGTTTGGGAAATATTTTTAGAGCCAAAGCCTGCTTTAAACTTCTTGGCCTGTTTGTTGTGTTCCTTGGACTTTATGATACTGTTTGCTCTCCAATATCCTGTGAACCTCTGAGGCGTCACAGAGCAGCTGGATGTGTTCTGAGATCAGATTACACTCTGTTTAGTAATTAGCAATCATCAGGCAACTTCTGAAGGCAATTGGTTGCACTCAGAGTAAAGGGGGCTGAATACATTTTTCACATCACATTTTGTTTTGAATCATGTATAATTCTATAATGTATTGTTGTATACCACTTTGTGCTCTACATTTTGTGGAAATATCACTATAAATTTTGAAAATATTAATACAGAGAAATTCCTGTGATTCAGCAGACTTAGACAATGAATTCTGCAATAAATAATAAATATGTTTTAGGAAGTTTTCTAGAGTTAGGTGAAGCATTTGAGTCCTCTCAACAGAACAGTTTTCTTTGGAAAATTTAAAAGCGATGAGACTGGTTAGATATGACATGCCTTTTATCCCATCGGCATCTCCACAGGAGGTGGGATGCCAGAGATATTCTCCACGTTGTTGTAATACAGAAATAATACCAGGAGGTGGAGCCATCAACCAACGAATGAGCCTAAGGCTACGCAAACATCAAGTCAGGCAGAATGTAGACTGTTTCACAGCTAAATCATTAAATTTTACATGAGCAATTTATGCACTACAAATCTGCATACGATCTCAATATATTACTAACACATTATTTTAAAAAAATGTACATGGTGTTTTGTTATTGTTTGCTAATTTGCCCAGTATTCTCAATACTAGAAGGCACAACAGGTTCCATCTCTCTATTGCTGTCTTTATTAACTGTAGAGGCAGCAAAGTGACAGTTCCGCAAATAAAGCTTTTAAGACTGGTGAAAAATAACACAAGACACATTAGTACACATACACACGCGTGCACACCCACCTACACACACGCCCCCACACACCCCCACACACACACCCACACACACAATGACCTCAGAACCCAAACAGTAAGCTGTTGTTTTATGCTCTGTGACACACACATTATGCAAAAGTTTGGGTTTGTCGCTTCCCTGAACTGCACTGAGCATCAGCACATGAAGTTTACATCCACCCAACATCTCCATGAATGTCATAATTTCTAGGCTTTTGATTATTTGAATTGTTCCTTTTTCCAGGGTTAAACAATAACACAACTTTAAAAACATCAAAAACAAGAGTTGGAGGGAAAAGCCTCAATTATTTTGGATTTTTTCTAATTAGAACAATTTCGTTCATTTCTTATTATTCATATCAACCCAATTTTCACCAAATGTTTCAAATTTTACAAGAACAGCCCATTCAATTTATTCACAGAATATACAATATACTGTATATGTATTTTGTATATTCCCTAACCCCCGGGCCGTGAACCGGTACCGGTCCGTGGACCAATTGGTACCGGGGCATGCGAAGAAATGAAGCCTAGGCGCAAATTCAAACTGGAAGACTGCTTTATCCCCACCGGGACCCGCTAATTGAAGTCACCTGCCCACCATCGTCGACCTATCAACGCTGGACCAAGCCACTTCACGTCCAATCATCGACCAAGTCCCAGCTGATAAGGAACTTCATTCATGGCGTCCTCCGCTCTCCAGCCGAGCTCAACAGCACGCAACCACTATGTCTGACTTCGAGTCTGATCCTCTACCAGATACTCCGGTCGCCTCTCCCGAGGCCCCCGGTCCCTCGAATCCTGCCTCAGTTCGCCGCAGCGTTCGCCTGGCCTCACGGCCAAACCTTCCTTCCCCCGCCTCTATTCTCCGTTCTAAAGGCATTGCTCTTACCCCCGGCCTCCGGTCCTCTCAGATAGCTTCGCTCGCTGCTCTCCTGCCCTCCGGCGAGTCTTCTCCTTCTCCATCCACCGGCTCTCCGCCTCCTTCAGTCAGAGGGAAGAGATCCTGCAAGTCCTCCGCTCCTCCCGCGAAGCGACGCAGAGGACGCCCCCCCCTCCTCCCAACCAGCTCTACGATCCCAGGAACCCCTTTTACCTCCTGATCCTGGCCCTTCCTTTCAAGCTTCCGATCCAACTCTCGAAGCTCCAGGCCCGTCTTCTGGTCGCCGCTCCCCTTCCTCCCCTCCCCCCGACCAGACGCACCTCCTCGCATCCGCGCTCGTCACCTCCATGGACACCTTACAGCGCTCCATATCTTCGCTTTCAACCCTTCTTCACAAAGCTCCGGACGCCTCCATCCCTCCTACTGCCCCATCTACTTCCGCATGCGTCAGCCCTCAATTCAACTCGCAGCCACCAGCTCCGACTTTCACCCTTGCTTCAGCCCACTCAGCACCCCCTCTCGGTAAGTCTTCCTTTTCTTTTCCTCTTTCTCTGCATTTAGCTTATTTAAATCCCCCCCTCCCCCCTTTTCTTCGTTATCAGGCATGCCCTACACGCCTCAATGCGCTCACATTTCTTCGAGGCTGCGTTCTAAGATTCTTCAAGGACAGTATATTAATCTAGCATCCATTCTTTTACCATCTCCTGAAGTTGACCAATGCGTTGCTTCATCCGAAAATTTCTCTGCTATTCTCAAAACCTCAGATCCCCGTCTCTCAAGGGATCTCTCCATCGGCCAATTTCTAGCGGCCTTCAGCGTTTTTAGAGACGTTATTTGTTCTGTTTACCCCGACCGCAGAGTCGAACTAGACGCCTATCTGGCTCTAATCGCCGACCTTCATATGCGATATGGCAGATCCCTGTTCTACCAATACCATAAAGCCTTCGCAACTAAAGCCGCCGCAGTTCTTTTTCGTTCTGGTCAGTGCCTTAATTGGTCGATCCTGGATATGGAAATCCTCATTATGCTCACGCAATCCACACTATGCTTTCAATGCGGCTCCATCGGACATCAGAGTGCTTTTTGCCCTTCTCTCCCCTTTAAACCTAGTACCTCTGCCGCTTCTCTCCCCCAGCCCCTTCTCAATCTAGGTCAGCACGACCGTTACGGGAGAAAAGTCCAGGTATTTAATAATATGCCCGTTTGCAATAACTTCAATGAAAGCGTCTGTGCTTTTCCCAATTGTGCTTTTCTTCACGTATGTAGCCTCTGCAGAGACGCTCATCCGAAGTCAGTATGCCCCCGCCGCCCATTCCCCACCAGGAGCCGTCGAGGTTCCAGGAACTAGTCTCCCGTTACCTTTCCACTCCCATTCTAGTGCCTGAATTAGCTTCTCTTCTGCTTTACCACCCCGATCGCACTTTCGTTAATTTCCTGATCTCCGGTCTCTCCCAGGGCTTTCAGATAGTTCCCCTCGTCTTGCCCAACCTCCGTTCAGCTCTCAATGAACCGAACGTAGTTTCTCAGTTGTTATCGAAAGAAATTTCTAAAGGCTACGCCATCGGCCCCCTCGTTTCCCCCCCCCCCTTTTCCTTTTTTCCGCGTTAATCCTCTTGGCGTTGCTACCCGGAAATATTCCGGTAAAAAACGTCTCCTTCTAGATCTTTCCGCACCCCATTCCGGTCCTCATTTTAGCATTAATAGTCTCATTCCGAAGCCTCCGTTCTCTCTTTACTACGCCACGGTAGACCACGCCATTTCGCTCATTAAATCTGCCGGGCGGCGCATGGCTCGCTAAGGCTGACATTACCGACGCCTTCAAGATCTTACCCGTACATCCCTCTCAATGGGACCTTCTAGGTGCCAAGTGGGACAACAAATTTTATTTCTTCGTTCGGTTGACATTCGGTTGCAAAAGCAGTCCCTGCCTTTTCAATATGTTATCTGAAGCCCTATGCTGGATACTCCTCAACATTGCGAAGCTTCCCTCCGTGCTTCATCTCCTTGATGACTTCCTCCTCGTCGATTCCCCTTTTCAAACACCTTCCTCCCTCCACAAACTCAAGGATGTCTTTAAACACGTCGGGGTCCCTATCTCGGAGGAGAAAACTGCCGGTCCGTCAAAAAGCTAGAATTTCTCGGCATCTCCCTCGACTCAGAGGGAGATGCCCTCTGAGTCATCTCCCTCTGGCCGGCTTCATTGCCGGCTGACAAATTAACCCGAATCCGCGAGATCTCCCAAACTCACCTCTCTTCTTCCGTTCTCACCAAACGCGAGCTTCCGTCCCTGCTCGGTCACCTCAATTTCGCCATGCGTATCATTCCCCAAGGGCGTTCTTTTATCTCCAGGCTGTTGGATCTAGCAAGTTCAGTCCATTCTTTGCACGATCTAGTCTCGCTAGACGCCGGTTGTCGCTCTGATCTTTCATTTTGATCAAAACTACTTAACAGCTGGAACGGTATTTCGTTCTTCTACGATGACGTCATTCTCTCCGCCGACTCAATCCAGTTCTATACAGACGCAGCCCCATCAGCAGGTTTTGGGGGATTTTTTCAGGGCAGGTGGTTCGCAGAGAAATGTCCCTCTTCGTTCACGCTGTCAGAATCTTCAGCCTTTTACGAGATTATTCCCATCGCTGCGGCCTGCCGGCTCTGGGGGTGTTTTTGGGAACGCAAGCATATCGTGGCGTTCTGCGATAACGCAGCCGTCGTGGAAGCAATCAACAAAGGTCGCTCCTCCTCCAGGTCCATTATGCCGTTTTTACGCCGCATCACCTGGCAATCCGTTATAAATAATTTCATCTTATCGGCGCGTCATGTTCCCGGCCACTCTAACGTTATCGCTGATGCTCTCTCTCGCCTTCAATTCCAGATCTTCCGCCAGCTCTGCCCTTCAGCCGACCTCCTCCCTTCTCCCGTTCCCCCTTTCGAGGACCTAGTCCTGAACTAATTCCTCCCGCTCTTCAACCTTTACTCCAATCCGCTAAACTATTTATAAAAAGCGGTTTAGCCCCTTCTAAGCTCAAATCTTATTCTTTTGCCTGGCTCAAATTCCAAAATTTTTGTCTTTCCCACGGAATTCCCCTCTTTCCAGTCCGTATAAATACCGTCGTTGCTTTTCTTACGCACTGCTTCGTGCACTCTCGCTCGAAGCACTCCTACATTCGCAGCCTCCTGGCCGGGGTCAGTTTCTTTTATCAACTTCACCTGTCCTCCCCTTCTCTTAGTCTCTTTTCTAATCACGTAATTAAGCTCCTCCTGAAAGGCTTCGCTAACCAGCGCCCAGTACTCCCCGACGGTCGTAAACCTATAACCCTCCGTATTCTACAGGACCTCCTCATTACTCTTCGCTCAAACCACTATTCACCATATCTCAAGGCTCTCCTTTCTAGCGCATTTCTCCTAGCGTTTTATGGTTTCCTTCGCCTGGGGGAATTTACCTCTCCTTCTAATAACTTCGTCCCCTCTAGAGATTTGTCTGTCTCTGACCTCAAGTTCCATCCCGACTTCTACAGCCTGACCCTCAAGCACTCTAAATCCAAAGGCGCTTGTTCCATCATTATAGCACGTAATAATAAGTCTTTCTGCCCCTTTTTAGCTATGTTTAAATTCGCTCTCCTTATATGCAAGATTAGCTGCGGCTCTGAATCCCTCTTTCTCACCCCCGAAGGTAATCCCATGACCGCTACCTGGTTCATTAAACACCTCAGATTGCTCCTCGCCGCGAACAATTTTCCCCCCAGTCAGTTTTCCGGCCACTCCTTTAGAATCGGGGCGGCCACATCTGCAGCCATTCAGGGAATCCCCTCGGCGTCCCTTCAGCAGCTTGGTCGCTGGTCTTCATCAGCATACTCGTCGTACATACGCCCGGACCTCTCATCGATGCTTGCAGCACAACGCTCCCTCAGTGCTTAGGTAAGCTACGTTCGAATCACTGGTGGTGGTTGGTTCACCCCTCATGAGCTTGCGCTCTTCTCCCTCGCTGTGATGTTATTTTCCCTCTCGCTTTACTCCTCATTCCCAGGTTTCTTTCAGCAGTACCATCTCCTAACGCCCGTTTCCGCAACTCTAACATCGCCAGTCAATCCCTACTCTACAATCGCCGTTCGTAAGAAGCGGTTTCTATTTTCATTTTTATTTCATTTTATTATAATGTTCATATTCTTCCCCTTAAGTTCTTCCTCTTTAAGATCAAACTTGAACCTACTATTTCCTAGCTAATACCTGTCTTCTTCCCGCCCTACTCTTCTTACCTTCAGCTTTCTCCTTCATTTCATAGCATCCCTAGCTACCCGTCAGTCATCTGCCCCGCTCCCCTCATCCTACACCCCTCTTTAGTTAATGCTGGCGTTTTTCAACCAGCATCCCCGTGTCTTATGCCCTGCTCTCCTCATCCTATACCCCGCTTTAGTTAATGCTGGCGTTTTTCAACCAGCATCCCCTCGTCTTATGCCCTGCTCCCCTCATCCTATACCCTGCTTTAGTTAATGCTGGCGTTTTTCAACCAGCATCCCCTCGTCTTATGCCCTGCTACCCTCATCCTATACCCCGCTTTAGTTAATGCTGGCGTTTTTCAACCAGCATCCCCGTGTCTTATGCCCTGCTCCCCTCATCCTATACCCCGCTTTAGTTAATGCTGGCGTTTTTCAACCAGCATCCCCGTGTCTTATGCCCTGCTCCCCTCATCCTATACCCCGCTTTAGTTAATGCTGGCGTTTTTCAACCAGCATCCCCTCATCTTATGCCCTGCTCCCTCCATCCTTCACCCTGTATTAGTTAATGCTGGCGTTTTTCAAACCAGCATCCCCTCTTCTAAGCCCCGCCTGTATCCCTTCATTCTCGCCCTACGCATTCCCCGCCGGCTTTTCTATCATCATGCCCTGCCGTGTCCTCTGCCGGCTATCGCCCGCCCACGTCCATTCCACTAGCCCCGCAGCATTTCCAGCCGGCTCATCCTCCAGCATCCCTATGCCCTGCGTTCTGCTACTCCATGCCCCGTTGTGTCCTCAGCCGGCCGTCACCTCCCAACATCCCTTCTTCCCTTGCCCTGCCGTATCCCCAGCCGGCTCTCACACCACGTCCCCATGCCCTGTGTTTTGTGTATTCTACCACCTCTTGCCCTGCAGCATTCCCAGCTGGTCTTCACTTTCCTGCCCTTCTTTCCCTCTCCTTTAGCTGTCATGTCACTTCCTTTACGTTATTCATATTCCTTTATTTAATCAGGTAAACCCCGTTGAGATCTAGATCTCATTTTCAAGAGGGACCTGAGCAAAAAAAAAAAAAAAAAAAAAAATTTGCGATACATAGTAATTATTAACTTAGTAGCCAAAGTCAGCGCAACTTCTTTCCCCTTTTTACTTTCTGCCTCGTATTCACGGCCTCGGCCCCGGCCTCGGCCTCTCTTTGGGGGATGACGTTCCTAACAGCATCGGGAATGCTCATCTGAAGCCTATCGCTAACGCTGCGATAACCGTTATCCCCAGCCGGGGCCCAAGCGCCAAAGACTTTAAATCCTGTTTGTCAATAAACTCTTCTAATTGTCTTCTTATCTCCGTCTGAGTCTCTCCAGATTGAAATAATTAAATATTTCCATTTTATGTATTATATATGTATTATTATCTTTTATCATGAAAATCCTTAAACCGGATTCTCTCGGTTACGTCTTGCGCTCCAACATTGAACCCACAAGCAGCAAAATGAGTAAGAAACAGATCAGATGTCTTTGGAAAGTTTCTTTGTGAAGGGAAAAAGGCCCAGAGAAGAGACAGGAGAATGGATTTGTCCCGGACCGGTAGGTGATTCCCACATTCCAAGCCCGCTCTGCATGATATGGTGACTGGCTCTCTAATGAGGCAATGAACCCTTCAAACTGCTTCCGCACGTAGAGACCAAGCACCCTGTGCATAAGCAACACTTCGGGTGTCATTGTCTCTCATCACTCCCAGATGGGACCGTCTCGTTGCAGAGAAACAAGCTCAGGGCTCTTATTAGTTGTTATCGTGAGTTAAAGTTTTCACGAAAGTAATATGTTCGTTTTTGTGGCGCATCTGTATCTTATTTTGAAGGGATATGTAAATATTACCATAGCGACCAGAGTCAGAGAGCGTTAGGGCAGTGGTCGAGATGAGATGAGAGGAGTAGAGCTTGTGAGTTTTAGGTCTGGTTCACACGACACGAGCCGATAAAAGTACAACAGGTTCGATCGGTTCTTGTGTCCAGCCACACGGCAGGAGCAACACACCACACACGAACCGATTCTACTCATGAACATCCCGATTCCAGAAGAAAATCAAGTAAAACCCCCAACATACCATATGTGAATATAGAATAATCAAACACGGATAAGGATATAGAAGCAGTAGTGATAGTTTGTGGACTCATTTTAAGCGATAAAAGACATAACAAAAAGAAAAGGCATTTGATAAAAGATGGCGGGAGCAGCCGCTCTATTTGCTGCACTATGATTTGGAGGTGAGTTATGTTTTTTCGTAGTTAACATTTTTAACTGAATAAACATAACCACATATAATAGTCCACCCAACTCTCAGTTGCGCTATGTCAACTGTTTGGGATTCCCCTCCATTCTTACGTCACCGCGTTTTCGGATTGGCTACCTGTCACATTCAACAGGCTGCGTTCTCAGGATAAACTCCACATGCTGCGATAATCGGGCCAAGACACCACCATGTAACACACCACACACTGCAGGACGTTGTAAGATTGTCGTAAATCTTGCATGCACCCCTGATGCCCAGGGGTGCATGTAAGAGTTGCCATAGTAACAGGAAGAGCACGCATTTTGCCTACCTTAAGTTGTACTAGGTGGACATCCACATGTCTGTTGTCAGTGTCTTGTCCAACAGAGTGTGTGAGTTGAGCAACTCTGTCACTGGTTGCTCTTAGCCACTTCTCAATCTCTGGCAGATGGAGGACGACCTTCCAGTCGGCTCCAGTGTGGAGAGGAGGAAGTTTCTTTGTCCTTAAAGCAGAATACATGAGAAATAAATACAATAAAGAATGAGAATCTACACCCAGAATTATCTATATGTCTTCTCAGTGCTAAATGTAAATTTAGCTTTCTTGGCAAATAGTTCTGATAAAGTTCTAATAACTTATAAATATCTGAACAATAACATATGTTTGGGTGTTGGAAGTCACAATTCAAAACTCAAATTTGTGAAAAACAAGCAATACCCCAAAAGTCCTAAATGTGTTTAAAAATAACTCCAAACCCTGGAGTGTTTTTTTTTTTTTTTTACTCTGATGGTAGCTACACAATTTGTATTACATTTTTTATTTTTTGCTGAATATAGTTTGCTTAGAATAGACATAATGCAGCATCTCCCCTCCTTTGTGTCAAATTAGCAAATGTATTTAACTTCATAGCTGCACATCTATGAAGGAAAATCTAAAGTTTCCCTGTTAGTTTAAATCTAAACAAGAATACAGTACAATTTATAAAGAAAAATATTTTGTTGGAAAGTCCCACTTGTTGGTGGTGTTTAATTTTCTACTTTTCATTAGCTGAATGCTGCATTCCATCCAAGTCAGAAACCTTTCCTCAAAATTCTACACACCTGAGAAAAATGTTTTTGAGATCTTTTTGCAAATGTATTGAAAGTATTAAAAATAGAAAGAAAAATAAGCCTAAGATCCCTGAACTTGATTCAGATCTGTGTTGACACACTGAATAATAAAAGTCCCTTCTAAATCTAGGCATTTTATCAATGCAGTGATGAGTTAACAGAGAAACTTATGAGTGCAAAAAACCCATCACAAAATGTTGGCTCACAAGAGACACTCCCTTATTAGGTATTCTGATATAGATTATGGAACATATAAGATCAGCAGCCTAAGGGAAGGAAATATTGATGGGACTGCTTTACACATTCTGTAAAAAATGAGAAATTTTCACAGATAAGATGTGACATGTTCCTGTGAATTTCACATGTGTTTTGTTTTGTTTGTTTCTCTGTTTATGCTTTTTTTTCTATATGCTCCAAAAACTTTGGAAAAATAAAGTCTAAAAAAAGAGAAGCTCCTGATCATGCTTCATTTGGGTAACCACACTTAGCTTTTGTGGAGAATTTATCCATTCTCCATGCTAAGTTCTTGATGTGTGAGGTTAAAGAAGAGTCAGTGAGTTGAATTCATAAATTCCATTTATTAATATCAAAATACAGCTGGTCCCTTTCTCATGCTACCTTTAGCAGGACAGAATGGCATCAAACAAAAGTTGGTAATTCTCTTTGTTAGCCTCTATCTAAGCTACGCCCTAAAGAGGGCGTTCCCGAGTGTGTCATATCCTTTAACCCTAGCTTTGAGGGCTAACATGTCATTTCCTTTAGCTTTAGCTTTGCAACTTGCTAAAAGACATAGAAGAAAAAACAGAATTATTTATTCTCAACACTTTGTTCAAATATTTGTTCATAATATAGGGGAAAAAAATCTGTTTTGAGGCATGGAACCTCATTTCTATGCTTCATGGAAATAAGGTTCATGCTTAGAGGAAATGAGGCATGAACAAGGCTCATTTAAATAACTACTGTACATTTACTGTTCTTTTTAAAAAAAAAAAAAATCTTTAGAACTATGGGCCTTTATTAACAGCTACCACAGGAAATGGGCAAAGAGAGGAAGACATGCAGCGAAGGTCTCAAGGTTGGGAATCGAACCCAGGATGGCCTCTGTACATGGGACATCCGCTCTACCACTACCCCATGATACACCCCAGTTCTTCATATTTCTTTAACAGAAGGGGAAAATTAGCACATTTTGTAATCAGCACATAACATATGCTACCATTTAAAGAATTGTTCTGGAAGAGCTTTACTCGTTAAAGTGGCTACATTTCCTTTTAATGTGAAATAGCAGTGTGGCAATAGCTTCCCTAAACAAATAAACTGAATGCGGCTCTGAACAATCTGATTCAGTATCATCTTTCACAGTGCTAGAAGGAGGAGCTTCCCCTGTAAAGCTCCTTCAAGTCAATGTGATGTTTCACAATAAAGTCTTTCTGGAAGTTCTGTAGTTTGGTTCATAGATGCAGACAGCCAGTCTGATGCAGTCTGCAAGGTCTCAGTCAGGAAGGGGCTCCTATAGTTAGATTCTTTTCATCTGTGAAAATGCTCCCTTTCACAGGTAAGTGGAGCCAAAATACTGTAAGTATTCCATTTTAGTGCATATATAATGAGAAGAGGGAACTTATCTCTGCTTAGAAGTCCCCAAAAGTCATTGTCTCTTAATCTGGCCATCAGTTTCATGTAATTATGCAAATCATTTATCTCTTTGTCCTCAATAGTTTGCAATGAAAATGCATAATGAAGTTCTGCTGCTATGTGATCTATTTCAATGTGCTGAAAGGGGTTTGAGAAAAATGTAGCAATGTCCTCCATGACATTTAAGTCATCAAAACATGAACTCAACTCCTCTGTCACTTCGTCCAGATGTGTGCAGAAATCGTCCGGGTCCTCCTCATCCTGCTCTTTGATTGTTGAGATCATTTTTTCAGGTTCAGAAAATGTTTTAGCTTCCCAGTGTTCAGATGTGTCTTCTAAACACAAAGTTTTTTTGTATGTATTAACTGCACTTATGTTGGACCGATGTTTGTTTTTTTCCCTGGAGTTCAGTGTTGAGGACATTTAGCGTAGCAGTTTTAGCAGTTAAAAGCAGCGGACCAAGCAGCCATGCATCGTCTGAAAATTCTTTGTGCTCTTCATTCCCAGACTTTATCGCTGGAATAGAATCAGCACATCTCTGCAGCACTTTGAAACAACTCATCAGCATGAAGAAATAGGTTGCTATGGTCAAGTCAAGTCACCTAACTTTTTGATCCTCCATATAAAATAGAAGTCTAGTGATCACTGCAAAAACAACCACCACAAAACATCTTCAATGTTGCACCCTCATTGTCCAGGAGAGGGAAAAGGACTTACACTGCAAGTTTAAGCAGATATCATCATCATTGTGGGAGATTCCATACCTCTGGGAGAAGACTGGATCAGTAATAGACTCTTCATCGGTGAGGTTGGACTGGTTGCTCTTAGGGCCAAGGGAAGAGGCTCCAATCAGAGACTGATGAGCCATATCTGGACACACAGGGGCGTTGGCAGGGTGCAGGGAGGGCTCGACGTCTGTGATGAACATGAGCTTTGGGGATGGAGGCTCAGGACTCACAGGTGAGAGAGTTGCAACGCTCATGATGGTAGAGCAAGTAGGATTCCAAATGTTATTGGACTGGCTTCAGGGACAGGAACTGCAGAGAAACAAGAGACAAAGTCTAGAGGTAAATGAAAATGAAGACAACAAGTCAAGAAGAAAACCTGAACAGAAAAGAAAATATAAATGAGAAACAGAACACAGGCCAAGTCCAAGACAGAAGCTAATTTTCACTGTTATACAGATGATACTGTATTCATCCATAAATACTTAACTACATAAAAACCTGGATGTCTTGATTTTTTCTGCATTTAGATTCAGGCACAACAGAAGTTGTTGTGCCTGGAGCAGAATGTCTGAAAATTAACCTGTTTAGTAAACCACTTGATCTGATAATGGCATTAAATTAGCCTTCAGTAATAAAGAACCTCGGTTTTATTTTTGATCTCTCTCTATGACAAAAATAAAGTCCATCTATGCCTCATTTTCTGTCCTACAATTTTCTCCACAGCTTTGTTTTTGTTGCAAACATAAGCTGGCACTGCATGGCACTGCTCACACACCCCCAGTGTGTGTCTGCTCATGACTGAATAATTTATCACATGGTGGAGGGGAAGCAGATAACTCCAAGCATTGATTCCATCATGCCTCTGTATTTTGCATAAAAAGCAGAGGAGAAGAAGGAAACAGAAAACCTGGCTCAGTCACATACTGGAGCATCCAGGCACCACTAGACTGCGCAAAGTGTGCGTCTGGAAAAACCTAGAGCAACAAAATACAATGTGAGGTTGTGCACGTTTGAGGAACATAAATAAATAAAGTATAGTTCTTCAAGTATTTTCACTCAGTCCATAACTTCCTTGCCATCACAATTTGTTACATTTCAAAGCAGATAGGGAATTTTTTTGCATTATACAATGACAGGAAGAGTGGTTCACATTTTTGCTCAATATGCAGATCACTTCAGTAAAATAAATGATCATTTGTACATTAGCATTTACTTTACATATTTACAGCAACTTAAAATGAGCTTGAGAGAGATGCAATAAATTATTAACAGGTCTGTGAACTATTTGTGACACAGCAGACACTCTAGGGATCAGGAAGTAACTAAGATCCATCCTTGTGTGAAAGAAAAGACATTCAAGCTTTTTATGAACAACCTTCACTGCACCACCTTGATCAAATGTGCCTTCAGATTATGTACTCACATTTGGAACAGTGCATAATAATTGATACATAATCTGTTATTATTACAGACACATTATCTGTTATGCGTCTAAAATAATAACAAATGTGATTAATTAAAAGTGAGAAATTTAACTTTACACACAATTATTATGCAAGTTGTAGTTTTGACAATTTATTTGAAGTTTAATCATTGAACAACTACAGCGCTCTCAGTCAATCCAAGATGTTAAGAATTTCTCAAACCTGATGTTAATCTTTCTTTTAAGAAAGTAAAAGTAAGATTGTGGCTTTTTTAGGACAATATCAATGTGTGCGTGATTAATGGGCAAGTATTAGTGTGCAGAATTAATATACAACTGAATTAAAATTTAAAATCAGGCTTTAATATTTAGTTGAACTCCAATTTTATACAAAGTACTTCAGCAAACAAAATAAAAACACAAGACACCAGATTTATGAAGATAAATTTCCATGTGGCTTTTTTTAAAAGTCACCCTGCTCACCCGACCTCAGAGAGTTCCAGAGTCTTGGAGCCACAAAAGCTTGCAGGTGTAAGGATGCAAGAGTCCACTGATATAAACTGATGTCTGCTCATGCAGAGCTCTTAAAGTCAAAAGGAAGATGTTGAAGGGTTTTGGAAATTAGACCAGGAGCCAACTTTTACATATTCACTAGATTTCAGCTGTACAAAACAAACTCTCAATAAAAATGAATAATTTTATAACGAGATGGCTTACTGGCCTGTTTATGTTCCACAGACGGGCAGGGAGAACAATCTGTGTGGAAAATCCATTATTGACCAGATGGAATGAGATCGACCAGCACACACCACCTCTGGCAACTCTGGCAAGCAGGTCTGGGTGCTGGCTCCAAGCCAAACTGTTCATGTACAATATAGTCTTTGTCAAGTTTGTTTAAAACTTAATACTTATGTTTTAATAATTATGGTAACTAGTGGCATAAATTGAGCATTGAAGAAATTTGTTTTTTCTAACCCAAACTTTTTGCATTGGTCTATTTTATTTCTATTGTAATAGCTTCAGTTGTAATTTTTAGAACTGTGGCATTTCTGTTATAGTTTTGTCTCATGATTAATAAAAAAAATCTGAATTTGGAGATGAACATCAACAGCGAAAAACAAAATGACTTAAAAATCTACTAGATTTTATACATGAATAAATTACATTTATAAAATGTATGGTACATTTGACTAAATGTTGTATTCAGTAAATACCTTGCTTATTCAATATCTACATGCTCCCATCACCTGAGGTTAAAACAAGTAATAAGATTACCAACCATAACTACACAGATGATATACAGCTCTACATTATGATCCCCCCATTGACTCTGAACTCAACAATCTGAACAGATGCTTAGAACAAATCAATGTGTGGATGTGTCATAACTTTCTCCAGCTGAGCAGAAACAAAACTGACCTAAAGAGGAATGATTTATAATCAGCACACAGCTTCAGTTATTACAACTATACTGTGTGCACAATTATTAGGCAAGTTTGGGTTTTGACCATATCATCATATCCATATTTTCCAACTCCAAACATATCAACAAACTGATGTTTGGTGAGGATAAACATATCAGCTAATGTGTATTTGTTTAATGAGGGAAGGAGGGGCCTATGGAAATAAACACTCTGTATTAAGGTGTAGATAATTATTAGGCAGCTTCTTTTCCTCAGATAAAATGGGCCAAGAAAGAGATTTAAGTGACTCTGAAAGTCCAAAATTGTAAAAAGTCTTCCAGAGGGATGCAGCACTTTTGAAATTGTTAAAACATTGGGCTGTGATCGCAGAACCATCAAACATTTTGCTGCAAATAGTCAACAAAAAATGTGTTGAGAAAAAAATGACGCAAATTAACTGCCAAAGATTTGAGAACAATCAAACATGAAGCTACCTGGAACCCATTATCTTCCAGTGCTGTCATTCCAGGACTACAACCTACCTGCAGTGCTAAGAAGTAGAAGATGTTCAGAGACATGACCAAGGTAAGGAAGGCTGAAACCCGACCTCCACTGAACAAGATAGAGCACTTGATGAGATGAGAGTGATTCCTGATTCAGAAGTATTGATGTTAACAACAAACAGCTTCTGAGGGTCGGGCTAAATAAGGATGGGGGTCTCAGAGAAACATCTCTTTAATTTGAGGAAGGCCACTTCAGCCTCAGCAGTCCAGGAAAACGGGATCTTGGTGGAGGTGAGAGTAGTTGGGGGAGAAGCCTCGCTGAGAGCATGAGACTGTGGCAGAATTTGGCTAATCCCTGAAATTTCTGCAATTGTTTGCAGGTGTGATGAGTGGGCCAGATGGGGCGTTACAGAGTCCAAAAGGCATGACAAGATATTCTAAAAGTAGTCTTCCAGTCATGGAAGCCGTGTGGTGAAAGTGCTGGAGAGCCAGCTATGGGAGTTTGTCCAGAATCAACTGAATAGGGGAAGAACGAGGAAGTCAGAACGTGACTGGGGAAATCCAGAGATAAGTAAAGGTAACCTGAGCAAGGAGACAATGAGGAGAACAGCACAAAAGCAGAACTAGGAGGCACAAGATACAGGCAGGGAGCTCAGATATTTACCACTGCGGGTGCCAGCTTAGGTATCGAAGTGCTGGCGTTAAATCCATACGCAGAGGGGGTGGAAATGAGCCGCAGGTGTGACGGAAACACCTGTAGCAGGTCAGGATTGCTGCTATCTGGCGCCCTCATGAGGAGGGGCACACAAACTGCAACAAAGGATTAACAGAACACGCAGACTATCCCAGATTCTAACATTTGATTTTAACATGATTACTGAAATATATTTAGTATATTAGATTTTAGCGCAATTCATATTATTTTTGTTGCATACCACGTATGTACTTTAAATGAAATGTGAAACTGGGCATAATAATTTAAAAAATTTAGAAGATGTGCATATTCGTGCATTAAAAAAATAGCTAGAAGATATTCAATATTGAAATGTACAAATATTAGTGGGCATGTGCAATCATCAAAATATTCTTTAAGTGTGGCAGAGAACTCCTTCCAAAACAACATCTGGCTAGTTGGTATTTGTTAGGAAAATGTGATTAGTACTGTCCACTTTTATATAAATCAGGGGTGCTCAAGTCCAGTCCTCAAGAGCCACGGTCCTGCAACTTTTAAATGCATCCTTATTCCAACAGACTGGGATCGAAAGGCTGAATTCCCTCACCAGCGGTCATTCAGCTCTGAACAGGCCTGGTAATGAGCCATTCATTTTGTTTAGGTGTGTTGGAGCAGGGATGCATCTGAGTTCCAGGATAGTAGCTCTTGACAACTGATATAAATAAACCCAAGGACTTAGCACAACAGAATTTTGTAGAAAACATCTTGATGCTTGAAGCATCCAGTTTGATGGATCCTGTTGGCGTCTTTGACAGAAACAATCAGCTGGTCTGGTGATTCTCATCAAACCAGCCTCACAGAAGCTTTCAGACATCTACACATCCCTGATAAAATCAGCTGATGTGAAAAGATCAGATCATAATTACAGACTTTTTCCAAGAATAATGTGATGTTAAGTGTAGGCAAATTAACTGTGAAAAGAAAACAAATAACTATTCTGGAATGAAAATGGGAAATTTAAAAAGCTGCTATAATAAAATTTGCATTTCCCTTAACCTTTAAAATCTGAACCATCTTTTCATTCAATTACAGCATTCAGTCTGCCTTTGGCAAAGGAGTCTTCTCACACTACAATCTTAACTTTAGAATATTAGCCTTCTCTGCTTTGCAGAAGTTCATCAAATCTCTCAGATTGTGAGGATGTCTCTTGTCCAAAGACCTAACAGTGTTCAGCCGTTGGTAGATTTAGTTATGGACTCCAGCTATGCCATTCCATAACTTTGATGTTCTTCACAAAGTCATTTTTTGTAGATCTGAAAGTCACTTGAACTCAGTAAATTTTTTAATGTTTGCAACCTTTTACCAGATAGCTGAACTTTTTGGCTTGTTTTGGTCAAACAGAGCTTTTGGAACCAGTGATAAACATGCACTTCTCCTGACTGACATACAGTATGTTTGTACAACATTCTGTTGATCTGTTAAAACCGCTCTACAAGCTATAACCTTGCCTCAAGGATGCACAAGAGCAAAATCCTACTAAGACAGTTAAATTCTTTTCACTGTAACTGACAGCTGGTGTGAACTTAATAAGGCTGGACTCTGAAATGAATCCCACAGGCACCTCAGCAAAATGATACTTCAAGGCTGTGCATACTTATTAAACCAATCTAGTGCAGGTTTTTATTTAGTAACTTTGGATTAAGTTCTGGAATGATGTATCATGACGTTATCTTCACAAAAACCTAGAATTTTAATAGAGATGTGTGGCCTGTTAAGAGCCAGAGAATGAACCCAGTGTGAAAGCAGACCTATAGTAGTCCTTCAGTAAACTAACATGTTTTCTTGCTTTAACAAAATCTGACAGTTATATTACAGTGATTCATGTGCAGCTTAGGATTTTAGGGCACTCAAACAACAATTCTGATTACTACACTGCCAGACAGAACATTTAATACAATAAAAAAAGATCAAATTATGGAAATTGTCCCAGATATTGAAGCAAAGACTTAGATTCTGTCCAGACTCAGCATTCTCATAGAGTTTACCATTTATGGTCGGAACCCATAGAGGCCTAATAATGCATAAGTACAAGTTTAGTCTTTAGTAGACATTGATGAGATTTATTTATAATGTTCTCAGGTGAGAAACACAATACTGAAGTTAGCACTTGATTCAAAACTTTAAATTCTACTTTTAAAAAAGGAAATAAAAATTTGCCAACTTCAGTTCCAAAGGACAACAGAATTCACCTGCTACCCTTTTTGTGCTAAAAATGTAACCAAAATGTAGAACAAAAATGTTAAAAATGGTTAACATGCACACTCAACCACTTTGCCTGGTGTAATTAGAAACAAAACCTCTTGACACAACAAACATTGAGCTGTTTTACTTCCATCTGTCAAGCACCCTATCTCCAGTGCCCTCTATCGAACTTGATTACTCATATTTTCCTTGACTACTGGCCTCTAGATCATACTATTAGTTATGCTGTGACACTCCCAGTAGTTTAGAAAGATCAATAGAGGAACAGTCAAAGTATCCCATCAGACCTGCCTGCAGTAAAACAGTATTTAAAAACAACTGAGCAGCATCCAGCTGGAATCAGGTCTGTGCTGACACAACATCAAATGAAATCATAGAAGAGTCAGCTTCTGCTCCATCACAAGCAGCCCATAATAATAAACAGCACAATTTATACATTTCTAACCTCATCGGTTGTAAGGGAGCAGATGAATAATATGGAAGGTGTTGGCCTCTCTCAGTATGCTGCAGGCGGAGGAATATTAGCAGAAGAAGTAGGCCTCCTTAACAAAAGCTCAGCCAGATCCAGGGAGTCACCTCCCTCTGCTGCTGTTCAGCCCCCCCCCACCAAGCCCTCTCCTCATTATGTTTCAGTATCATAAAGCTCAATAAAGCAGCATTCTGGTCAGGATTACAGACACACAGACAGGAGTGCATTTCAGGCATGGGGAGGGGAACGGAGCAAGTCAGAAGTACGTACCACATTGCTACTCTTGCTCTCCTTCATTCCATCTTCCTGCCTTCTTGTTCTCTGTTAAATGGTAGAGGAGTCGCCAACCGGGGGGTGCCTCTGATGAACTGACAGTCCAACTGCAGAGAAGGCAAGATCAGGTTAAGAGAAGAAGGGCTAATGCTAACCAGCCAGCAGCTTAGCATGGGATGGTGAGATGGGAGGGAGGATGATGATGCGGCACCTTTCAGTATGGAAACAGAGACTGAGAGAGAAAAAGGGAGAGAGGTGGTGGGGAAGAGGGGGGGGGGGGGGGGGGGCTCTCTGTTACCTTAGAGATCGAGATGATGTGATGGAGGAGGTGGAGCTGAGCTCTGATTGGCTGGCAGGGTGTGGTGGTCCCTTTCCTGAGAAAGGAGGAGGAAGATGACAAAGCAAAGGCAGGGATGTGACAAGCAGCTGCTGCCCGATTCCCTAACAGAGAAAGAGCAAAAAGGGCCAATGATGCCCCCAACTGGCTGCTCTTAGAAGTGCAAACACTTAAAGAATGTGTTCGATGCATCATAGCAGCTGTTCATAACCTTTCTGTTAAAGGGGAGTTTTTCCTCTCCACTGCATCTCTCTGATGACCTGAGAATCCTGGAAGAGAAGGGTTAGGCAGCAAATAAAGATGAACATATAATCCAAACTGAAGAGTTTCTCAAAACTCTTCATTTTGTACTTATGTCGCTGAGACATAAGTACATGTGTGTACACGCGTGTCCCATGTGTGTAAATACACGTCTGTACAATATGTATTCACACACATTATACAGGCAAGTTTTTGTTTTTTAAAACAATAAAAATATTGTTTTTAAGCTTACAACGGTATATAAGCAATACATTCTTGAACTGGGACATTCAAGAATATTGTACATTTCTTCAAACTGTTCATTTTACAATTTTTCTGCTGAAATTTATTAAAAGTAGTTTTATCTAAAGTGTCACACTTTGCTCTACTTATATTCAAACATGCTGTTTAGACATATTTTTGTTTCAAAACACAAAAACGTTTGTTTTTAAGCTTACAGAGGCTTGCAAACAGTAAACTTATTCAAGAAGATATTCAAGGAGAGCATAGGTTTCTGCAAAACTCCCTCAGAAATAAAGCTACTTTTTCCAACTTTGCTCTATTTACATTCAAAGATGCCATACAGACATGGTTGTGTCTAGAGGATAAGGAAAATGTGCAGTTTACTCTGATTAGTGCTATTCCTCCATGGCTATATCCCAAAGTAAATGTATAGACATGAAAAATGAAAAATTATTAGAATCTAAATGAAGTAGGTGTAAAAATTTATATATACTTAAGAAACTCATATTTCAATTACTTTAGAATATATTAAGATGGTTCTAAGAGCACAAAGAGAAGTGCGGAAAGCGTAATATTTATTCCAGAGTTTAAAATACATTTCCAAACTGTTTGTTTTTACAGCTGAGATGGTGGCAGTCATAATAAGCTCACAGTAAGTAGAGGAGGTTCGACCAGACAGGGTGGTGATGTACACAGGTTCCAAAGCAGTAATAGAAAGTAGGCTACTCATGGAAAAGGAAATACAGGAAAGATATAGTATTAGAAATTCGGCACAGTTTATTTAGGTTACACAGGGGTGGCACTGATATTTGGTTCTGTTGGTACCAGCACACAAAGGAGGAAAAGGCCATGAAAAGCCAGAAAAATGAGCTAAAAGGGCTTTAGAGGCGGCAACAACAACTACAACTCCTTCAGGGAAAGGGGACGGAAAATCAGTAATTAAGAGTAAAGAAATAGAAATATGGCAAAAAAAAAAGTTAGAACAAAGGTAAGAAAGGAATGTATTTATACAAAATAAAAAAGTCAGTGTTAGTTAAAAATATTAGTGATAGAAACAGAAGGGAAGAAATGATAATGATTAGATTAAGGGAAGGCCATACCTGTTTAAAGGACATTTTATGCCTAATTTACAAGGCGAAAATTATAAATGTGAAGGATGTGGAGAGAAAGAAAATGTAGAACATGCACTGATGAATTATAAAATATATGAATCTGAAAGGAAGAGACTGAGAAAAATAGTAAGAACGATAAGACAGATATCCAGTCTTAAAAGAATATTGGGAACTGAATGAAACAGAGAGGATATGTAGATTAAAGAAAGCATTATTTATTTATCTTCATAACACAAAATTAAAAAATAGAATTAAATGGATGTGAGGTAGTGTTGTACAGTAGGTGGCGGTATGCAGCTTGAAGTTGTTTACGATGCACCATAATAGAAAAGAAGAAGAAGAAAAAAAGAAGAAAGGGAAAACAAGAAGATCCGGTAGCTGCAATCATTGCAATACATAATAGAAAAGAAGAAGAAGATTTGCAACCGGTGATTCTCATCGGAAAGGTTTCTGATCGGTTCTAGACTTGTGGTGAGAATCGAAGAGTCCGTGGTTGAGTCCAGCTGGGTGTCACTGGTCCAGTCGGCCACCACTTCTCAATAGATTTCTATGAAACGTTGACGGACTAACTTTTTGCTCGTTATTATCGGCTCTTGCTGCTCCTGGTTGTTGAATCCGGTGTGAGATGGAGTCCTACCGGAAACCTGTGAAATCAGACTGTGAGGCGTTGCTCAGCCGCTTCCAACAAACACAGTCGGTCAGATTTGAGGTTTTCTCCAACATTTGGAAGGAGATGAAGTTCGTTCAGATCTTCAGGTACAGAAAACACTTTAATGTTAATGTTAGGACCGTTTGCATCGAAGTGGCTGTCCCCAAAACTTAACAAGCATTTAGTGAAATTTTCTAGAAGTTGTCACATTCTGTTATTAATGTAGTTAAGTTGATAAAACTTAATGTTTTGACAGGAAGTTGCTTTCCAAGCTTTCTGCTCCTTTCCTAGCTTTCAGGGACCTTACGGTCAGTATTTGTTTGTTTTTTTTGTCCATATGACAGACAGAGCCACAACAAGCGAGCCTTCTGCCGTCTGGTCCTGGACGTAGCTTACTGCTACTTCATGCCCCCGTTCAGCTTCCAGATCCGTGTGGGTGGTCTCTACCTGCTGTACAGCTTCTACCACTGTCAGACCACCTCACCTCCAGAACAGGTCGGGACTACAGTACACATCCCCTCTGTTTAAACCGCAGTCTACTCATATTTTCATCATGTTGCCCTGTTGGTTCGTCTCTGGCTGCAGATCCGTGTGGCCCTGAAGGACTGGGAGGATGTGAGAAACTTTGAGAAGGAATCATTGGATGCTCAACACCTCGACGTTGCCTACATCTTACAACAGCTTATGACTTGCAAAGCTTTCCTCTTCACTGCAATGCCCACTCTGGTGAGCAGTCTGACACAAACCCTCATTGACGAGGTAAAAGGTTTCTTTTACGCCCGACTCTCCTCTTTGTCTCCATTCAGCTTCATTACAGCAGAAAGAGGACTGAGGAGAAGCCAGAGCTGTGTGATGAGTTCATGGAACGACCATGTCGCCCTCAGGAACTGATAAATACTCAGCTGAGTGAGGTGAGTTCAGAGTAACCAATCACCAGTTAAGGACCTGCCTGCCCCACCTGGCTCAGTTGGAGTAGAGTGTGAGTGTGTGCTTGGTCAGTGGATTCATGATGGGATTCAGAACAGGGTTGTTCCACCCCTCAGTCCGGTTTTTGGGCTTTTCCATTTTGACAAAGATGGCGTCCTTCACCCTTCTTCTTCTTGCTTAAAAAGCACAGTTCCCAAGTGTAAGTTACTGCCCAGCCAGGATTCTGGACAGGGGTTGAAACATCTTGAGGAAACTCTAAGCTAACACCTGGTTGCCTTGGAAATAGGCCTGCTGTGCTTTGCCTCGCCTCCAAAGATCAATTTTGCTTAAATATTTTTGACTTGACTCTTGCAGGAAATGTCAAATATCCATGAGCTGTACAAAAATACGAAGGCGTCCATCAGCTCCCAGATGTCCACAGCAGCTGCTGCGTCTGTCAGCCTGATCCGTGGTGGAATCGTGTCGGAGCTCTGCAGCGCTGTGATGGAATTCTACAACTGGCAGCAGAACAGGGTGAGCTTTCCACATTTAATCACTTCTAACCCCTATTAGCACTTATTACACCCAAATCTTATTGAAATCATTAAACATTTAATTGACTAATATGTTAGTAAAGCTTTAGGATAAAGCCAGTGTATTGTTTAATAGAAAATGGCTTTCTTTGTCTAACTTGCACTGTTTCTCATTTCAGCATACATTGTAATTTGTTTCTTTTTGTATGATTATGTATCTGATACATTCAGTCTTCTGTTTTATTATATCTGCAGCATGAGGTTCCTTTCACGGTAGCTCTTAATATTGTGATGGATAAAGTACCTACTAATGTATTTAAATATAGACATAATACTAATGGCAGGTATAGCAAGTTTTTAAGTTATTTTTCATTGAATATTGTTCAATGATGAGATTAAGAATACATGCCTTTTTTTATCTTCTACAAATATCAACATCTCATTGATAGATCTTAACCTTTCTTTATTTTAAAACCTACAAATAAAATTAAAATGGCAGTTCTTTTTTAAAAAAAATGATGGGCATGACTGACAGCACTAAGACCCTCCTCCTGACTCTGATTGGTTGTTTCTAGTTAGCACTAGGAGGAGGCAGAGGAATCCCAGCATGAAAGTGAATTGTATGGTGCATGTCTCCTAACATTGATCTGCGGTTGTCCAACATAACTTCACCCTCCATTGATAGGTGCTTTAAAGAGAACTGCCAGCAGCTGAACAAGACTGTTTTTTCTCAAATGGTTGTTGCCTTTTGTCTTGAAAGGACACAGTCGATGAAGCCCAGCCCAGCCAGGAAAGGATTTCATCTCAGCAGGAGGTATGTTTTTAAAATGGGTTATTATTCACTCTTCTAAAGTTTGAAGAATGAGTTTAATATTCATGTTAGATGCTGTTAAAGGAGCCCTGAGGAGGAGACGTCAAGTGTTTTTGTTCTTTACTAAAATTAACAGTTAATTAGTAGAGTTGCACCGATAAATCAGCTCCAGGTTCCTTCATTTTGGGAAATCGGTGATCAGCCGATACTTACATGTGAAGCTGATCTTATCCCCTGATCTTATCTGTGTCAGCAAAGGGCTAAAGATCTGCCACAGTGCTCTTCTGCTCTGCAGCAAGAGGTTTGACTGACTGACCGGCCCACCAGGTCATGTCTGCGTGTTTGTAGTTAAGAGCAGTCACCCTGCCAACTCAGCAACTTCCTATATTTAGCAACATTGTAGGCAAAACATATTGGAATTGGCCAAAATCAGAATGAGCAGGTCAGGCTTTTTAACCGGCAGTAACTTGTTGTTTTGTGTCCTCAGTGTTCCAACAGAGCCACGCTCCTGGCAGCCATCAAATCTAAGGCTTATGAAGAACCATCAGAGGTGTGTACTGTTTGGTATCCTTACACTGACTAATGTTTCAATAAATGATTTTTTAATGTATAAAGTTTTTCTAGCCTTTGCTGAAACTTAACAGCAACTCAACTTTTTATTGATGTTTTCTTCTATACTGTCTGTAATGTCTTTTTCTGTCACAGTTTATTATATAACATGCAACATATTTACTGAGTCTAGTTTTTAGTATCTATTCATCTTCTGTAGCCTTTTTTAATTAGAAGTAGTTAAAGACAAAGAAGAAGAATCAGAAAATGTGATGCTATTTTCAGGCTGTAAAGTCACGGCGCCATCGTCAGGTAGAGATCGATTTACCTGCTGAGGAAGACAAATCCTTCCTGAAGCTACGCCATTCCAGAGTGACAAAGCTATCTCTCAAAAACAGAACTAAAGAGCAGATCCACATGTCAGGTAAATCTGTCAACTTTCAAAATAAAATGAAGGTTAAATATTAAACAGAACTCTTTGTCCAAGTTGAGCAGAAAAACTTTGAATCTAAAGCTTCTGTCAACAACCACCATGAACTCCTTTACCTTTATTAACTTTAGTAGTTTTTGGATGAATGTTATGAATTATGTCTTAGTAAAAGTTGAAGAGGTGAAACGTGTTTCGCTAATGCACAGTGTCGTTCAGGACATTCAGGGTCACATAGCCTAAAAACACAACGATGGTCCAGATCTGACCTCTGAACCCATCATAGCTGCTTACACATCTAGTGAAGGTTTTTTACCTCACATTGGACTGAACTAATCCTCTCTGACTGCGTTTCCCAGGTGACCTGGGGAGAGAAGCTGCAAGGACCACCCTGATAAACCATCTGGTTACCCTGGAGCCCGCTTTACAAGGTCAACACCATCATGTGTTTGAAATCTGCTGTCGACTCCATCTGTCTTAGTTCTTCCCTCTTACTTTCCTTTTTTGTCGTTTCAGAAAAAATCAAAAATGAAAGAAGATTCAAGTCTTTGAATGAACATCTGGAGTCACAAACAAAATCAACATCTCACTGATGTTTTTATCTGGTTTTAAAAGTTTGACTGTTCAAAAGGAGAACATTTCTTCCATGTTAACTGGCTGGAGGCCTGCAGCAGTGGTTCAAAGTTGGCCTAAGGCACCATGTTGTAGATGTGGCCCCTGTTCAAGGCCGAACTCAGATGACCCAACAGAACTGCTCTGCTGAGTTGGAACAGGAACAGTCCCATAAGGACCGGAGTACCAGACACACATCAGGTTCAGAATACAGGATTGGCTGTTTGGGATATATGAGCTTTGATTGGATGGAGAATTTGAAAGAACTAATCAGAATTGTTCGATACAGGAAGTTTCCCTATGGAGATGGAGTCTCTCCTTTTCCTCATGGCTGACTGTTGGACACAACTCTGCTGCTGCTGCTCTGAAAAAACAAGCCTTTTGACTTTTGTAAGGGCTGTCAGCTTAATATGTTTGTAGTTTTTCTGTCCCTCGACTCTAAAGAAGAGATAAAGAGAACCAGAAAGCTGCTGTGTCACAGATACTGGGAGTTATTCAGCCACCCAAACATGTATCTGTACACCTCAAAAAATTAGAGCTCACCTGACTCAGCTCATCTGAGTGTCGGTGACAAAGTAGAAGAGTGTTTTTGTCAACTTTGGCCTTGGCGCTTTTGAACTTTGCGATGAGTTCACACAAGCCGAGCAAGTGATATGGTGTAGCTTGGTGCTCGTATGGTGCGCGCGGTTCAGTGAATCCAGTTTATTTGTATTAATTACAGTAACAAGGCAGTTCAAAGTGCTTTACATTACAAAGACAGCATACAGGTAACAATTGACAAACCAGTGATGAACATTACATTTTGATGAGTGCCATCTTCAAAATGATGAATACACAAATATGTTGGTGAACGTTTCATTATTATGGCTCAAATGCAACTCTAACCAGGTAGGTTTTTAGTCTAGATTTAAAGAAACTCAGCGTTTCAGCTGTTTTGCAGTTTTCTGGAAGTTTGTTTCAGATCTGTGGTGCATAGAAGCTGAATGCTGCTTCTCCATATTTGGTTCTGGTTCTGATGCAGAGCAGAACCAGAAGACCTGAGAGGCCTGGAAGGTTGATACAACAACAGCAGATCTTTAATGTATTGTGGTTCTAAGTCATCAAGTGATTTGTAAACTAACATTATTTTAAAGTCTATTTTCTGAGCTCCAGGGAGCCAGTGGAAGGACTTTAGAACTGGGTTTTAGTCAGAACTCCATCAGCAGCGTTCTGAATCAACTGCAGCTAGAGGATGGATTTTCTTTTTAGGCAGACATGTGAAGACGCTGTTGCGGTAATCAATGTGATTAAAGATAAACGCATGGATGAGTTTCTCTAGGCCCACTTTGTAACTGTCTTTATGTGACTCAGGTCAGGTTCAGGTCAGAGTGCATCATCACAACCAGATTTTGCACTTCATTGCTAGTTTCTAGCTGTAATAACTGAAGCTGTGTGCTGACTACATATTCCCTATGTAAGATGTAGTGTCCAAGGATAATAACTTCAATTTTGATTCTGTTCAGCTGAGAAAGTTTTGGCACATTTATCTGTTCTAAGCATCTGTTAAGTGCTTGGATGGGTTCAGTGACATCATAATGTAAATCTGTGTATTATCTCCGCAGTTATACATAATCTTATTTCCTGTTAAAACCTAAACTAGTGGGAGCATAGATATTGAATAAGAGAGGTTCTAGGATTGAACCTTGGGGTACTCCATATGTGACATCTGTCGGCTTTGATGAGACGTTACCTTTTCTTTATGTCAGACTGGAACCAGTTCGATTACAGAATAGAGATGCTTTCTGTTCATAAAGGCTCATTCACAAAGTGGGCATGGCTCCATTGAAGGATGACTGCAGTTGCACAGGTACCGGTACCGCACGGCTCCTTCTTAAGCTTTGCTCAGAGCTCCAGGATGATCAGTCTGGATTAATCTAAACGATAATAAACCACCATCAACATTTCCCAGCAGATCAATATGATCTCTGATCAATCGCTCCCTCTGAATCCTTCCAATGAGGATGTTCTCCATCAGAGCCAAAGCGCTCCTCAAATACACAGCGTTGAGCAGCTACTTATAGACGTGTGATTGCATACACACCTTGATCACCTTAAAAATAATCAACCTGACCTGTTTGGAGTTAATCTGCTGATCCAACCAAGCTTTTTCTTTTTCAGTCGGAGTGAAATTACCTCAGATTCGTGGCTTCGGCGCACGGACCAATGCGTTACATCTTTATGAGACAAAAACTGAGGAATTTTTTTTACATTTGAGTGAGGTTTCACATCCTTTTGTTTTGGTTTTCTTTATTTTGTGTGCGTGTTAGGTTATTGTGTCAGGACAAACGTGGTTCAGTTTTGTCGTTTACGTTTAAACAAAATATGAAAATCATTAAAAAAGGGGCGTGCTGTGGTGGCGCAGGGGGTTAGCACGCCCCACGTTTGGAGGCCCTAGTCCTCGACGCGGACGTCGCGGGTTCGACTCCCGGTCCCGACGACCTTTACCGCATGTCTTCCCCCCTCTCCTCACCCTCCTTCCTGTCTGCCTACTGTGGAAAAAATACGAGCCACTAGCGCCGCAAAAACTCTTCGGAGGAAAAAAAAAAAAAAAAAATCATTAAAAAAAAACAAAAAAACATCGGGTTTGATGCTTCTTGGTCTAAAAAACACTAAATGTAGTCAGATTTCAGTGCATCTAGGTGAGTTTTGACGCTTTGTAGTTTGATATTGTCCACAGAATAAGTTTGCGTGGCTCCCGCACATCTTCACGGCAGGTCAGAAGTTTGCGTACATACTTTCACGCCACGTTTTTTTTTTTTTTTTTTTTTTTTTATATATACATGCCGACTTGTGCGTAAAATGTGGCGTACGCACACTTTATACATGAGGCCCCTGATCTGGTCTTACTAGAAAGGCTGATAAAATAACCTTAACTCCAGTCTACCAGAACATTCTAGAACTATTCATGATTCCTCTGCTGACAAGCTGGATGGGGATGCTGATTTGATTTTTTTTAGAAGGACCTGGCACCTGCCCAGACTGCCAAAGGTACAAAAAAGCTGCTACAATGACCACAATGTTCCTGTTCTGGGTGGCCAACAAACACCAACTTTAATCCCAGAGAGAATCTATGGGCTATTGTCAATAGAAAGATGATCTGAAGGCAGTTATCTGAGCAATCAGAGTTTGCCTACGCAGAACCGCAGGCTGATCACCTCCATGCCACGGTGCATTTGAGCATTAGGCCCAAACAACACCTGAGTAAATGGAGATTAACAGATTTTCCTGCCTGACATTCGTCCTTAAAAACTAATTTTTGATTGCAGAATTCAGTGTCTCAGAAAATTAGAATATCATATTAGACCAGCGTGTTCAACTCTGGACAGGAAACTGAGGTATGGCGTTGTAAACAGAGGTTTCTATGCAAAACATCAACTTCTATTTTTCTATTGTATCAAATAGTTTTTTTAATGTCTGTTTAGGTTTATTACATTGTTTTTAGACAGAATAATTTAAAAAACAGTATCAAATACCTGTTTTTTCTCAAGTATCTTAGCTGTAAACCGTAATTAAAATCAGAAATAAATCTCAGAAATATATTGCTCTGTGTGACGAATCAACAGGGTTTCCCTTTATGAACTGAATTTATGGCATTAATTGAAATTACAGTAACAGATGAGGATGTTTCCTTTGTATAAGAACAACATTCCCCTCCCACAAAAAAATCTTGCAATCTTTCTAAATTTTTGCATGGGAAATTTCCAGCTCTTTAAATAAATTCTTCCCAGATTTAACATGAATTATTTTCTTGATTTTTCTAAGTATGTGAAGAACATCAATAATAGATTTATTTCTAAGGAAAAAAATAATCAAATGAACACCATTCCCCCTTTTCCTTTTAATTTATGTTGTCAGTGTTTTCTTTTGGGGCTTTCCCCATACAAAACCATGGACAAAGAAATCTGTACAATGGCAAATGATCTGGAACCACATAACTCAGGAAAATCAAACTCTAAAACTGGAGAAAAGAAAAACAACAGAACAGCATTCCAGTCTTTATCACAAAACGGATTTAATTTAATATCTCTTTATTTTTTTTAAAATAATTAAACATTTGTATTCTTCCAACCCTTTTGATCTTTTTTTTCAGATTTTAAATCATATTACATCTGGGCCATTCTACACCACACATCAATTCTGTAAGGGAGGAAGGGGTCGTGTTGGGGCGGATCACTCTCAGGTCCCAACAGTTAAACACAATCTCCTCCAAGCTTCCTCACCACATTTAACCCCACCCCACCCTACCCCAGCCCACCCCGAGCTCTGAGCTCATGTCTAGCTGCCCCACTCAAACTCTTGCCCCTTCCCCCTCAAAAAAAAAAAAAAATAAAAGATATACATATACATATATCTCTAATGAACAAAAAATATTGAAAAGATAAAAACCAAGAGCAGAGGGAGAAAGTGAGACAAAAAAATTAACATACCAAAAGGGGAAAACACTAACATGTATAGTAGGAAGTCTTGTTCCATAATACCTCTTTATATACTGGATAATCCTCTCCACAATTCCTAAGCAAAAAAAAAGAAAAAAAAAAGCTAAATTACTACAAGATACAGGAATATCAGGGTACTGCATTAAATAATGTACAGGGTCGTCTTTAATCTGCAGTAATACTGTGAAGTCAACGCAGCGCCCCCCAGTGGCAAAAAGGAGGAAGAGGAGTTTGGTGCACTTTATAATTTGTTCCTGTTTATACCTTGGTGTGTCAGTTACGGCAGCCTGGTACCAGTACCAGACCGCTACCAACATGTCTCCTACAGCTGGAAGAACTGAGGGATGAAGAGACCGATAGATTTCTAACAGAGGGAATGAGAGTGTGTTTACATGCAGTCCACAGAGCGAGAAATGATTATGAACTGAAACTGGTCAAACACTCTACACACTATACAAACAATAAAAAACGGAACAGTGGCTTAAATACTCACATTTCTGGTGGAGGCTTTTTTTTAAAAACTAGAATATATACTTTAAAAGTGTTTTTTTTTTTTTTTGCCATTTCTGCTGTTCCCACCACTAGATGGCACTAAAGCAAAGGAAAAACAATTAACCCTGAATCTAACTGAAGACCGCTAGAGCACCAACTTCAACAGGAAGTGAATCAGGCATTGACAGGAAATTATCATTCCGTCTTTGACTGCTGCTGTTCACCAATGATCAGTAAAATCAGAGGCTGTTTATCAGTTGCACCAATCAGCAAGAATTTTCACATGACATGGTGATCAGAGGGTCAAATACTAAAAAAATAGTCTTCCATTCATTAAATGCATTAAAGCCAAAAATCCTACGGTTTTCAGTACATAAATGTATCGACCAACAACAGCTTGCAGACTCGTGCATTCATGCAGAAATGAAGAGGATTCCAAACTGTCATCAACAAACCTGCTGTATTTCTATTCTGTGCTGGAGCTGTTAAAATAAACATCCTCACATCAGGATCTTCAAATACAGGAAATTCTCCTCTAAAACGAAAGGAAAGCCTACATGTTGAACTAAACATAACCCAGACATCTCTTAGCTTTTCCTGTGACGTTCATGACCATGCATGTAAACACACTCAGAGGGCTTTAGAAGGGCCTCGTCTACAGAGTGGGTCTGTTCCTGCAGGATGGACAACCTGCCAACAAGCGAGAGACCACACATCCAGGACTACTTTTGGAGGGCAACGCTGAATCTAGTCGATCCAGACAGGAGAGGACACCGACAAGAGGAGCGAAAATGAAAGTTAAATGTGGGATGCGCTGAAAAGGAGGAGTGGGGTGAAGAAAAACCCAGGAACCTAACGGCTTTTTGATGCTTTCTGTTTTTTTTGTTTTGTTTTGTTTAGATTCCCCTCACACACAAGTCATTTTCTCCATTTCAGTTTTTTCCTTTTTATTATTGTTGTTCTTTTTTATCTTTTTGCAATAACATTAGGGGAAAATAATTATTTACAGTGCTGCTGAAATAATGAAAACAGACGTGATGAATCTACAGTAAACTAAGTCGCACAAACACAAGAGGAAACAAAACAGAACAAAATCATAATAAAAGGATTAAGAAACCAGCGGTGCTGTGGAAGTCCAGAGACCACAGCCTGTATCACGAGCTCTGGGCAGACATGGCTGAAGTGGAAGGGAGTGGGAGTGGGATGAACAGGGAGCAGGGCTCTGTCTCTGTTAAGTGGGGATGATCCCGTCACTCCTAAGGCCCCGCTTCAGCTCCAGGTCCTCCAGCTTCTTCCACAGTTCCTCACGCTCCTTCTCCTTCTTCTTCTCACTAAAACAGAACAATAGGTGTGAGCTCACACACACACGCGCATACACACACAACAAGTAGACATGTCTAGAAACGTCCTGGGCCTTCGTATAAAAGAGTACACTAAGACTGTTTGAACAGTAGCGCATTCAGCCGGGATTTAAAGACAGACAGCGTGTCAGAGTCATTTGAGTGAGAAATGCGGACGTTTATTCTAAATAGAGAAATCATGTGCACAAGTTGTACATTTACAGAATAGAGATGCTTTCTGTTCATAAAGGCTCATTCACAAAGTGGGCATGGCTCCATTGAAGGATGACTGCAGTTGCACAGGTACCGGTACCGCACGGCTCCTCCTTAAGCTTTGCTCAGAGCTCCAGGATGATCAGTCTGGATTAATCTAAACGATAATAAACCACCATCAACATTTCCCAGCAGATCAATATGATCTCTGATCAATCGCTCCCTCTGAATCCTTCCAATGACGATGTTCTCCATCAGAGCCAAAGCGCTCCTCAAATACACAGCGTTGAGCAGCTACTTATAGACGTGTGATTGCATACACACCTTGATCACCTTAAAAATAATCAACCTGACATGTTTGGAGTTAATATCCTGATCCAACACTGTTTTCTTTTTCAGTGAGAATGAAATTACCCCACAAATGTATTTCACGCACTTCAGCGCACAGACCAATTACATCTTTATGAGACAAAAACTGAGGAAATGTACTATTTACATTTGAGTGAGGTTTTCACATACTTTTATTTTTATTTTCTTTATTTTGTGTGTGTGTTAGATCTCAAGATAAATGTTGATCAGTTCCATTGTTTGGGTTTAAACAATAAAATATTAATCATGAAAAACGTCGGGTTTGATGTTTCTCGGTCTAAAAAACACTGAATGTAGTCAGATTTCAGTGCAACTAGGTGAGTTTTGATGCTCTGTAGTTTGATATTGTCCACAAAAAAAGTTTGCGTGGCTGCCGCACATTTTCATGACAGGTCAAAAGTTTGCATATATTTATGCAAACTTTCACTTCACGTTCATTTTTATACATGCCGACTTGTGAGTAAAACATTTACGCCGCACATTTTTTGTGCATACGCACGCTTTATACATGAGGCCCCTAAAGATTCCTGGACTGGAATAATTTGAGTTTTGGAATACAAAACCCAAATTAATCCAAAAGTTCTCACACTACTCAAACATTTTGTCACATTCCAACCACAAACTTCAATATTTTATGAGTCTGAGTCAGTCTCACAAAGTAGCATTTTGTAGCAAATGACTCATGGTGAGGAGTGTGGTACCATGTGGTGTAGAACTAGTCCAGCAGTTCAACACCAGATTTCTGTGCAAAGAGGCTTAAATTCTGTTACACTGGATGAAAAATCAATTTAAATTAAAAAATACTTTGATTACAAGGGAAATTTAAAGTGGACATATCATACTTTTAAATTCTTCCTTTTTTCATGTAAATCATTCACTTACAGTCTATATACAGTAGAACGTCAATGTACATATGTACATGCGTCGGAAGTAGATGGGTTGCTCAGGATTTTAATTGGGGTTGCCACAGTCAGGCAGGGACACCACACCTAACTAACCACCACACCTAACTGTTATTTATGAAGACCACATATTTTCCTTCCACTTCACAGTTATGAAACACTGTGTTGCCCCGTCAAATACACTTCTAGTGACAAGTTTGTTCTTAGAATGTCATAAAATGCAGAAAAGATGGAGCGTGAAGCCGTGAATACTTTAGCAGTGTAGGTGCATAACCGAAACCAAAATGTTGCTTCAGTCTGACTGTGAGTGTTCTGCATGCTTCTGCTGCATGGCAGGATTCTGGGCTCTTACCGCTGACGGTCTGACTTGTAGGTGGCGGTGAGCTCATCGAATAAGGTACTGTTCATTTCCATGAAGGCCTTTAGGACATTGTACACCAGCGCTACGATGGCCCTGGGAAAGAATGGACAGACGCTTCAGAATAGACTCTTCCACATTAGAGAAAGAAGTACAAAAGGTCAATGCATCATTTCTATGGTAGAGCAGGGTTTGCCCCGATGGGGGCGCTCCACCACAGGCTCACTGAAGTCTCGGTTGGTACTAAAACACTCAACTGTAGTCTTAAAAAAGCAAACCCAAAAAATGGATTTTATATAAATGATGTACATTTTTGCTCTTCAGTTAGATCCTAGCTAAGTGATCAGTTGTTGGCTTGATCTTAAAACAATCTGTGTAATGCTGGTCAGACACAGAGCCATCCTGAGCCACAACAGGACTAGGCAGGTGCTTGGGGGGGGCCCCCAGACTTTCAGGGGCCCCATAAATGCTAAGAATTTAACACAGACCATAAATCTATACTTTCAACATATTTATTAAGAATGACAATGCTATTAAATCTGATTTAATGGTTTTACCATAGATGCATTAAAAGCCTTAAATTGTTTAACATTTAAATTTAAGAACTAAAATTGCAGTATGTCACTTAAAAATGTTTTTTTTTTTTTTTTTACATATTTATTAAAACAGTCACTATGTTGTGACAGTGTAATAAGAGACAGATCTGTGAAAAATGGAGACAACCCTGTAGTCCTGTTGCCATCTACAGAAATACAGCATTGGTCAGAAACTACCAATCAGAGCCAGGAGGTGGGTCTTAGTGCTGTCAATCACAGCTCCCCGCTCCGCTACAGCTGATTCACCCCAACAGAGGCCCGGTCCCAATGCTCAGTGCGCACCCTATGCCCCTCTGTGAAGTGTGGATTCAGTCAAGTGCACCTAAGGGTTCAAGTGTGCAGCTTTAGAAGCAGCAAAAATGTGAGAATTGGGACAGAATGCCCGTTTTGTAACTTCAACGTCCAAAATGGAGGGACTGGTCACTCTTTAGGCATTTGTGCTGGTATAAAGTACAATTACAACAAAACAAATTATTTTAAATGTACAGCAAAATCGGTCATCAAGGGCCGGCATCCTGCATGTTTTCGTTCTCTCCCTGGTTTAACACACCTGAATCAAATGATGGCTCGTTAGAAGGCCTAAGAAGGAAATTGACCTGCTGAAAAGGTTGTTGGTACCACCAGGGAGAGAACTAAAACGTGCAGGATGCCAGCCCTCGAGGCTTTGGGCACCCCTGAAGTACAGTAAAGGTATTTTGCTTTCCTAAGTCATTGTTGGAGATATGTGTTTAGTTATGACTTGTTGAATAAAGAAAATTCTATGTAATCACATGTTCAGAAACAAAAAGTTTTTCAATATGTTACTTTTGATTTTTTCTGATTTTATTCTATTTTTTTTTTTTGCGACAGACAGCTTGCTCAATGAACTTTGTCATATTTCCAACAGGGCAAAAAATACACATTAGATTGTACTAATATTCAATTTAACCGTCTGCCATTTGACTAATTAGAGACATGATTTTTTTACGCATAAAAACAATCTCTTATGCAGCCAAAGGTTAGCTTGGTATAAAGTGGAGCTAATAAAGATCAAGTTAAGGACAAACATATGGCATATATATAAAAAAAAAATGCCTGATGCTACAGTTGAAAAATAAAAAGACTAATGGAACTAAAATGTCCTTTTTAAAAGAAACTATGAATGTTGTGACTTTATAGACCAAAAACTTTACAAGAAATTCCAAAGGAACTCTAACATCAGTTTTCTTCTCTACCCTGAGAAGAAAACAATTCTTTAAAAATCATAATGATATCTCTAAGGAAAATAAGAACCAAATAGCTTTCTACTCCACTCCCACAAAAAACTTTAGATATTAATTTCATAATTATGTATAAAGTTTTCCCTTTAGTGACTTTCTGCAAAATAAATTTGAAATAAATATAAATTTCTGTGTGTTTTGTGACTGAGATTTTGAGACCATACACCTTTTTCAATTGCGACTTCATTAATGTTTTTAGAAAGATTTTCAAAAGTGGATATTTTGCTAGAAATCAATTCCATCTTTAAGTTTTAATATAATAAAATTTGGTCTTCTAACAGGGAATGAAGAGTTAAATCATGATATATTTATTCCTCGGGATAAGTTTTATTCACAAATACTGCTTTCTAAAAAAAAAAATCTCCATTTTTAAAGTGAAATAATTTTATCCAAGAGTGTTTAAACATTGCAACATCACAAATGCCCAATTTTTATACCAATATGTTAATATCTTAATTAAAGATTTGTCTTGCATTTGTGACATTTTATTTTACTTTCCTCACAGTTAGTTTGTGACTATTCTTTATTTCTTCTTCTTTCTGCTCAGTTTATTGGATGTGGAGAATGTGGTACACACTACGCACTCAAACCCTTCAAAATGAACGCGCATTTGAAGGACACAAGGGCGGAACGAGGGAGGGAGTGCGAGTATTGGGACATGGCCAGAGTCTGTCATGAATGCTAAGGCTAGTGAGGAGTGGACAAACCTCCAGTGACCGGGGGGAGGGAGGTTGTCTGTGTTAGCACAAGACTTTGTCTTGTGCTAGAAAACCCAGCTTAGTTTTTATGTAATGAGTTAAATTTTACAGGTGTTTACAGGATGAGACATATGTCAACATGTTTTTCTCCCATCACTGACTGACATTTTAAACAAAAGGTTGTTTCCTCCAGCCATAAGCGTCGTTAATTGTAGATTGTTGTTTTTGTATGATTAATCACTATACCTAGATTTGTAAGCTTAAAATGTAAATATGCACACAGTTGTAGTTCTTGCAGGTATGGTACTCTTAACAAGGCTCTCCTTCTGCAGCACTCCAACCAATTATCTGAATTTTGTTTTCTTTTTGTAGCAGTAAGCGGGTAATGTAGTCTCCCAGTACTCAGCAGCAACTAAGGGAAACGTACTGCACTACACACACATACTAGTAGTAGCACATTTGTTCAGGGGATACTGACAGATATATTTTATTTTCTAGTTCTTATTTGCCCCACCCCTTCATCGGTAACCATTCTAACTGAGTTGAGTTTTCATTATTTCTGGAAACACTGAAATCTGAACTAGAACAAATCCTATTGTTGATTTGCAGACAGATTTATCTCATGTTTTGTGTAATAATTCCCTAAACAGACAGTTTGTTCATGTTCATGTAAAGTGTGCAAGACGACTCACGGGTTCCAGTGCTCTTTCGAGATCCTGTACAGGCTGGCAAACATGATGGGCAGGATGACGCTGGAGTTCTCCTCAATCAGACTCATGATATATTCGTTGTTCCAGTAGTACAAAGCTCGCTCTGCGACCTACAGAGAAGCACGCGAGTGCACACACACATAATCATCTCCAGATCCAAACAGAGCAGTCAGGTTTCTATGGGACATCACTAACCTGGAAATGTGGGCTGGAAACGCATCTGGAGATCTGTTTGAATAGCGGCTCCTGGATCTTTACAAACTGTGTGGGCTCTATCACATCCAGAATTTCCTCCAGCTCTCCCAGAAACATCACCTGAACCACCACAGAGGAGAGCATTGCTTATTGACTGAGCGTGTGTAGAGAGATAGTCGTCCTTTCCTTCAGCAGCCTTACCTCTTTTTGACTGCATGTTTTTGGCCAGAACTTCAGTAAGCCTCTGATGACCTGAGGAGGAAGGCATAGAACATGGAAACGTACTTGAGTTTCAACTCTGTGTTATTCTAACTGCAGTGTGTGTGTGGCGCTACACAACTTTGAAAGTAGTTTTAGGAAAGTCAACAAGAAGCAGGGCCCAGAATATCTGAAGCAGCAGGTATTCTCAATGGTAACCTCAGAGTCTCATCTAAGAGTATCAGCTTTTCTTTTTGCAGAAGGTTCAGTTCTGTGGCTTCCATCAAGCCAACAAAAGTCAGTCAAGTCAGCTCCTCCACGTCTGAGACTGAAAGTCAAGCAGGAAAAGGTGGGCCTCCCACTAGGGCGGGGCGGGGCAGGTGGGGTGAGAGGTGGCGAGGAGCCAGCTGACAGCGCTGCAGTCCACTTCCTGTTTCTGGAGCAGTTTCTGGTCTGCTTGGCGTTCACATACATTTGAACTGTACCAGAGTTTACGTCAACTGAAACCAACGTTTTAGGTGGACCAGAGTTCACTTTTTTGTTCCGCATCAGAGTTCGATTGTACATTCAGACCTCCTCAAACAAACCAGACTTTCTAGACAAGTGAATTAGAGTTTAATTACAGGACCGGGTTAGTGGGAATGATGAACTCTATCCTGGTGTATTGTTCAGGAATCCTGTAGGATGGCTACAGTAAGCTGAAGAGGATCACTGGGAAAGTGTCAGGATGGATGAAAAACCCAGGTAGCTTTAGTCATCCACACCCCCACTATTCTTTATTATTGGAACATTAGTGATCTATTCAGCAATGATATAAGCATAGTGAATATCTGGTGTGAAGCCAGCTGTAGTATGTTCACTTCATATATTCAACAAGAAGTGTAGTGATACTTACTGGTTCTGTTAATGTCGGGTCTTTCTCTAAGAACTGTACAATGCAATAAGCCAACTGTAAAAAGAGAAGAGTTCAAGCTTTAATACCAGTTATTTCAAATTGGTTAGGTAGATTGCAGAGCTTAAATCATCAGGTTGGTTTGATAAAACCTACAACTATTCAAGAGATCAGAAAATCAAAGATTCAGAAGCTGTTTGTTTCCCAACTTTGTAAATTTGTAATCCACTCTACCTCCAGAAACAAAACCTCGTTATTTAAACAAAACCTAAAAATGAAGTGTTTAAAAACAAAACATTTCAAGTTTCAAAACTGGTGCTTCCCCCTGAACAGGCATCAAATAAGTTCAATAATATCCAATGATATCTTTAATAGAATATCACTTGAAAAAACACATGGTTGGATCAGAGTTCAGTTAAAATTAAAAACGATTTTAAATCCTAAAATCTAAGCAGCACAATAAAAACGTCCAATCAGTGTCAAACTGACAAGAAAAGGTAACTAAGGTTAAATGTTCCAGAAAGACATTACCTGTGCATGGAAGAGGGACAGACTCCTGACAGTATGAAGGGGGATCAAGACTTTAACCAGAAACTGCTTATGTTCTGCTTTCAGTGGCAAAGCAAAACCATTGATTATACTGGCAGAAAGAGAGACGAGACAAAAAGTACCATTAAACACTGAAACAAAGATGAGCTACGTTAGCAGTTCATAACGCAAAAAGTCAGTAATGAGCAGAGGTAATATGAATATTTAAAAAGCTCACATTAGGAAATTTAAAACCTTCAACTAAATCTGTTTATAGTCTAAAACTTTAAACTCCGAAAATGAAACTGTACCATATAAATTTCTAACAATCTCTCTTGGATGATACGGACTAAGCTGAGCTAAGTACAAACATAATACTCATTCATTCAATTCTTAACCTTTACATATGAAATAAAGAAAAATAATCTGTTTTTCTCAAAATTCTAAGATGTGTGACAGTGAAATACCAAGATGGATCAGCTGCAGCAATAGTTTCACAGAAACAATTTCAGGTACCCATCTGTCTGAGAACAGTAAGAAACTAGGTGGGTCCTGTCGTTTTAAAGAAAAATATTTTCCATGTAACCTCTTCCAAGAAGTCAAACTACAGGCTGGGATTGAGAGGAGCAACCATCCTTTAATCAGTTTTGTTGATTAGTTCTATGTAATTTATACGTTTTTTTAATCAACATTTAACTGTTTTATCATCAAAAATGAAAAGTCTTTTCAGACTTTTCCCCCCACCCTCCATCAGCCAGCAGGCCTCAACTCAGATTATTAGGCAGTTCTCACTCCCCCCTTATGATTTAGTATTACATGCTGATAGTCATCATAGGCTCAATGTAACAACTTGATATAGCATTTATTCTGTTAGACTCCAGCTGCTGCCATAAGCATCTGCTGGCACCAGAGTTCTAGTCGACACAATTCTTACCATTTAATCTTTCATATTTACTTCAAAACATTTCTCCTCTAAATCAACGTAGATGAAGGGAGAGTCTGAAGCTGTGTGTGTGTGCGCGCGCGTTTGTAATACCTTGTGGGAACCATTTTCCTGACACATACTACATTGTGGGGACCCACTGCTCCTTGTGGGGACAGAAGCCTAATCCCCACAAGGGAAAATGCTATTTTTGGGTCAGGGGTTAGATTTAGGACTAAGGTGTGAATTGAGTTTTGGTTAGGGTTAGTGTTAGGTATATAATAGGTATATTATACCTATTTAGGCTGTAGAAATGAACGGAAGTCAATGGAAAGTCCCCACAAAGATAGCCATGCAAACGTGTGTGTGTGTGTGTGCATGCTTCTGTGCTACAGTTCCAGAACAAACATGATGCATGGAGGTTCTGATTACTCATTAACGAGAAAGGCAATAAAAGTTTCTTAAAGGCCAGAGTGAACTTTAGCTTAGGTGAGGATGGATGTGTGTTTAGGTGGTGTGAACAGCTTGGTTCCAAATCTCAGCAGCATGAAGGCTCAGATCAGAAGCTGCAGCGATGGGCCTGGGACTGGGATTGGTATTGGGCCTGGGACTGCTGATGAGCGATAGGAGTGAAACACTGGAGACCTGCTTGCAATGATAAAGGTCAACCATTTTGTCCTGTTGGTCCCAGCAGCCTGGTTGTGCCTGGGTTTCAGTCTAAAGTATTTTACTTCATTTGCTCTTAATCACACCAAATGTTGACTGTGTTTCTATGACTTTGTATTTTTGTGTTTTTAAGATGTATCGCACAGGTCTAAAAGCATGTCTTGATGCTGAAATGTGCTACACAAATAAAATTTGATTTGAGAGTTTGATTAAAATTTCCTAAATAATGAGACCATCTAAAACTTGAAAATAAATGGCTAAATAGTATATAGTTATAAATACTAGTGATTATGAAGTTTGATTTTACAAGAGAAGTTGGGCTACAAAAAAGATTAAGATCTTTTTATTTTTAGAGTTGCACTCTGAACTGAGACCTATTGTTATTTTCAGTTTCAAATACCACTTATAAGAGCTTAATTATGTTATTGTTCTTTTTATAATGCAAGGTGGTAACATACATATTTTATACTTTTAAAGGTCAACTTCTTGTTTCCATCTTCTGTTATGGGATGCAAAAATTGGTCTGAATTTCAAAACTTCAAAGAATTAAGTTTGAATTAAACCAAGGAGTCAATTTCCTTGGTTTTTTAAGGACACTACACTGTCTAATGCTACATGAGGAAGTAACACTATGAACAAGATCATCAATTTGAGAAGGAAGGAAATTAAAGACAGATCCTTTAAAAGATTTAACAGTAAAGTCTGATAAAGATATAATGAAATTTTCTCTCAAATTTGAAATACTCAGTTAAAATAAAATCAAAGGTTATTAAAAATGGTCAAATAGCACAGTTATGAAGAAATACTGTTTTTTCGTCACACTCAATGCCAAGGTCTAAAGTGTGGCTACCAGACTCTGAAGGACCTTGAATTCTTTGGGTAAAGCCAATTGAGTCTAAAATAGCATTAAAAGCTACATTTAGGCCATCACTTTGTGTCGACATGAATGTCACGTCCCCCAATATCTTATCAGTATTTACCACTAAATTAGATTTAAAAGAAACTTGATATGATTTAAAAATTGTGGTTTTAGTGCTTTGCAACTAGGATGAGGAAAACTGGATTAGAAGTTCAAAAGAAGTATAGATAGGAAGGCTTGATCAATAAATCTGAATGTTGCTATCCCTCCACATTGATCCTGTACTACAAGGAATGTTAAAATTTAAATAACTAGAAGCGGTTGACTCATTTATGCCAACATAATTCTTCTGCAGCAGCCAGGTCTTTGTGAAACATAACTAATCAATCTGATTATCACAGATCAAGTCATTAACTGGCAAAGTCATTGAAGAGAGATGTTCAATAAGCCATATTTAATAGTTTTATTTTTATGTTCAGAAAGAGTGGTATTTCATTATTTGTATTTCATTTAGGTCAGTCTTTCATGTCTTTAATAAGTGACTGTGGCTCAGTGGGTAGAGTAGTAGTCTTATAATTGGAAGGTATAGGTTTGATTCCAGCTTCTTCCTATGTTGACGTAACCCTGGGAAGTTGCCTGCCAATCTGCATAACAGTGTATAACTGTGTGAGCGTTTCTGACTGTGAAGGGGTGAATGTGGCTTTAGTGTAAAGTGCTTTGAGTGGTCAAAATGCCTGGAAAAGCTCTATAGAAGTTCAGTTTATTTACCAGATAATCCATTAGATTTTGGTAAGACAGCCTTGACTCTGGTGGGTGGGTGGGTAACAGTGTAGAAGCTGCAGAGTGTAAACCACTACTCTGCTTCCTGGCCTGGACCCTGAGTCCTAGTGTTTTGGAGGACTAATAAATTTGGCCAGATTCCTACAAAGAAGATCTGCTCCATCCAAAGTGGGATGGATGCAGACTCTATGGAGAAGACTGGGTTTTCCCCAAATGTATGCCAATTATCAATGCAGCCCACATTGTTTTCAGGATACCCCCTAGATAACCAGCGGTTGAATGACAGCATCAGGCTAAATAAGTCATCACTGGTCAGATCAGGCAAAGGACCAGTGAAAATGACAGAATCTGACATTGTTTCGGCAAACTGACCAACGCACCAACCTAGTTGGCACTAATGACATTAGTGTTGGCTTATCCTTAGGCAACAGTTTCAGACAAGAGTTCATGTCGCCTGTGGCAAATATTTGACTTTGGTCACTGGTGTTGCTACCAATTAGAAACTTCTTCTCAGCGGGTGTGTTGTTGAGCGGGGAACATATGATTAAACATACAGTATAAGGCGCACCTAAAAACCTTCAATTTTCTCAAAAGCCGAGAGTGCGCCTTATAATCGGGTGCGCCTTATATATGGACCAATATTGAGCCACAACAGGTCTCGCAACAACGATAAGCAGCCGCCGACTTCATTTTCCCCAGTAGAAGAAGAAGGACGCGGTGCACGCTGGGTTGTGTGTAAAGACCCCAAAATGGCTCCTATTAAGAGACACGCTTACGACGCAGAGTTTAAGCTCAAGGCGATCAGTCACGCAGTAGAACACGGGAACAGAGCAGCAGCGAGAGAATTTAACATGAACGAATCAATGGTGCGGAAGTGGATATATATTGTGATTGCACTAACGTTTGATTTACCGTAACAGTATCAGACTGTTTTTTACGTGTTTATTGAATCGAGGAAAAGTTCCCCTCCACTATATGTTATAGCTTGCTGTTGTTAAATTATAAACTGTGTCACGAAAATACCACGTCACTTACTTTACCTCGGGGAAATTAATAAAACAGCTGTTTATTTATTTTGGGATTGAACGGAGTTTTCAGAACACTGGTTTGTAATCTATTAATAAAGTTTGACTGACCTATCTGACTGTTCTGTTGACATTCCCTTTAGCGAAGTTCCATCTAATGGATGCATAACGTAACCCCAGCCTCTACTGTAGCGTCTATTCTATGCGCCTTATACATGAAAAAAGTTTTAAAATAGGCCATTCATTGAAGGTGCGCCTTATATTGCGGAAAATATGATATATGAAATGACAGTTTATCTGTCAAAAAAAGTTGGTACACTTCACAGAGAACCACCTTTACTGCAGATTTCCACATACCTTCCCAAGATCTCCAGCAACTCAGCCACTCCATTGAAGTGCTCCGTCTCATAAACAAAACTAGAGAAAGGAGAGTAAAACACAGCAAACAGGTAAACATCAAGGGCCTCATGTATAAACTTTTTACCTGTCATGAAAATGTGCGGCAGTCACACAAACTTTTTGCGCACAGTAACAAACTTTGGTGAACGATGAAACTGAGCCAAAGTTATCCTCAGACAATACAACACAAAATAAATAAAACAAAAATAAAAGGATGAGAAAATCTCACTCGTATGTAAATAGTACATTTCCTCAGATTTTTTCACATAAAGATGTAAAAAAAACATTGGTCGCATCGGTCTGTTTGCTGAAATGTATGTTAAAGAAAATGGAATCAAATCAGCAGATTAACTCCAAACAGGTCAAGTTTGATTATTCTTAAGGTGATCAAGGTGTGTAGACAATCACAAGTATATAAGTAGCTGTGCAATTGTGGAACGCTTTAGAAATGATTGAGAACATTGGTAGTTGAAGGATTCAGAGGGAGCATGTGTTCAGAGAACATATTGATGGTTCATTATCCTTCAGATTGCTCAGACTGATAATCCTGGAGCTCTGCTGGTTTTGAGTAAAAATTTTGACAATGGTGTATTCTGCCCTGCAGATGTGTTAATTTATTAAACATCAACAAAAAAAAGCTGAAGTGCATATTTTTAAACTGAAAATGTCCCATTATAAAATAATCAGAGACATATGAGAATGTTAGAAGTAAAGAAATGTATCAAGAAAAACTCACCGTAAAAAAATATTATTGATCTGTTTTCGTATAAAAGCCCTCAGCCCCAGGAATTTCCCGTAGATTCTATGCAAGACTGTCTTCAGATAGTCTCTTTCTCGAGGGTCCTCGCTGTCAAACAACTCCAAAAGCTGATTGAGGGGAACAAAAGCAGTGATGTGGTGAAGAAGAAAGGACACCGAAACAACTGGTAAGCAGTGGAAATGAGAAGAGAAGTAGGACAATCAGCAGCAGGAACTTACCTGTAGGACAAACTTCTGGTCTATGTACTTTTTGGCAATGCTGGGCTGGAATTCCTGACTCTCCAAGAACCGAATGAAGAACTCATAAACCAACTAAAAAAGATTTGAAAGAAAGTAAAGATTACTACTCATTACACATAGAATATCTAAGCAGGTGCTGTGAGCATGAAAATCAGGTTTTCTCCTGGTCATTCTAGAGGAGGCAGGCTACCAGCAGCAAGGTTTGAAAAAAAATTAGTTTCCATACCACAGAACTCTCCACCGCACTCACTGCAGATTAATGTCTTTAATGGGATGCCAGACAAAGAACTGGAGGCTTTTACAACAGAGCAAGAGCCAAATGGAAAACACCCCACCACCCCCACACACACACCTTTTGCTGCACACTACTGGTTAGGTTTGTAAAGACTAGAAGAAAATACTATTCACTAAAGTTTCCTTTGCATTCAAGAAGGGCAAGCTGAGCTCAGAATTCTTTTCTCAACATATTTTTGAATATTTTAGCTTTATAAACAAATTAAGACATTCTGTTTGACAATGCATATCTTTTACCTGTAAATGTGGCCAAGATGCCTCAAGTGTGGGCTCATCCTCCTCAGGGTCAAACTCATTGCTGTCACTGGGCGGAAGGGTCCGGAATATGTTATGAGACACCTGGAGTAGATAAACAGAAAGAATAGAAAGCATTCTTAGATGAGAAAAGAATCATCTTGATCCAGTTGATCACAATGTTCTCCAAGAAATTATGTAGGAATGAAAGCCTTAGAACTCACCTGTCTGAAAGATTCCAGCTTTTTTATTAAATGAGAAATCTTCACATTCTAAGGCTACTTGGGAACACTGTCTCCAGTGTCATAAATCTCTGCTATTTTTGACCAAGATGTCATTTAAATCTCATATTAAACAAGTTTCTAGGATTTCCTTCTTCCATCTCTGAAATATTGCCAAAATTAGAAATAGAGTCCTGTCCAGGAGTGATTCTGAAAAATTAGTCTATGCATGTGTTACCTCGATGCCGGACTACTGAAATTCTTTACTATAAGAAGTTCACAAAATACAATTAAAAGCCTGCAGCACTGTAGCAAGAGTTCCTATGAAAATTAAGAGATTATAATTCTTCTCATTATTCTATCTCCACCTAAAACACACAAAGTGTGTTGTGTACCTAATACAATGGTGCCAGAACAGGGGAGCTATGGGGCCAGTGGACCAAGTGTGGCGATACACTTAGGTCAGCTAAGTCAGGACCAAGAACATCAACAAATCCGGGTGTTTCAGGTAAGCAGCAGCGTGGCACAGTTCATAATGAACTTACATGTAAAACATGGGGAAGTGGAGCTACAATAATCTAGGGTTAGTGGCTGCAATTTTAATGGAAAGAAAATCTGATTTCATACATAGAATGAAAAGTACCTGTCTTTTAGAGTAAAATTTATGTGGCTTCAGTGTGGTATCAATACAAAGACTTCTTCAACTGCATGCAACAACCATATAACATATTATTCACTAATTAAATTATTTTTTTAAAAAATCTTCACATTAGGTCCATTTATGCGTCCAGCACGTAAATGGACGTGTCCATTTTGGCCCAAAATCCTCATCTATATTTGGCTCGAAGCAGATCAATTCTGCTTCCAAAGTAAACAAATAATTGCACAGACACTGTCACAATTTTTGTTCATCCAAAAGCCAGCTGGGGTTTGCGACTGCGCTATGATGGCAGTTCGCTTTGGAGAAAATTTAGCCAGAGGAGCAGAAGAAGAAAACTTCTGCAGAAGTACAACGACCAGATCATGTCTGACATAACGGAAGTAAAAAATAATCAGCAGATCTTTCTCAAGTAGTCTCAAGTAGCAGTAGTCTGCTTGAGTGACATTCATTCAGATATCCAAAGATGGCGGCACCCAAAATGGCTGCGGCTGCATGGGCTCTCGACAACTTGCGAGTATTTGAGCAAAATACGCTGCCAAAAACGCTACAAACTTTGCATCCACTCAGTAAGTTAGCATATGATCGCCAGCGTCTGCTGGAATTACGATCATCAAGTGATTTTGGACTCATAAATACGACTACTCTGGAGTGTTTACGTGATCTCGGAGTGCTACGGAAGCAAGATCCAGCGGCCCGCAGCGCAGCGGACTCGCCTAGCAGCACTAGCCGGAGGAGGAGAAAGCGAAGGCGGTGCGACCGGCAGCGGAAGCGCGGCTGTCGAAGTGGACTAACAGCTAAGCTAAACGCTAACCCCCACAGATCGCCGCTTCCGTCCATCTTCCTCTCCGACGTCCGCTCTCTGGACAACAAAATAGACCATCTGCAACTAGAACTGTCTTCAAAGAGAGAGTTGAGGAACTGCTGCGCTCTCATTCTGACGGAGACATGGCTCAACTCGACCATACCGGACAACGTTGCTAGCCTGGAGGGGCTCGCTACATTCCGCGCAGACAGGAGCAGCGCTCTCAGCGGTAAAACCCGAGGAGGGGGGCTGTGTATTTACATCAACAACAACTGGTGTAAAAATGCCATGACTGTCACCAGTTACTGCTCCCCGGACATCGAGCTTCTGACTGTTAACAGCAGACCATTCTACCTGCCCAGGGAGTTTACTGTGGTTAGCATCACTGCTGTGTATGTGCCCCCCAGTGCTAACACTAAAGAGGCTATGAGTGTTCTCTACCGGACCATCAGTGAGTTGCAATCCTCACACACAGAGGGCGTTTTCATCATTGCTGGGGATTTTAACCAGGCCAACATGAAGACTGTTCTCCCTCACTTCAACCAGTATGTGGATTTTCCAACCAGGGGAGTGAATACTCTAGACTTGGCCTACACCAACATCAAAGAAGCATTCAGAGCAGCCCCCCGCCCCCACCTTGGCTCTTCAGACCACCTATCTGTTATGCTAATTCCTGCATACAAGCCCCTGCTGATCAGAACAAAACCTACAGTGAGGCAGGTGAGGGTGTGGACTGAGGGGGCCATGGAGGCACTTCAGGACTGTTTTGAGTGCTCTGACTGGGAGATGTTCAAGGCAGCAGCCACTTACAACGACCAGATCAACATCGATGAGTACGCCATGACTGTGTCAGCCTACATCAACAAGTGCACAGAGGACATCAGCATCACCAAGAACATTATCACCCGGGCCAACCAAAAACCCTGGATGACTAAGGAGGTACGGGAAATGCTAAAAGCACAGAACTCAGCCTTCAAGCCTGGCAACAAGGAAGCACTGAGGACAGCGAGAGCTAACTTGAACCGTGCTATATGGTTAGCAACGCGAACCCACAGTCGAAAAATACAGGAGTTCTTCCACGACACCAGCAACACCAGGAGTATGTGGCAAGGCATAAAGGCGATCACAGATTACAATCCATCCTCCCCCCCAGTGGGCGAAGTTGATGCTGACTTTCTCAATGGACTCAATAACTTCTTTGGGAGGTTCGAGGCACTGAACAGTACTCCGGCAAAAAAACTGTTCCCCACCAGGAAGAGGAGGCACTCTGCCTGGACACAGCCGATGTGTTGAAGACTCTGAAAAGAGTCAACCCACGGAAGGCCCCAGGCCCCGACAACATACCTGGGCGGGTGTTCAGGGAATGCGCAGGTCAGCTGGCTGGTGTCCTAACAGACATTTTTAACACCTCACTGGACCAAGCCACAGTGCCAACCTGTCTCAAAACTGCCTCCATCATTCTAGTGCCAAAGAAACCTCAAGTCACCTCTTTCAACGATTACCGGCCTGTGGCACTGACTCCCATCATGATGAAGTGATTTGAAAGGCTGGTAAAAGAACACATCGTCTCCAGACTCCCCCCCACATTCGACCCGTTCCAGTTTGCCTACCGCCGAAACCGCTCCACTGAGGAAGCTATCTCCTCCGCCCTACACCTGAGCCTGGCTCACCTGGAGGAGAAGAACACTCATGTGCGGATGTTGTTCCTGGACTTCAGCTCAGCGTTCAACACAATCATCCCACAGCATCTGGCAGGAAAACTGGGACACCTGGGCTTCAGCACCCCCCTGCGCAACTGGCTGCTAGACTTCCTCACCGACAGACCTCAGTCAGTCCGGATCGGACAACACACCTCCGATGTCATCACCCTCAGCACAGGCTCCCCTCAGGGCTGCGTCCTGAGCCCTCTGCTGTTCACTCTGATGACACACGACTGCGTCCCCAGGTTCGCCACCAACCACATCATGAAGTTCGCTGACGACACAACGGTGGTGGGCCTCATCAGAGACGACAACGACCTGGACTACAGAGAGGAGGTGGAGCAGCTGGTGGACTGGTGCAGAGAGAACAGCCTGATCCTGAACGTTGACAAGACGAAGGAGATGATCGTCGACTTCAGGAAGAACCGGCCCAGCCACGCTCCACTGCTCATCAACAGCTCGGCTGTGGAGGTGGTCAGCAGCACCAAATTCCTGGGGGTGCACATCACAAACGACCTCACCTGGACTGGGAACACCACGTCTCTGGTCAAGAGGGCACAGAAACGCTTGTATTTCCTGCGGAGGATGAGAAGAGCACAACTGCCCCCGCCCATCCTCAAGACGTTCTACAGAAGCACCATAGAGAGCATTCTGACCAGCTGCCTCTCTGTGTGGTATGGAGGCTGCAGCGCCTCCGACTGGAAGAACGTGAGGAGAGTGGTGCGGACAGCAGAGAGGATCATCGGGGCCCCCCTTCCCTCCATTCAGGACATTTCATCCCAGCGCTGCGTGTCCCGAGGCCGAAACATCATCAGTGACCCCTCAGACCCCCACCATGGACTGTTCTCCCTGCTGCCCTCTGGAAAGAGGTTCCGCAGCATCCGGTGCAGGTCCACCAGGTTTCGAAACAGCTTTTTCCCACTTGCCATCAGACTGCTGAACTCTTAACTGGACTGCACTCAAAATCTGGTCTCCACTTCATACCTTGTACATGTACAGAGCTAAATAACTCCTATTTTACTGTCAGTCCTGCACTTTATATTTTATATTCATATTTATATTCATATTTCATACTGTATTTTATTTTATTCTGGAGTAACCTCACAACATTGGAACCTCAAAACATTGTCCTGAGCCGTATGCAACGAAATTTCGTTCTGTATACACCCTGTGCATGCAAAATGACAATAAAGTCAGTCTAAGTCTCATAATCTCACTCTAGGGTGCACAATCCTTTTTTTTTTTTTTAAATAAACTTCCTCTTTCTTTTCTTTTTTAAGGAACATTAGAAATTAGTGTAAAAAAATAAATGCTCTTTTGTCAGAAGTTCTCCACATTAGGACAAACAGAAGACTCATTTTATTTTTGCTTTTCTGACTTTATTATTATGACCACTTAGCCTTCTAATCTACTAATTTACATAGACAATGAAAACACCCCCGATTGTCATTATTCTACGTATGTAATGTCAGCCTAATTGATCTTTGCCTTTAATTCTGTAGGTATTTATGATACAATAGGCTATTCATACATTAATGGCAGATTTGATATTACCCATATTAGATCTCAGCATTGAATTCCCTGGATATGCAAATATATGAACCCAAAATATAAGTTCAAATGTGTATATTTTGACCATAATTTAAGTATTTGATTGTTTTAGAAGCTTTAAATGTTCCTTTAGTCAGTTCTCCACAGAAAAAAAGAAACCCTGCATGCAGGATGATGTCGTTGAAGCGGTGCTTGTTATCCAGCCGCTAATTTATAGGAAATCTGCTACTGAAAGGAACAATAAGAAAGAGTTCTAGGAAAAATGTGAAACTCAAAGGCATGAGTGCTTTTAGGTGACCCAGTACTAAGCAGAAGTGTGTGTTTGACCTGCTTACCATTTTGACAACTTCTGGATAGGCCTGTTCTGTCAGGTAGCCACGGCTGATAGTCACATAATCCACCAACTCGTTGAGCGTTGAACGCTTATACTCTTTCATCTTGAGGTCCGACAGCGTGTCCATGAAGTCAAAGACAGTACAACACTGTTGGAGCTTCTTTAAGAACAGTTCCGGCTGCTCTGGTACTGGAACGTCTGCAAGCACAAACAAAACACAAAAACCAACAGTGAGACGAAACTAAAAAAACAGAGGATGAAGTGTACAAGCAGTTATAGTCAAAGAATTAGGGTCTTTCAACCCACTAAACAATAAACAATGAGAAGACTTCACAACTTTGTTTTAAATGCCATCAAACTGTCAAGAAGCCAACCCTCCTTTTAACAAAAATATTTTAAAGTCTAGTGTCTGAGCTACAGAACCATTTCCATAGTTCTAGTGAGAACAGGCACCTCTTTTAGACAGACATTGCTTTGAAAACCAAATATTTTTAAATGCAAAATCTGTTTTGGAATAGAGGTGCAATGATCATCTGGAAGGGTCCACTCGAATACAGTCTCTGGCATTCCAGCTGCAGGTGCTAAGACAGCTGCACATCTCACATTGCGGGAATCCCCAAGGCTGACGTCAGAGGTACCTGCCCTTTACTGCAGCTCACTCACCAACTGCTCCAGTGTGTTCCTAGCAAAACACCAGCAGTGTTGCTGTTTTACTGGAAAGAGATTGGGATTCATGTAATTACTAGTAAAAGGGAAAACACAGACATGTTCCTTCCACTAAGATGACACTGGACATTTTGGTCCTTTCTGATCTTTACTAGACATCTTAGTTTAAATGAGAAATGGCCTGTACTTGTCTAGCGGTCCATCAAGACCCCAAAGCATACATTCACACACTGATGGTGGCAAGCTACTGGATAGAAGCCACTGCTGCCCTTGGGCAGAATGACGGATGTGAGGCTGCCATGCACTGGAGGATTCTCTGTCCACCACCAGCAGGGGAGGTGGGTAAAGTGTCTTGCCCAAGGACACAGCAACTAAGACAAATGGAACAGGAGCACGAACCAGCAACCCACCAGTTAGAGGATGAACTTCTACCTCCTAATCAACAGTCTTCAAAAAGAAAAAAAATCTAGTCGACTTTGACATCCAATAAAAACTAGTTAAGAAATCTCACTTAATTATTGATCTCGCTACAATGTTACACAGAAATACAAATTAACCTGAGCCTCCCAGGAACTGTTTTTTGGCATGCTGTACAAGGCTGAGAAAGAAAGCCATTTGTGAGACCATTGGTGACAATACAGCTGACAATGGAAAACAAACAAAAACAGTCATACCTGTCAAGTCACACTTTGGCTAGGAAACGACAGCTTTTTTTACCCCCCTTTCCCGCTGTGCTGCCATATTATTATTTTCCTGTAAATGTCCCATATTGTGCCCCCTCCGCTCTCACATTGGTTACATCATCCCCCTGCTCGTACGTTACAAACTTACATGGGTATATACTACTGCATCTCCTCCCCAAACACTTCCATTTTCTTATAGTACATCTGACAGTTGATTGTGGAATATTTAGGAGTGAGGAAATTTCATGACTGGACTTATTACACAGGTGGCATCCTATCACAGTTCCACACTGGAATTCACTGAGCTCCTGAGAACGTACCATTCTTTCACAAATGTTTGTAAAAACAGTCTGCATGTATGTGTGCTTCGATTTACACACCTGTGGCCATGGAAGTGATTGGAATACCTGATTTCAATAATTTGGATGGGTTAGCAAATATTTTTGGCAGTGTAGTGTAAATGCACAAGTCCAAGGTTGTATGAGGCCCGAGCAGAATTCCCATTATCAGCACCACTAACAGCATTTCAACACAAATTTAATGGAATCTGGTAGAGGGGTTCTAGTTTAATTCGCCAGCCTTGAAAGCAAACAGTGATAAAAGTAACTTGCTGAAATACACAAATATACATTTACAAATATATATTTGAACAAACAGAGCTCAAACTCAAAGATTAAACTCATTATTGTTTTCAACACTATAGTTGTGTGTTTAAGCATTGTTAACAATAGCTTCCAGAAACATAATCACCCACAATATTTTTATATTTCCTGACAACTTAACATTGGAAATTTACTTGTATTTAAAAAATATGTTTCTGCACAGTGTGTGGGAGTATTGGAACACGGAACTTGCTAATGTCTAAATAGTATGTGATTTTATTTTTCGATGTTCAACCAATACACATGCAAATTATGTACATTTTAAATTGGGATTCATCTTAATTGCACATCCCTTTGATTGCCTGTCCGATACACCTATTTCTAATAACTGCACAATATTTTCTATTATAGTCTTGTACAGTATATTATTATAATCAGTCCTTATTTTAATGTTTCATTTTTAAAACTAAGAACTTTCTATGCGAACCTTTATATCTGTTGCTGCTGTTATACCAGTTTGTCCTCAGCAGAACAATAAAGGCTGTTTCTATCCTATTCTAACGAAGCTTGCTAATTTTAAGTCTCATCCCTATGATTCCACAATCCCAGGTCTATGAGCTACAACCTCAAAGTCCATGATCTGGGAATCGTGCAGTCTGGAAGAACAAAGTGATCCATAACGGAGAGTTTGTGCTTCAGTGTTTGTGGAACTCATGTGAAAGGGACTTTTTTCAGCATAATATTGCGACAGTTAATGGGCAGTTTGTGCACTTTGAAGTGCAAGTTTTGGGTTGCTATGTTATTTAAAAAAAAAATGTTAATTTAATGTGTACTAAATTTTGAGATGATAGATTAGCTTTTATTTTCCATTGTGTGTAGTTTACTCTGACCTCGTAAGAAACGTACTCCTCTGGGGTAACCTGTGTGTGAGCGGGACCTTTATTAGACTCTTAAATCATTCAAGCAAACCTTCCAGCTGCTTAGATATGCTGAATTTATTTTGGGAAGATCATTTCTAAGCAAATGTCTCAAAAATAGGCTTGTGATTACATCTTTGACAAGTGAGAAATACACAAAGGTAATTTGTGCAAAATTTTAAGATCCCTTTAAGAGTTTTTATTACAGACTAAAGCCAATACATAAACAACTCAAGGTAACTTTTTTATGTTCAACTTGCCAAATAACTTTAACAAGGTCTGTCAACTCTGGTGTGTCTCAGATGTTTAAGTTACCCAACATAATCTCAGACAGCAGGGTTTATCTTTAAATCCTTTGAGTCAAATTTTTGTTAAATTTACACCGTGATGAATAAGCTAGTAGAGCTTACTGTAGGAGGAAAGCACTGATTTTGAGTGGTTGAACAAGCAGCAAGCCTGTTTCAGGAACTTAAATATTCTTACTGTAACAATGATTAAAGAAGCAATGAATTAACATATCTGGGTCATAACTACCCAAAATTTTAGCTAACGCTTAGTTGCTTACAAGATGAAGATGACCATCTTGTTACACATGCTCTGCTCTAAACCCAAACATTCTCAGACAGAAATGATGATCAAATGCACTACTCAGACTTAAGCCAGCTCTTTACTTCTAAATGCTTATAAAAAGCAGCTGTTTTCCATTAGTTCTTTTGAAGTTCACCTTTGCACACATAAGAGACAGACAGGGTTGTCTGGTAGAAGACAGCTCCTGACAGCAGAGGCTAACTTTAACACACCATGCTATGCTGGCAGCTACATGTTCACAAGACTCCTTCAATGAAAACTGTAACTCACTTAATCAGATTTCCTTCCTCAAGTAGGAACCAACAGCTGAAACAGACAGTCATGAATGTGACTGTGGGAATTAATTTGTGCAAAATATGGACAAGAGGCTTAAATAATCCAGTCTCCTCTGATGACTTGTTTGTGGCGAGTGGAGTTGGAAAAATGTAAAGAGACACCACATGGATCGGGTTTCTCTTGAAGGGAGGACGGACATGGTGGGGAAGACGGCAGCATGTCGGTGGTCTTCATTGGCCACACAGAGCTGGAGAGAAGCCCCAGAGAGAAGCTAGGCTGGGCAGCATTGTGCACCTATTTTAGCTTCTCATTTTTTTAAGCTTGTTGCACACTGAATTTGGAGACAGATCTGCCCTCCTACATGAATGCTAGCATGTAGATACTAATACTAAATCTGTGGGGAAATCCTGACAACACCAGCCAAACAACAATATGGGTCCACAACAGAGAAGGCGTGGCCTTAACTGCTCTGCCTGGTTGAGCCGAACTGCCAAGGTCTGTTCTCACTACTGCAGCTGTGTGACAAAAATCGTGTCATTTTCTTCTCAGTCTCATGTTCTTTGGCCCTTCTTCTCACAATACCACTGGTGAACTTTTCATCCCCGGTTCCATGTGAACCTATTGTGTGGTTGGTCAGAATTTCATGAGTATTTATGTAGAAAGCAGCACTACTCAGCTTCCATGACCTGCTGTTCTGACTACCTTTGGAAGGTAGGACAGAACATGTTTTTCAGTCAGAGAGCAGACTCTAAGGAGCAGTTGTCCAAGGCCGTGAAGATGCAACACTCAATTCTGGTCCAATGAAGTGGGAAAACTGCTCAACAAAGCCTTCCCTTTTTTCTTTTTGTTTTTTATGATGAGGGGAAAACAAAATGAGATTTTTCAGCCTGACAATCATGATTTCCTCCTCCTCCGAACTTGAGAACTCATAATTGTTCCTCTCTGCCATGGTTACTAATTCTGTTGTACATCACACAAAGAAAATCATGACATTACTGGCGGGGAGGGGGGGCACTTGGTTTGCTCAGTCTTATGGGCTATGAAAGGTCTGTGCAGTGGGACTTCCGCCTGACAATGCTGGGCCCTTTAGAAGATGGAAGATGAAAACCCTCATTTTAGATGAGCAGAGGGTTTTAGTCACTTGAATAGAGCTCACATTTTTTTGAGAACTTTGTACTAAGCAAAACCGTTTCTCAGGTGATGAGTGCGGAGAGACCTTAGCTCATCTTGGCAATATTTTGACAGCACACTGCATGAGGGTAAAAGGTTTATTTTGTAGCAGCAAACTTTGCTTTATTTTATGGTAAACTTAAGTCCACGCTTCTCCCTTTAGTCGTTTACTAGAACAGCAAGCCCCTTTCTTAGAGCTGACCGCTCCCGGTGTAATCCCTGTTGGCCCAGAACAGTCCGGTAGCCCTCGATGGAGACACTGGCATCAGGAATGTCTCCGTAAAAACACCAGTACTCATTCAGTCTCCTGACCAGCCCTGTTAATTCCTCCATCTTGTTAACCATTTATCTTATGTTGCCAATTCTAAAGGAGCGAAGAAATAGCTTGCATATCTTTGTTGTTTCTTTCTTATTGCTCTCCTCTGTTTGTTTCCTTCTCTGCAACCTCAAGGTGTTCTCCAGATATCCAAGGGGAATTCTGTGGCTGGCCGGCTCCATCCAATCAGGTGATTCCTGCTGTAAATAGGCCTGTCGCGAAAAACGATAAATCAATTAATCGTACGATAAATTAAAACTATCGACGTCATTTTAATTATCGGCTTTATCGTCTCTTCCGGCCTTTTTCTCTTTCTGTTGATGACACTGAATGAAAAAAGGCTCAACTCTGGTGCTCTCCACTGACCCTCCCTTCCTCGTTTCCTTAGTGCAGGGGTGTTCAAAGTCAGTTCTGGAGGGCCGGCATCCTGCAGATTTTAGTTCTCTCCCTGGTTTAACGCACCTGGATCAAATGATGGCTTGTCAGAAGACCTAAGAAGAACACTAACATGCTGAAAAGGTTGTTGCTACCACCAGGGAGAGAACTAAAACGCGCAGGATGCCGGCCTTCAAGGACCGACTTTGAACACCCCTGCCTTAGTGTAATGCCCAGCGCACACAACACGATCTTAGAGTTGTCGGCCCATTTTCAAAACCTAAGAGGCCACACATTAGCAGACAGAAATCCTAGGTAATGGTTCGATCGTGCCGTGTGGTGTCCAATAATGGGCACAAAATAATGGCTACTAGTCCAGTTAACAAATTTTAAAACCAGGCATTAATCAATGCTTTACTACAATCTACCTGCAATGCATGTTGCTAGTGTCAGTGTAAAGTCCTGACTGAATGAAAATCACTATAACCTATTTATGTCATGTTAACGAAGAACAGCTGAAAAGTTACTGGGTTTATCAACTGCAGTAGCAATTTCGCTCCAACTCCTCCCTTTGTCATTTCTGTATTCTTTGCACAAAATGTTGAATAAACATTAATGTTGTTTCCACATATCATCTCGAATGTCCGCTGGACTTCGGGTTGTCAGCTGTTTGGGATTCCCTTCTGTAATTTCCCCTCAGAAAGCACGGAGGAGAATCCGTGCTTTCTGATTGGCTACCTGTCACATTCAACAGGAAGCGTTAACGCTCCCAGTCGGGAAAAACCCCTGATTTGGATCGGAGCGGCCACAACGATCTACCGTAACACACCACACACTAAGAGGATGATCGGTTATGAAATCGCAAGCGACAATCTTAGAACGGCCAACGTTTTTAGATTGTCGTAAGGGGAAAAATCTGGGCAACAAAAATGTGTAGTGTGAACTATTGCATCAACTATTGTAGTCGATGTGCCCATTTTCTCTATTTAAATCAAATTATTACTTTAGGGCAACATAATATACAGACTTCATAATCTGCACTCTTTTGGTTGAATGTAGTATTTATTTCTACTTTGGCTTTATGTTGTTTAGTTTTTATTCAAGTACATTTTTTATTAACTGAGACTGAGAATCCATTTTATTTTGTTTTTGGTTGTTTTGTTTATTTTGTTTATCAGTTCCGGTGTTAAATGTTCTTTTGAAAATAAAGTGTATCTATCTTTGGCAGGAAATTGCATGCATTATTACGTCATCTCCATTAAATCAGTGTAAAAAGGTCTTCAAACAATATTATCATTTATCGCAATAATTTTTGAGACAATTAATCGCTCAGCAAAATTTGTTATCGTGACAGGCCTAGCTGTAAACAATGCAGCCAAGTTGTTGTGACCAGCCCAGCAAAAAAAACAAAGCATCTCAACAGATAAGAAAAAAAAAAAGAGATTGTTGAAAAATGAGCTTCTTGTAACATTGAAAAATAAAATTATGTAGAAAAAAAATTAAAAAGTCATAAAAATAAAAAGAAAAAAGATAAGCAGAAGTAACTGCAACAGGCTGCATGCACGTTGCCACATGTGCCGTTAGACTAACAAGTTCAGTTCAGGAACAAACTCAGCATACTCCTATCCTGCCCCTCTCCTAAACAACTTGATAAAAAGGCTGGTTCTGTTCTGGAATCTCTGAAGATTGTTGTTCTTTATTTAATGTTTCATAAAATAAGAACATTAACAACAACTCAGCATCAGCCACATCAGTTTCTCTTCAGTTAGTGTATTCTTCAGACTCACTGTAATACTGACCTCTACAGGAGGTCTGGCCTACAGCATCAGGATCAACAACTCTGAAGAAATCTGTATTAGTTACAATATTTACACTCCTTGTGGAATAAAGGACATGTCTTCAGATTGTATACTTTTGAAAGGCTTTATAATTTGGAGTTTTTGTTTTACGTTTCACTCACATCCTCTTAAATAACCACATGTGATTCAAATAGTCACATTTAATGATCCAACTATTTATCCAATCAATCATCCATAAGATTAGCAAATCAGTTCCACAAATCATATCTTTGAAAAGGTATGCTCAACTGACAACTGTCGTAACAGATATGAGCAGGGAAGAGAACACAGGGAAGACCATAAACAGTGAGCTGGTCAGCTTATGATAACTCAAAGTAAATAAAAGGTAGAATGGAAAACGCCAACTCTGCTGCTGGGAAATGAGCACTTTGCCCCATATTAAACTGTTTATTGACTGCAATCCACAGCTCCTCATTGAATTTATTATTGTAATTACATTGCTTCAAGCCAAGAGCACAGTCAGATTATGTGGAGCATCAGAAGGAGGAATGAGGACTCAGAATCCTGCTTGACTATTTTGACATTATATCCTCCCACTATCGTATTGTGATCAAGCTTTGTTTATTTCACATCACTTCTTACTGGGCAGCGGTCACAAAGTTGTCCATACACATCACATTTGATTCTATTTTTAATTCAAAACTGATTAGAACTAATTCCTAAGCATTCTTTGTGCTGGTGGAGGCATCACTGCCAAAACTCCCCCTTTCAAAAAAAAACAAAACAAAAAAAACTCAGTCTTGATCAGATAAGATCTGATCCCCACTAGAAAAGCAAGACCTGAGTCCCAAAGTCTTATCTTTAGGGTTGGCCTCCCACAGAGACACAAGAGCTCAGAACGTTTTTCTTCTAACCTGCTCTCCTGGAAGCAGCTTTATTTCAAAACCTTGAAATGTTCACTGGAAAACTTCTAGAAAGCCAGCTAGCGTTACGCATGGCAGAAGGGTACGACTTTTTTCCTGTTCCGTCAATTTTTGGATTTTTGGACACTGCTTTTGGCCTAGGGCTTGGCCAAATCATATCATTCATGAAAACACTGACTGACGGTCACTACCGCATTGGAGATGTCCATGACAGATGAAAGAAATGAAAATGAACAAAGTTCCAGATCATTAAGAAATGTGCTCAAGCTTGTACTGGTTGCAGTGTTTTTTATGTGACATATTTTGGTGTTAAACATTCTTAATTAAAAGGAAGATTTGATTAAAAAAGATTTTTAGTTTTGCACACAATGTTTGCATTTAAAAAAAACATGAGGGGAAAACACTTTAACATCTAGTAAAACTAATGTTCTGTTAAACCACAACCATTTGTTTAATTGGTATATTTAAGTATTTTTATGTCCATTGGACAGGCTGTTTCTTGTTAGCTTACATTTTCATTTATGTATTCTGCATTTTCTTTGACTCATTAAACATTGTGTGATTTTGTATAAAAAATTTTAAATGTAGTGACTTTATAAAGTAAAAAAAAAATTACAAATGCCCCTCCACAAAAGAAAAAGAATGTGGAATATCGTCTGTGATATCTTTATTGACTCATTTAAAAAAATTATTGTGATATCAAAGTAGGGGTGGGTGATCTCGCCCACCCCTACCTTGACCTTACTGACAATCAGCTCAAAAGTGAGTTGAGTTTTATGACCTATTGTCTCAATGTGGTGGGCAGGTCTGAGTCTGGACAGTGACCTAACCTCCTCACCTTTTTCTTTGGACTTGATACTCCTTCCCTAAAGTGTGATGCTACTCTGTTCTATAAAACTGTTGTAATGCCTTTAAAGTTCTGTAAATCAGTATTTTTTTCTCTATGTTTTCTTGTTTAATTAGTGTATTCCTTTTTGTTTTTTGTGAGTAGCTAAATTGCTTACCAGTAGCTCAGGAAAGAGGATATTAACAGAATAATTAATCTGTAAAGTTTGGCTGTTTTTTTCTCAGACTTGAGTAGAAATAAGTGTGTCAGTGATCATTCCTTGTTGTATGAAGAGTTTCTTCTGCCAGTGGTTTAAATTTATTACTTCCTGAGAGACTAAGTTTGGAATGTGACTCCAGAGATACGGGTCATTCTCACCTTTGAGCAGTGGCAAAGGCGTGAGCTCGATGGGTTTGCCTTGAGAGCGGAACTGGGACGAACTCTGTGATCGCTTCTGCTTGGCCTTCCTTACAGACTTCCGAGAAAATCCGTCCACTTTGTCCACCGACGGAGATGAGGTGGGTGCCGAGGACATAGCCCTGCTGGGAGAGACATGGGGGCGGGAGGTTACATACTTGATGTTGTACCTGAATTTTCCCTTTGCAGGACAATAAAGAGTGTTCCTATTATATTCTCATTCATAGTTTTCATTCACATTTCATTTTTACATCCACCGACAGGAAGTTACTTTTCCAATGCAAAGCTACATCTTGCCGTGTAGATCAAGGAAAACATTTAAAATCTGTTAAACTACAGCTAGATGCCAGTTTTAATACAAAGAAATACAATGAAAAGTCAGTTCGATAGTAGGGCCCAAAGCTTTTCTCCAGAAAATAATCTGGGAATGTGAAAAGATTGAATCTGGCAATATCTACTGTAAAATGTGCGATGGAATTAACTTCATGAACAGACCGACTCCTTCCCCCAACAATATTCATGAAAAACAAAAAGAAATAAAAGAGCAGTAAGGCAAGGAAAACCTCTAAGGTGGAGCCCAACCGAGTCCATTTAGTGCAGAGGAGCAGCCGTCACATATAAAGGAGCTCATCATTCTATAGAGGGAATGCATTTCATCCGTTTATGTTCTTTGGGTGATTGATGGAACTGTATGAGGACGACCGTTGGTTGCCGTTTCGGTAAAAGAAATCTCAGTGAATAAGCCTTTCTTGACATGAAAGTTATCAAGAACACACACACTGAATACGCCTTAAAGATGCATGTTGACAAGACTCACTAAGCTGGAAGAATGTGAAAAAAAAGGTTAAATTGTGTTACTGAAATGCTGTAAGGTGATGTGTTGCCAGAGGTCCTAAAGCTACAGATTTTTAAATCTAGAATGTTTTGTTCAAATGTAAAATAAATCTAATGTGTTCAAAATATGTTGGAAAATGTTAGTAGCAAATTACAAATATAGCCTGTCTAGGACGTAAAGTCAATGACCTTTACAGTAGGTCATTGACTGAAGGTGCTGCAAACTCCAAGGAAACATGCGATATGAAGAGAAGACAATCAAATAAAAAAACTCCACTTCCTAGACTGATGACCAGTTAGTCCCCAACACCAAAACTCTATATTAAGAAATAGGCCGGTACCATATTAAATTTCATAAAATGAATGCATTGTGTTGCCTTATGCTGTTCCAATATGGGTGAACTAGATCGAGAGTGTTCAAAAACAAAGCTTTGATTTGACTTAATGATTTACAGTTAAACAAGTGTAACCATAACTTACAGAAACCATAGTTATGGTGCTTCATAAACTTTCTTTGAATACTATAAAACTTAACTGGCACTTCAGTTGCACTTTGCACAGCTCTTCCTACACTAAGATCACTAAGACAGCGCAAAGGGCACAGACAGAATGGAACCTGCAGCAGAAAATACGGTCTTTCTGTGCTCATGTCATTGGAAAACTAAAACTGAATGGAAAGCGCAAGAAGAAAATGCAAAAAAGCATCACTGGCTGAGCACATGAAAATACATCAAACATGGTGGAATGGTTTGGCTGACAGACGATACACTACAGGTGGAGAATATAGACTTGAAGTGTTTTTGTAGATTTTTTTGTACTACTATTGTGATAAGTGATAATAACTATGCATTACGTCTTTATTAGGCAACTATGTCTGTGACTGCATGATACAGCTGTTATGGCCTCAAACAAATATATGCCCATTTATGATGAATCTCTTTAGGATACTTGTCAGATGAAGTGTAATATTCATCACTAAACTACACACATCATTTAATCATATTTTTTAATTTATTGATGCTCTCAGTGAGCAAACTAAAGAAAATAGTAAAGCTAACACTCCCGAACACGGTCTTGTGGGCTTTTAATCATCATTATTTGGAATGTATTATGACGCCATAACTCAAAAGTCTTAAAAAATATTTAGCACAGTAAATGGTAGATGGCCTGTGCTTGTATATCACTTTGTCAAGTCCAGAAAACTGTGTCCCAGTTTACGGACACAGACAACCTGAATACTTTTAAGACTTCAATTAAAACTTTAATACAGAACTTAGCAGCAGAGCCAGATTCTGGTTCTACTGGAGGTTTCTTCCTGTTGAAGGGGAGTTTTTCCTCTCCACTGTCACTACCTGCATGCTCCGTGTGAGGGATGTAAAGTCAACGACTCAATGCCAGCAGTGCGCACTCGTTCAGGAGAAGTGAATGCTGCAAGTCAAAGACTCAATGCAATCCGCTGAGTTTCCTTAAATGGAAGCTTTTTAATTTCCTTTGAATAATTAATTAAGCTTACTGGACTGCTTGATAACAAAGATCAATTGGAATGTATATATGATTAAATTGAAATTGTTTTTGTAAAGTGCCTTGTTGTGAACTATAATTTATTTTATAGAAACAAATTGAATTGAAACTGTATAAGGACAGCGTCACAGGAGATTGCCTTATTTAGGACTCAAATCGGACAGCTCAGTAATGTCCAGTGCACATAGCTCAGTTTCCTTGCTCTCAGCTGACCTAACTCTTCAGAAACTCCAGTCCAGTGCATTTTGTCGTTTATCAGTTTCTCCTCCAGCGTTATACTGGGTGGAATGAGGTTTTGATACACCAATCTGCCAGGGTCCCAAAGGCCTGTAATTATAGCTACATCTCTACTGAAAGAGACAGAATCTGAAAAAATCCACAAAAAAATAAATAAATAAATAAAATCACATTGTGACCTGAACATCTGCTGCCTTTATCAGGACGACCTTCAAATGCTGCAGGTGTGTTCCTTTAGTAAACTTTGAGACTGTAGTTTCAAAGGTTACTTCAGGTCTCATGTAGTTCTGGGTTGATCCTTAAACTTTCATGATTACTGATTCTTTATGAGTCCAGATCAAGCATGGAGCCCAGTCTGATGTAGATTGCAGTCATTTGGAATTTCTTCCATTTTCTAATAGTCACGCCAACAGTTGCTGCCTTCTCACCAAGCTGTTCACCTGGAGCCCATTCAGCTGGAGGTCTACAGTGTTGTCCGTGGCAACCTTAGACAGCTCTTTGGTCTAATTGTTTGAGTGTGAGGACAGGTGTCTTTTCAGAAGAGAACAGGACTTCTTGACCGACCAGACAGAAAGCCAGAATTACAGCTGGTTAGTAGGGCTGTAGCAATACACTAATCTCACAATACACTATGCAATATTCTGCTCACAATATTTGGCAACCGAGATGATTCAATAGGCTTTTAAGATTTTCTTTAAGATTTATAGGGACAGAGTGATTTTGGTGACATTTTGTGACTGTTTCATGTAGGCCTGTTATGATAACAAATTTTACTGAACGATTAATTGTCTCAAAAATTATTGCGATAAACGATAATTTTGTTTGAAGACCTTTTTACACGGATTTAATGGAAATGGCGTAATAATGCATACAATTTCCTGCCAAAGATAGATACACTTTATTTTCAAAAAAACATTTAACACTGGAACTGATAAACAAAACAATCAAAAATAAAATGGATTCTCAGTCTCCATTAACAAAAAACGTACTAGAATAAAAACTAAACAACATAAAGCCAAAGTGAAAATAAATACTGAATTCAACCAAAAGAGTGCAGATTATGAAGTCTGTATGAAGTCTGTTATTATTAGAACGTTGTCCGTTCTAATATTGTCACTTGCCATTTCGTAACCGATCGTCCTGTAGTGTGTGGTGTGTTACGGTACATCGTTGTGGCCGCTCCGATCTAAATCAGGGGTTTCCCCAGACTTTGAGCGTTAACGCAGCCTGTTGAATGTGACAGGTAGCCAATCAGAAAGCAACCCGAAGTCCAGCGGACATTGGAGATGATACGTGGAAACAACATTAATGTTTATTCAACGTTTTGTGCAAAGAATATAGAAATGACAAGGGGAGAAGTTGGAGCGAAATTGCTACCACAGTTGATAAACTCGGTAACTTTTCAGCTGTTCTTCGTTAACGTGACATAAATAGGTTATAATGATTTTCATTCAGTCAGGACTTTACGCTGACACTAGCCACATGCATTGCAGGTAGATTGTAGTAAAGCATTTTAAAATTAGTTAACTGGACTTGTAGCCATTATTTTTTGCCCATTGTTGGACGGCACGATCGAACAGTTATACCTAGGATTTCTGTCGGCTAATGTGTGGTCTCTTAGGTTTTGAAAATAGGCTGACAATCGGCAGACAGCTCTAAGATTGTGTAGTGCGCGCTGGGCATTATACTAAGGAAATGGGTCAGCAGAGAGAACCGGAGTTGAGCCTTTTTTCATTCAGTGTCATCAACTGAAAGAGAAAAAGGCCAGAAGAAACTATAAAGCCGATAATTAAAATGAGGTTGATAGTTTTAATTTATCGTGCGATTAATTGATTTACTGTTTATCGCAACAGGCCTAATTCCATGTCAGTTTTAATGCACAAGTTGCAATTTGTAGCTTGTACATTAAAAATTACATGTAATGAAAGTTACAATTAATTAAATGAAATGAAATAAATTACAGTATCTAATATAAGTGAAGACAAAAAAGTTCCTTTGCTCCATAACCAAATACACAAAGCCACACAATTAACATTTAAACAAAGCAAATGTATAACAAATATACAGCAAAAACATTTATTACACCATCAGTTCAATTAATTCAACTCAAGTCAATGGAACAGTCACAAAATGTCACCAAAATCACAGTCCCTGTAAAATCTTTCAGAAAATCTTAAAAATGTATCAAATTGTATCGTTTGCTGAATATTGTGATATGTATCGTATCATGAGCAAAATATATCACATTGTGAGATTATTGTATCGCTACAGCCCTATGTGCAACTGAGTAAAAAATGTCATGTGTAATATTTAATTCATGTGGATTTGACATAAAACTCAAAATAAGATTTAATGTATCGAAACTGGCGGATGAAAAATTGACACATTTTGAGAAAAAAAAATATTGATAAATATTGTAGAATCGATAAAATTACAAAGCCCTACTAGTTAGTATCAAATATTTAAGAAATAAAATGCTAATTAATTTAGTAGGCATAGAATGTGATTTTCTGGATTTATTTTTCTTTAGATTTATTTCCTCACACTTTAGGTTGACCTGTGATTATATTTACAAACGTCTCCATTCAAAAATTCACAGTATGTGAAAACAAAAAATGCCTGTTTGATAGGGTTCTGTTATATCTAAATCACTTGCCTTTGAAAGGAAAGACCCTTTCACTATCATGTGCAACACATGCAAGCGCCTAGGCCCGTCATGATAGTAAATTTTGCTCAACGATTAATTGTCTCAAAAATTATTGCGATAAACGATAATATTGTTTGAAGACCTTTTTACACTGATTTAATGGAAATGATGTAATACCCATGTGATTTCCTGCCAAAGATAGATACACTTTATTTTCAAAGGAACATTTAACACTTGAGCTAATAAACAAAATAAACAAAACAACCAAAAACAAAAATAAAATGGATTCTCAGTCTCCATTAACAAAAAACTCACTTGAAAAAAACAAAACTAAACAACATAAAGCCAACATAAAGTGGAAATAAATACTGCATTCAACCAAAAGATTATGAAGTCTGTACATTATGTTGCCCTTCAGTAATAATTAGATTTAAATAGAGAAGATGGGCACATCGACTACCTGATGCAATAATTCACACTACACGGTTTTTGCTCCTATTTTTCCCCTTCATACAATCTCAGAACGTTGATCTTTCTAAGATTGTGTGGTTTGTTACGGTAGATCGTCGTTGCCGCTCCGATCTAAATCAGGGGTTTTCCCCTAACGCAGCCTGTTGAATGTGACAGGTAGCCAATCAGAAAGCTTGGATTCTCCTCCCGTTTTCTGAAGGGAAATTACGTCGGGGAATCCCAAACAGCTGACACGGCGCAACCCGAAGTCCAGCGGACATTGGAGATGATATGTGGAAACAACATTAATGTTTATTCAACATGCAAAGAATATAGAAATGACAAGAGGAGGAGTTGGAGCGAAATTGCTACCGCAGTTGATAAACCCGGTAACTTTTCAGCTGTTCTTCGTTAACGTGACGTAAATAGGTTATAATGATTTTCATTCAGTCAGGACTTTACGCTGACACTAGTCGCATGCATTGCAGGTAGATTGTAGTAAAGCATTGATTAATGCCTGGTTTTAAAATTAGTTAACTGGACTTGTAGCCATTATTTTGTGCCCATTGTTGGACACCACACGGCAGGACCGAACCCGATCGAACCGTTATACCTAGGATTTCTGTCGGCTAATGTGTGATCTGTCAGGTTTTGAAAATGGGCCGACAATCGGCCGACAGCTGTAAGATCGTGTCTTGTGCGCTGGGCTTTACACTACGGAAATGAGGAAGAGACGAGTCAGTGGAGAGCCCCGGAGTTAAGCCTTTTTTCATTCAGTGTCATCAACAGAAAGAGAAAAAGGGGAAGAGACGATAATGCCGATAATTAAAATGACGTCGATAGTTTTAATTTATCGTACAATTAATTGATTTACCGTTTATCGCGACAGGCCTACAAGCGCCTCTTTTTTTTAACAATTATATTTCATAAAGACACTTTGAGAGGCTTTTAAACACTTATAAAATAACTTTGAATGTTCTGGCTGCTACACAAATATTGTTTCCTTATTTAATGTAATATTTTAAATTGAATGAAAAGCTAAAAATAGTATACATTTCACATTTTAAAAAATACTTCTGAAAAAAATGCATCTACATTGTAAAAACACTTCATTCTGATCAGATTTAACTAAGGGGGGAAAAAATCAACCAAAGATATTGCATCTTTAAAGAATGCAATATCATATAGAGCTCCAAGCAGCAGACTTTGGCAGGGTTAGGCAGCCAGGAGCAGAACCAGAAGCACTTTTTTTTAAATTACACAGGCAGTGCTAATCCACCCTGTAACAGGTTAGACAGAATCTGGCTCCTGACAAGTCAAAGTAAATATCTTGGATGACAAAACCCATGCAAGCAAGCTAAGGTATTTTGGATGACCTAAACATAACATTTATTCCATTTCCCTCGTACATCTTGGCATCACTTCTTGGCATCAAACCTGCAGTTTCAGTCTATGAGCCAATTTCTAAAACAGAATCATAGAGCGTTTTTTTCAATGTTTTTAGGGTTACTTGTAGAAGACTTATGTTTCATAATTGTGGGCTGACTCTACAAGATTCTGTTCCCCAACTGTAAATGTATCCTTAAAAATGTTACATTTCTTGAATTTGACAATACTTTGATGGGTTAGAGATTCCAACAGAACAGTACGTGGATTCTGTTTAACAATCCTTTCAGGCAGCAGTAATTCCTTTTGATGGTGCACTTTTCCTATCAACTGTTTCCTTCCACTCAACTTTTTGTTGTCACTTGCTGTCCTTCTGGACTCGTCAATGACTGTTTTCTGGACCCCTGTCCAGTAAGCAGTCTTCCTGTTGACCCTGACAGAGCACCAGTTTGTCAGGAAACCTCTGCAGGTGTTTAAAGGTAATCAGGTGATTAGGGTGTGACACCATGACTTTACAATATTGAACTCCTTCAAAATCATTTGAGTCACCAAATTTGGGTTTTTGTCATCTTTAAACAATATTTTTTTTAAAAACATTTCACTCTTATGAATCTATGAGTTTTACTTTCTGAAGTGAGCGACGAAATACTGAACTTTTTCATGACATTCTAATTTTTAAGATGTACCTTTAAAGACTGTTGAAGGAGATCCTTACTGCTTCTTTTAAGCATTTTTTTGCACTGTTTTCTTATCTTTTCTGAGATGTGGTCTCGCTTTCATTCAGAAACAAACCTTTTCATTGAATGAAAAGAATTATAAATTACCCTCTAAATTAGTACTTTGGTCATTAAAAATACAAATGTAGCTTATCCAAAACTTGATCCAATTTATATTTAATGTATTTGGTACTGCATTGTCAATACACTAAGAAAGACAGACTTTACAAAGTGCCATAAAGCTGTTCCACAACAGCAGAATATGTGTAGAAGTAGAAATGTTTCAAACTGCTAACATTTTCAGGAGCTGATTTTACCATTTAGAATCATATATGGCTCAGAGCTCGCATTAACGCAATATTTTCCGTATTTGACTGGTTATTTTTTAAACGACGAGAAAATTTTAAGCCCGTCCATCATTTGACAGGTTATAATTAACACCCTTGACTGGTGCACCTGCACACACATTATAAACTTTACGTAAAGAGTTCATCGTAGAGGCAACAAAAGTCAATAAATAAAAAAAATCCTTTCTGAATATCATCTCATGGACACTGAACTAAATGCAACTTTCTGACCAGAGGCTGATGTAGAGTGTTGAAGAGTTATGGACCGGACTCTTTGGCGTGCGTCTGGTTCAGAAGCGCATTTTCTAAACCTTTGGTTGAAATGGCGCATTTAATTCAAGTCTCCATTACATAGAGAATAGAGTAAACTAAAGAGTTTTCAATGTTGTGTTAATCCATTTGCAGTATGAACAGATGAGCTGGCAGTCTATCTTGAGGAAATAAATAAATTTGCAGAAGTTAATTAGACCGTAACATGCGCAGTGCGCTGCACAAATAATGCGGATGCGGCTCCGTCGCTGCGAAGAATTAAATTTAACTCACCCTGCGGTTTTAACAAATGGAGCTGAAGACGTTACCCTCCCGCACCCAGAAGGAGAGCGGCAGATGCAATATCTGTCCGTTTTGGAGAAGCGAAACTATGCAAAACGATCCTCGTAAAAGCGCACCCCAGACCGCGCAGGGTAAAAAGCTCGCAGAGTTCAATTGATCAGTTTGGATCAGACAGATCCAACTGACTGATGAACTAGTGCAGATTTCTCTGCAGATGCAGACCAGAAGGAATTTGTGAAGCTGTGCGTTCAGGTCGCAGCAGGTGAAGTGATTGTAATTTAAGTGGAGTCGTTTAATTTCATTTATTACAAGTTATTGGGGCCACAGTCAGTGGTTTTGGTCACTACCACAAAAAGTTAGAGGCGTTATCTGCTTTATGTGTGATGGGATCTGGATTCATGGTTCAACTAGGTGAATATTGACTAAACCGCATAAAAATTGGGCTAAATAACATGTTAATATGATTACAATTTGACGGGTAAAAGTAGTATATGACCGTTGTTTTTTTTCCAATGCCGTCGGTCAAAATGATGGGGAACAAAAAAGTCTACAACGACCTCTGATATGGCTCTGGTTTATTCTAGCTGTTTGAAGCAAGTAGCAGCATGCCCACCCTCCCTCACCAACTGTCAGGCACTCCACATTATTATAACTGCAATAATCAATGTGATTTTTTTTTATTTAACCTTTATTTTACCAGGATGAAAACTCATTGAAATCAAAAATCTGTTTTTTAAGGAAGTCCTGACATAACTTTCAAAAATCACTACTTTTCTTTTTCAGTGAAATCATAAAGCTTTTTTTTCAAGTTAATAATACTACAAGACATTATACCAGTCCGTACATGCCAAGTTAACCAATACCGTTGGGGATTTTAATTTCCACAATATACTAGACATTACAGTTTTAATATTTTGATCCTACTGATATTTTAAATGAGAAATACACTATTTTCCTTCTGTTAGAAAAAAACTTATATAACATATACTGACTGCCATCAAGCACCAGTTAATGGCCAAAGAGACATGCCTAACATTTGCTGTTAAATGTTAAATATTTAACATATATATATATATATATATACACTGCCTGGCCAAAAAAAAAGTCGCCACCTGGATTTAACTAAGCAAATAGGTACAAGCCTCCTATTGGATAAGTACTGCATAGGCGATTATTTTTCAGCTGGCAACAAGTTATTTAACCCCAGCTGATGCAATGAGTAACTCCTCATTTCTTAAACAACCATGGCAAAAGACACATCCTGTGGTCGTGGAAAAGACGTTAGTCTGTTTAAGAAGGGTCAAATCATTGGCATGCATCAAGCAGAGAAAACATCTAAGGAGATTGCAGAAACTACTAGAATTGGGTTAAGAACTGTCCAACGCATCATTAAAAACTGGAAGGATGGTGGGGAACCATCGTCTTCCAGGAAGAAATGTGGTCGGAAAAAAATCCTGAATGATCGTGATCGGCGATTACTTAAACGTTTGGTCAAATCAAATCGAAGAAAAACAACAGCAGAACTCAGGAGTATGTTTAATTGTGAACGCAAAAGCATTTCCACACGCACAATGCGAAGGGAACTCAAGGGGTTAGGATTGAACAGCTGTGTAGCCGTAAGAAAACCTCTAATCAGTAAGGCTAACCAGAAAAAAAGGCTTCAGTTTGCTAGGGAGCATAAAGATTGGACTCTGGAGGAATGGAAGAGGGTCATGTGGTCTGATGAGTCCAGATTTACCCTGTTCCAGAGTGATGGGCGCATCAGGGTAAGAAGAGAGGCAGGTGAAGTGATGCACCCATCATGCCTAGTGCCTACTGTACAAGCCTGTGGGGGCAGTGCTATGATCTGGGGTTGCTGCAGTTGGTCAGGTCTAGGTTCAGCAACATTGTGTGCCCAAAGAATGAGGTCAGCTGACTACCTGAATATACTGAATGACCAGGTTATTCCATCAATGCATTTTGTCTTCCCAAATGGAACGGGCATATTCCAAGATGACAATGCCAGGATTCATCGGGCTCACATTGTGAAAGAGTGGTTCAGGGAGCATGAGACATCTTTTTCACACATGGATTGGCCACCACAGAGTCCAGACCTTAACCCCATTGAGAATCTTTGGGATGTGCTGGAGAAGGCTTTGCGCAGTGGTCAGACTCTCCCATCATCAATACAAGATCTTGGTGAAAGATTAATGCAACACTGGATGGAAATAAATCTTGTGACACTGCAGAAGCTTATTGAAACAATGCCACAGTGAATGCGGGCTGTAATCAAAGCTAAAGGCGGTCCAACAAATTATTAGAGAGTGTGACCATTTTTTAGTGGCGACTTTTTTTTTGGCCAGGCAGTGTATATACGTATGTGTATGTGTGTAAATATCTATGTATGGATAGATGTGATCACATTGGGTATATCCTTACTTTTTATTTTTATCATTGTGCACATTCTGATATATAAATAAATTTATTTACAAGAGGTTTATTTTACTTTTTCTTTAATATGTTTAATTCTGTGTGTATGCGTATATGTTTACGTGTATGCGAGTGTGTACATGTATGGATGCATTGACTTGTACTACAGTAGTGTTAATGTAGATATGCTTGATGCAATGGTTGTGACATGTCTGTAATTAATCAAATAATTCAAATCAAATAGTGGAAAAGTTCAAACTACACAGTACCTAGCTACTATGGAATTAAATAGTAAATCAACTGAGAAAAAAAAACACATTTATGGATGGATTTACCAGTGCAGCTCCTCCACTTTGTTTCCAAGTGAAACCCAGAAAAAAAAAAAGTACTAAACTTTAGATTTTAAGGGCGAAGAGGCCACGCCCCTTAGCAATCTCTCTCCAGAAATAACTCAACCCTCTGACGTTTGAAGTCTAGCAGTCTGGGGCAAAAGGTGTTCCCACTTTAGACTGTCTATATCAATTGTTATGGTGTCTATTACATGTTATACACAAACTGACCAATAAAACAACTGGTAGGTGGGCTGGGGGTGGGGTTTGGGGGCACAGCGAGGAAATAAAAAGGAACAGGAAAGGGAAAACAGCCAATATAGAGTACTACAGGGTCCACAGTCCGACAGCCTGGTTTCTATCACAAGAGTCAAAGTTCACATCAGATTATTTGAGAAGCTACAGTCTTGACATCAAATCTGAACTTAACTGTGAGTCAGGTTAAAGGCTTCTGCAGCGCCCAACAATTAAACAATGTCTGCTTTTAGACATACTCTCAAAGGCCAGATCCACAGCATGAGACGGCCCAGACCCAGACCAGACCAGATCAGATCCAACCTAGACCAGACCCAGCCCTGTCACAGTAAGCAATAAATCAATTTATCAAATGCTAAATTAAAACTCTCAATTTCTATTTGCATGAAATATTGTTTCTCTTTTTTCTCTTCCAAGAACTGGGTGACAGTTGACACTTTTCAATTTGCCCTGTTTTGTTTATTTATGGCATTTAAAATTTCTTTCAGTTCCAATGTTAAATGTTCATTAATTTTAAGTTTATTGATACTTGAAAATGTGTTCCCACATTATATTATCAAAATAATTACTGGGATGATTTATCATCCAGCAAAATTTGCTACTGTGACAGGCCTATTCAGACCCACCCCAGACCACCTGGGACCAGACACAAACCAGAACCAAATTATTACTGAACAACATATGAAATCACACTGGTCATCACAATATTACTGTGCAGATTAATCACAGCTCCAAAAGGATTACTTGGACGCCATATCTGGTGGGCCGTAAAGAGTCATGCCTTCCCACGTTGCATATTGGTAACATGTCTGCCCAATTGAATTGACCTCATATCTCCAATTCACTTTTCTGTGCCTCAGATACTAAAGCTCAGAGCAATACCAAAGGTAAGGACCAAACAATCAGGATCAGAAGTAATCAATAACACAATTTTCAGCAGCAGTATCACAGTTAGAGGCCATGTTGCCCAGTTTCTCTCTTATTGTTGAATCATGACCTCTGACCTTAGCAGAGGTAGTGAGTTCTGCAGAGCTTTACACCCTGAATGAGTCAATGAACTCCTGGAGGACTTTCTCTTGGGATAACACAAAACTAGTTCACAAGCAGAATGACCATTGCCTTCATGTGCAATTCTGCTAGAAAAAAAATTCGCACCTCCAGCATAGAGCCTGGGCTTTCTCCCCCTAACTTGGATTATCTCCAGGTGATTTTTGACGGGCCAATGAGTAGACAGAAGGAGACATTGTGAACGTTGATATTGTTTTTCTGTGCTGTTTTAGATTAGTAGTCTGCCTGTAGTTTTAGAAATGGCAGCGGAGGAAATGAACAAAGGTGTTCACTTCATGTTGGCCACACTTCCAGATACTGAATTAACGTTGACAGCCGCCTCGTTTGGATTGGCTCTTCTGGAGGATGGTTGTTTACAGCATAGGCAACTTCCGGTAAGCTTCATAGTGGCAAACTGGTGCATTACATGTCACAGGCAAACATAATTGTGTAAGATTTAAAGCCTCAACACAGTCCACTCCTCCAGGAACCAATCATTTCTCAGAAGCTTAGAGCCCAGATCCTCTGGAAGAAGCAACGTGTAGAAAGGGCTGTTTTTTACCAGGCTAGCTTGCAGGTAACTTTTTGATATTGGAGCTTGTTTTAAGTCAAAAATGACTCGATATTGATGAAAAAGTACTAGCTCCACTGGCTGATTATTTTGCTTATAGCATTGGGAAAATATTAGAGGTGTGCCGATCAATCGGCCACCGATCATAATTGGCCGATTTCCGTGAAAATGTGTATGATAGGTGATCACCAATCACCGTCTCTTGTTGCCAATCACCAAAACAAATCGCCTGTATCTCACTTCGCAGTCTGCGTGTGCAGCTGATTCCCCCTTTTCTTTACACTGCGCAAGCGCACAGCAGCAAATCCTAACGCTCTGAGTGAATGAGGGAAGTTTGTGTGTTGCGGCGGAAAATTACCTCACACCTGCATCAGCACACCGAATCTAATATGACATTTAAAAAAATAACACTTGACAGAGTACGGGTATATCGAGGCTCACTGCAGGAAAAAAAACAAACAAAAAGACATCCGGATTGGTCAGTCAGCAGGTAAAGCAGCGCACAACTACTAACATTCACCCGGATTAGAAAGGCTGTCAAAAAGCTAAACAAATAACCCAAAAAATAATTTAAGTCAACGAGCTAGCGGTGTAAGACACTGGTTTTGCTCTCACAGTTGGACCGCCGCTACACGCTACGGGTAGTAATATTTCACATATGGAGTTCCAGTCAAACTCCATCCGGCAGTGAACTCTCACACCAAACATCTGCTTAAAACTGCAGCATTAAATTAAACAAAAGATTTTACATACGCATTAAAACTTTCGCTATGTTCTAACATAAGACAGATAATCTCTGAAAATAATCAGTCTCCTCGGCCTCCTCCTGGCATTCTGCAGAATTACTCAGTCAGAAACAGACAATCAGAACCAGCATTAATCAGCTAGCCGTGTTCTCAGGAAGTTTTGATTTAGTAACTCAGGACTGTTTATTTTGATGCAACCTGCATTTGACTTTGAATGAATATTTCCGTTTTTACTCGACATTATTTGATATAGGCAGTGTTGCGAGATTTATTTGACTCATGTATAATTTAGGGTACTGAGAACTTTACTGTTAAAGACTGATTACTTATTGCAGGTTTTTCAGTTGTCCTTTTGACTGAACAGCTGCTGTATTGTGCCTGCAAGTATTTTGCATGTTCTATGTCTAAATTAGGTTAATTTATTATCAGATCATTTTTTGATTTTGCCAGATCCGATAGTAGCATTTACACCTAACGCAAAGGAAAAAAAATTAACAACCAATCCAAGTGATCGGCAGTGATCGGAATCAGCAGCCAAAAATCTGATTGGAGCATCTCTAGAAAGTATCTTCTTAGAAATTAAATAATCTGCCAGTGAAATTAGTACTTCATGAATTAATTTTTTTTTTCATTTTTACTTAAAATAAGCTCTTACAGCTTTCTGAAAAGTTACTGGCAAGTTAGTTTTGTCTTATTTCAAGGGTACCAACATATGTGCACTAAAAACAAATAAAAAAACCTTTTGTGTTTTTGCAATCATGATTCAACTAGAAAAATTATAACCTGAATTCTCATTGTGTTTTTTCCTAGTCAGATGGAGCAATGTTTTGCTTTTGTTGTTTTACACTCACAATTCTGCTGCCTGCCTCAGAACCATACAGCATACATAGTTCAGCAAGTTACACATGTTTTAACCAAGAGCACACTGACAAGTGATGGAAGAAGCTGGAATCAAGATCACTAGATTTCGGTCCAACTACTCTTCCAGCTGAGCCACAAGTGTCCCACAACTTTTACATTTTAACTCAGGCCAAGGTTTGCATGGATCCTGTTTATTAATTAAGACTTGCTAATGGAAAATAAAAACATAAAAGCTCTAAGAGAGAAAATACTTTTTTTTATAGCATTGTAACTGAGGTTTGGTCCAATGCGGCATATAAAAGACAGCTAACTGGCATTTTATTTTATCAAAGGTTTATTCAGTTGTTCATGGCGATGTGTGGAAAAATGAAAAACGGTGAATCTTGATAACTAGTCACAAATTTCAATGTAAAATTAACAAAAAATTTCAGAAATTTTTTTCCGGCTTGTTAATCAGTAAATCTCTGTATCCTTCAAACTTTCATTCATTGTTCTTTCACATGAAATTGCTTGTTTAGACATTTAAAAAAAAAAACCTCTCGAAAATGTTGCTAACATGATTAAAACTAGATGTTCTGGTGTCTTGATCTCATCTAGAAATTATGTTTGAACCTTTGAACAATGCAGCTTGGGAGAACTTGGTTAGAGAACAGAACGTTGTTCCAAGATCAGACTTACGGGAAAGCCCAAAATGTAACGTAAAACCGACCCAAACAGCAGCAAGAATGTACATCTTCCATCTTGAGCTGGAACAGCAAAGTAGTTCGTGTTGTACACGGGGTCAGAAATTAAGCCGTTAGATGCCAGGCGTCAGTTTGGCCGTATTGGGCCTGCAGGAGCAAACTTGACAGCGCATTAGCCAAGTGTTAGCTCGCTAGGATCGTTAGCTTAAAAATTACCTTGCACAGAAAATCGCATAAGTGCCCGTAAGCTGCTTAAACGTGGACCAGAGCAGAGCCATATTTAAATGTTTTACATATTCAGACAGAGCAAAATATTAATAAAAAGGCTTAAGCTCGCTTAATAAAAAATATCTTAGGTCATTAGCCACAGTTAGCACGCCAGCTACCGGGAGCTAGCCTAAGTTGAGCGTGTAGCTGTAGTTTAAACGCGAGCAGCGGCAGCTAGCTTTGAGAGCAGCCAGCTAAAGGAACACAACGAACAGGCTCAAAACAGGAACTATATCAAATCTGAATTTAAATGTGTGTTGGTGAGATAACATTACCTGGGCGGGCTCGGGCGATCACCCATCATCCCGGATGTAAATACAGGGACAGAGCTAATGATGCAAATGTTAGCTACAGCTCACACACTGCACAGAGTGACCGGGCTGGAAGACACACACACCGTTCCGAGTCCTGACCCGAGTCCCGACCTGAGCAAGACTGGTTGGAACCTCTTCCGTCGTTGTACTTCGTCTTGATCCTCCACAGCTTGCAGTGAAGACTGTGGCGGAGACTTGTCTTGTGTCGGGATAACTGTCAGGCTAACTGTGCGGCTGCCTCCAGCTCGGTGCAAACAGCCTCTCCCCAGCAGCAAAATCTCGGCCTAAAACAGCCAAACCCACAAGCAGTTTTCCATCCAAATGGAAAATCCTTAAACTACCGATAAGAATAAAACACGGCTCTACGCAACGATTAGATTAACGCTAAAACATTCCCGTTACCGGTTAAACTCTACGTCTCAAACAACACCCTGAATTTGTCGTGTTTTCCGTTGCTCGTTGTCGATTCAGGGTTGTTTCTTCTCAGCCTATTGTCAACACTGCTGGGTCCAGACCATGGCACACATTACATAAACGCACATGAACGTGCTAGACGGGTGTAGGACAGCAGACGACGGCGATTGGCTACACTGCGCAGTGTCGAATCTTATGATTGGTCCAATGAGCTTGCCAATAAAGGAAGAGGGATAGAATCTCCGATCCCGCTGGTTAGGTGGAGGAGAAGGGACACGAAAAAGACCGGGGCGGAAAGCAGTGTGGAGAGACCGAATAGTCAACCGCTCTGCGTAAGGTCGCTCATACATGTCCCGCAAAACTATTCATTAATATTTGTTGAACTTATTCATTTTTAATCATGTCACAAACACAAATGACAAAGATTTGTAAGAATTTTATGTGACACACCAATATAAAAAATGCATAGTTGTAGAGTGGAAGAACATTTATATTTTGTTTCTCATTTTTTAACACCAAAAATCTGAAAAGTGTGGCTTGCGTTTGTATTAAAACCTCTCAATTCTGCTTCACTGAAATTAATTCCATTGTAACCACTTGGCTTCAGCTGTTATATGCAAACAAAAAATGTGGACACCCCTTCATAGACAAGAAAACTAGATCTAAGGAAAACAAACTGACTGATTTTCTATTTGATGACTTTATTAAGTAGTGCTTACATGTAAAAGTTTTATAATAGCTTCTACTGGTAACCTTGGAGTTATTTTTGACCAAATTATTTAATATGACAAATCTATTAAATTTGTCTCCAAAATTGCCTCCTTTGACTGTATTTCAAAAATGAGGAGCCTCATCAGCTGATGCAGTTTTAACCTAGTGTATGCATTTTTAACCTGTAAACTAAATTTCTACAATACAATTATAGCTGGGTTAGGGTTAGGTTCAAGAAGTTCTATTTAAGTCCTTTTGTGACCGTGGCTTTCTGTAAAAGTCAGAATTCTGTACAAAGTACTTCTGATGACAAACAAAACCATCAACAGCTTATTAAAGACTGACTTATTGCTACCCACTCCACATGAGCACTAAACTCAAGGATTTGCTTTTTCAGCACTCTGGGTTTCACTTGTGTTTGAAGCTAATATACAGATAAGGCTGAACTGAATTAAGCTGAATTCTGAGTATGCAAGATATTGGGTGTCAGAGATGGTTTAATCCAGAGTCAAGAAAAAACAAAAACCTTTCTTTAATCTTATTACACACCTGAATTTTACTAGGGGTGTAACAAGTCTAGTTTTTTTTTTTTTTTTTTTTTTGCTAGTTTAAACAACTTCAAAAAAGTAATGTTAGTGACAGAGGAAGATAAAGATGAAACAGGCAGTTTATATGTTTCCCTTATTAACAATTTATCTGCTGAAACTTGGAAACTGGAATAAAATTCTGGAGGAAGAAACTGACTAAATCTCCATGACAAACAAAACCTGGTGGGGATGAAGACTGCACAGACAACTGGACCCTGCACATTCCAGTGACACCATAAGAAATGGAGATGAAATGAAATCCAAATATTACACAGGTGTAGATGTTTGATTTACAGATGTCCAGTCTGTAAATCAAACATCCCATCCAACAGATTTGTATTGCTTCACACTACATTTGAAACAAAACACAAGTTTGACAGTCGCTAATCTGTCCAGCATGAAGAAGCCAGAATGTCTGCCAAGCTGCAAAGAGAGAACATCTTCAAGACACTCTCAACAGACAGTAGGAACAAATTCCCTAAGTTCCATAGAGTCTAGATTGCTTTGAGATTTCCATTGAGAAGCCAAGCCTACAGATGGAACATGCAGAGAGACACAGAAGCACACTGCAGCAAATGTCTGTATTATTTGCAACAGCTTGGGTTGTGTTTCATTACTTTGGAAGGCTGCGGTGCCCAAATCAGAGACATCAATCTTGTCAGACACTCCTAGGCTCTGAGTCCATAGTGAAGGGAGGCATCACTATGGTGACCAGATCCTCACCAACTGTAGATTCACCAGGCACAAGGATTTTGCTGCCTACTTTGATCAGTGGTGGGATGTTATTGTACTTATGTACATTTTTCATGTATCTGTACTTTACTTAAGTAGATTCAATCGTGGATACTTTCAACTTTTTCTCCACTACATTTTACAGTAGGTATCTGTACTTTCTACTTCACTACATTTCTATAAAGCATTACACGTTACATCCAAGTCGCATTTCTCTTTTTTAAATTTGTTTGTTAGTTTGAAAGTAATCAATGGCGAGAGGGGAACTGGTCCACTAAACCACTGCAAAGCGGGAAAATACCGTTAAATCCTCCTTCAAGAAGAGCGAGGTGGCTACGCAGCACCTGCAGAATCAGTAACACCAATATGGAGTCCAAGAAGGGCAGTCATCCAGAAGAAATAGAGCCTCATCTATGTACATTACTGTAGAGCAGCTGACTCTTTTCCCAGCAACATCATATTCACCTAATAACTGCTTCAGCACCCTTCAGCCCCCTTCAGCCATGCATGATGCTCAAAAAATGCTAACAAAACAGCACCTGCTGTACAGTTTTATGAAGAACAGTTCACATACATTTCAGTTTGTGACCCTAAAACTGGGAAAGTAACTGTAAATGTCCTCAAAGTAGGACTTAATAAAACATGACATAGTAACAAAGTGAGTGCACTGTACTTTATGATAATAACTTTGAACTTCTTTCAGTCTTAGTGTAAAAAAAACTATGCATGGGGTGGTTTACATTCAAGTTTACAACTGTCCTATTTTCTCAATAAATCTAAACATAATCGGGGGGAAGATGGGGAGCATTTTATCATAATTATACAGCAAATGACATATCCAGAATGAATGGAACAGTTGGCTTTGTAATCTTTCTCCAGGAAAGTCCTTGGCTCTATAAGATGAAGGAGCTGCAAGTGTGAACCTGGTCTTCAGAGAATCAGGAATACTTCAGCATACATGCTTGTAGGATGTACCGTACCACTCTGGTTAGGGTGGAGATGCTGGCGTCACACAACACAGTCCATTGATTAGGGCAGTGTTTTCCAACCCTGGTACTCAAGGCACATTGTCCTACATGTTTTAGTGGTTTCCCTGCTTACATGTGTCTGATTCAACTGATTGCAGTTCAACAAACGCCTGTTAATCAGTCATCAATTGAAATCAACTGGACTGAAGGAATACCTAAAACATGCAGGGCACTGTACCTTGAGGACCAAACACTGGATTAAGGGACATGCGATAAGCATGAGGTTCCCCCTCCTCATCATTGATGCTGCAGTGGGGTAGGTCAGCAGCATTAAATTCCTGAGGATACAGATCACTGACACTTTGACCTGGTCATTCCAAACTCTCTGGTAACTCTCTTCTGGCCTGTGAAGAGAGCTCTGCAATGTCTGCACTTTTTATATCAGATGAGAAGATCAAACCTCCTCTCTCCAATCCTTATCCCTTTCTCCAGAGAGACAACAGACAGCGATATCTCAGTCTGGTTTGGGGCATATATCCACCTTATAACCTCTGACTGGCAATGTAAAGACAGTGGCGAGGACAGATGAGAGAGTCATCAAGACTGAGCTTCCTTCCATCCTTGACACCACTCAGTCGCTGCCTGTCCAGGGCTCAGCCAATCATAAAGATCCTTCCTCCACCCTCAGTATGGCTTGTTCTCCCTGCTGCCATCTTGGAAAAGATTCAGTAGCTTCAAATGCAGAACAATCAGATCCCACAACAACTTCATGCCTCATATCATAAGACCACTAAACTCACATAAATTTTTTTATTGTATTTATATTGATGTTTTTTATTTACTGGGAGCTTTGCAATAAACCTTTGCTCAATATGTTCACTTTAAATATACAGCTGAATTATAAAGTGTCTATTTTGCCTATTATTCTTTGCACAATAGTCCAAGCTCAGTCTAACTGGATGGAGCGTGTGAACATTAGTTTTCAAGTCTCGCCACAGATTCTCTGTTAGATTTAGGTCTTGACTTTGAATTAGCTAGAGGTTTGCAGGTGACTGAGTCAGCTGGGGAATGAACTGCAATAGAATCCAGAGTTTCATCAGGAATGACCTTTAAGGTAAGTCTCAGGAAAAAGGAGAGCAAAGAAGGTTAGTAACACAAGGTGCTCAGTGGCCCTGACATTACCACTGAAGATTAACACTACATCAAAGGACTGGCAGCAGACTCTTCTTAAGCTCCATTCAATGAAGGTAGATGATTTGCAGGTGTGCAGAAGCACACCTGGTGCAGCTAATCAAACCAGCCGTGCTCCCTGACTCCATCTGGTGGAGAACTAGAAGAACTGACAACAGTGGCAAAAACAGATCCCAAGTATTTTTGCATCACGATCTGCTTTCTCTTCAACCTGAGAGATAGCAGGTGCTAAAAGGAAGAAAAAAAATGGGAAAAATATATATTATTTTTGAATATTTTAATTTGACCATTCTAATGTATGAATATGCTTTGATTCTATAGTACAATGTTTCATTCTATTTTAGCCTTGGCTGTATGCTTAGGGTCATTGTCCTCCTGGGAGGAGAACCTCCATCCCAGTCTCTAGTTTCTAATAGGTTTTCCTCCAGGATTGTTCTGTATTTAGCTCCATAAACATCCAGAGGATGATGCTGCCACACCATACACATGATTATGTATAAGTTCACCAAAGTGGCACACTTGTTGAAATTTGCAGACGACACAACTGTAGTGGGTCTCATCTCAGGGGGGATGAATCTGCCAACAGGAACAAGGGGGAGCAACATACAGTGTGGTGCACAGATAACAACTTGATCCAAAACACAGCCAACACCAACGAGATCATACTGGATTTTAGAAATAAAGGAGACATTCAACCACTATACATCTGCAGAGACGGGGTGGAGAGGATGTCAAACTTCTGTTTCCTGGGAGTTCGTATCATGGATAATCTGGCCTGTGATGTAAACACAGCAGAACTGGCAAAGAAGGCCCAGCAGAGACTCTATTTCCTGAGAGTCCTCAGGAGAAACAATATTTCTCAAAACCTGCTGGTGTCCTTCTACTGATACTCTGATGAAAGCATCATCTGCTATTGTCTCTGTGTGTGGTTCTCCAGCTGCACAGTAGCACAGAGGGAGATTCTCCAGAGTATCATAAAATCTGCCCAGAAGACCATTGGCTGCTCTCTGCCATCTCTTGAAGAACTCCATAGATCCTGCTGTCTCAGGGAAACCGGGAACATTTTAAAAGCCTCTTCACATCCTTGACACAATTTATTCCAACTGCTGCCATCTGGCTGCAGGTACAGGAGCATTAAAACAAGGACAAACAGACTGAAGAATAGTTCATACCCAATACCCATATGGGCATTAAATGCCACCTAGTGCCATTTATCACCCAATTTTGTTATAGCGCATGTAATTTCATTACATGGTTTCTATAATGACAATAAAGGTTATTATTACTTTGTTATTTGTAGCCAAGACTATTAAATGGAGGTATGTACATATGATCATCACCATAAACCGATGTGTTAGAACACATTTTAAGTAAATTATTTCAAAATTATTATAGCAACAGAATTTTCTAAACTAAACTATTTGTAACAAACATTTATATAACTATAGCACAGTTTTATAATATGATGTTGGTTGGAACACAAAGGACACAGACATGGAAACATTCTGCTGGGAACTCTTTAGCCCTCTGGTTGCTCTGGATGTTTTCTTAAACTGGAAGGTATGTAATGAGGCTAGGAAAAACATATTTTTATTTTTCAAAATTTTTTATTGAAAAAAATAAAAATAAAATAGAATCAACACATGACATGTTTATCTGGGAGTCTCATCAATGTACATGGGAACCCCAAAATGCCATTCAATGACAGGAATGTTTTACTGATTTAAAAACAAATTAAACAGTGCAAAGCAGAATAAAAGATCAAACATTCTAATAAGATTTAATAATTGAGGAAATAGATTATTAAAAACTTTCTGTATGCTCGCTATATCTCAGAAATGTTTTGGGCTCTGCCTTGATAACTAAATAATTTCATTAAAAAATATAATTTACTATAAACAAAGACAATGAGCAATTGATTGTAGGACACTTTCTGAAATGTTACAGATTCATATAAAAATATGTACGTAACCTTTGGAACACAAAAACACATAATTAACACTTAAGTGGTCAATTGTTGCTCTTGTTATGAAAGGACATTGTATACAATCACTTTACAATTAAATAATGACTGCTTGCAGATATTGACTGATTGCTTGCAATCCACATACACACCCAACAAATATTCTTTCTGCTGCTAATATAACACTAATTATTAAAGTTATAACAATATCGTCTATATATTTTTTTTACTTAATAAACACAGTTAAGTAAAACTTTGAATCAACACTCATAAAATTAGCTGATGTTTCACATTCATTTTGTCCAGAATATTCAATCTTTTTGCTGTTCTGCTCTTCACAGAATACCACAAGCTGATATCAGGGGGCTAACTAGCCCAGCTACCTGCTCCAGCAGCCAGCCAGCAGCCAGTTAGCAGTTAGCCAACCAGCAGACAACCCGTTAGCTAAATGTAGCTCTGAGAAACTGTTTGTTTATTAAAGTCAGGTTTATCCCATTTGTGCCTTTTTTGACAAACTTTCAAATAAATGACATTAGAAGAAAAGTCAGGTTGTAAAGCCAATATTAGTGGTTGTTCAGTGTGACAAATACACCAATTCTGTTGTTTCTCAACCAAAGATGACCTTTGGCAGATATCAGTCTGATGTTACCTGGGAAAATGAAAATGTTGCAAGATACCCTATCTGGTTTTTGCCCTCCTTTTTCAGCTATGAGTTGCTGTCTCCTCCTCCTTCTCTCCATTATCTTAGAGTCTGACACTAACAGGAAGATGAACTCCTGGAACTTGGTTTCCATTTATTGATTGACTAATATGTCTGAGCTTGCAGTGTGGCATACTCAAGTCCTGTATGCATAGGTTATATTTTCACGTTGAACTGACTGTGGCCGTACAAATATTTCACTCTTTTGGGTTGCAGTCCCATCAACAGACTTATATACAGTAATATTTTCATACAAATGTCCCTCTTTATATTTGAAATATAAGGTTATATTCAAGCTATGGCAGGACCAATCTTCAATACAAGCAGGATATGTATTTCATCACAAATGATCTAAACTGGACATGAGGGTTCATACTAACAGGAAAAAGCAAAAAGCAATCATCAAACTGCCAAATATGAAAACGGAGAGGTTCCAAACCTTTTCCACAAGAGTTGCTCAGCTCACCCCTTCTCCATTTCATACTATTGCACTTCTGTGCCATTCATACCTGCTTTTTGAGGTACAAAAAGAGCAATGTGTCAAAGAACGCACCCTATCTGCTAAATTGGTCACTTTGACTAACCTACTGGATCATTCAAATACAGGTGATCTATCAGCAAGACGTAATTATTTATTTTTTTTTTTAGGCAGAATTTAGTTTGCTGTATTCATTTTGGTTTTAGTCAAACTTTCAACAACTAAATCTTTTTTACATATTGGTCAGTTTTTCTGTATATCCCTAAAATATGAAATCTAACATTTATTTTCAGAGCCTCCTACATCTCTTCAAAAAACCCGGCAGCTCATGAGTGTGTTCAGTTGAATTACACACATAACTGAATTTAAATTCAGGAGAAGTGTCTAAGCTAAATAAACTGATATGAAAATGTCAGTTTATTTTCTAAACTAACATTTTAACTAAGTTATTTTCTAACTGAGTTAGAAAATAATTAGTTTAAGGAGACGTAGTAGAAAAAGGAAGGGACAAAGTGGTTATGCACAAAAATGAAGTGAGGGAAAACTTGGCGAAGGAGAAACATTTCACTGTGTCGGAGGAGAAGTAATAGTTTACCTCAGAGTGATAAACTGGAAGGTTGTTGTCTATAAAAGCCAAAACAATAGAAAAAGCCCTTCAGTAGTTTGTATGGTGGATTCCACTGCACATGTGCAGTTAAAGGGAACCTTAAATATATAAATTTCATATATACCAGGAACAGTTCAGTATTTTTAATGTGAGGTTCTGTAAGACATACAAGACCACCGTCTTTAAACACACCAATACACACTACACAAACAGTGTTGGGGCTTAAACAATCATGAACGTTTTCAGTCAAAGGAGTAGAAGGAGTTAAAGGAAACTCTTTGAACAAAGAACCACATCTGAACATTCAGTGGATTAACAAAATAGTTTTAGCTTCTCCTGTCTGAGAAGGTAATTTCCTCGTTTGTTTTTAATCTGTTATTTTTTACCTTTCTATTGGATTTTATTGCATGTGAAATTCATGAGGAAGTTTTCTAAAAGTGCCTTTGTTTCATTTAATGAAATACTAAAACTGAAATTTTAACATCTTTATAAAATAACCATCAGGGATAATTTAGCTTTAGAGAGTCGGGAGGTATTAAAGGGACAGTTCAGTATTTTTAATGTGAGGTTCTGTTAGCAGTCTGTATCTTACCTGTGGCAGATGATTTTTTGGGGTTTAATTTAGTGTAAATCTACAGTAGCTGGACCCAGAGGATGAAGCTAAATTCTAGTCAAGCAGAATTCTACCATCTAAAAACTAACAAAGCAATTTATGTTAATGAAAATTTATAATTATAAGGACATTGAATGGTTATTTAAACAGAGACTGATTAAACTTACATTATGCACCCTTCAGACTGTTCATTAGCCTCAGCCTCCAGCAAAACTAATCTGGGCTTTCAAAAATGATTGTGACAAGAAAGTTATAAACTTAACATTTTATGGTTGAAGATATGGTGAAACATTTGACATTTTCACAAGATATGTTAGGTAAAACTAGGGTTATATTTTCATAAAGTTGTTCTAAAGAACAAACAAACTTTCACTATTTTTACAGCATTATCAGAAGTCTAAATATAGTGAAAATCTGTTTAGATTGTGCTTCACATGCTCTGATTAAAAAAAACAGAGCATATTGGCTTTTGTTTGGTTTGTTTAGACTATTGTGAAGCACAATCTAAACAAACCAAACAAAAACCAACATGGTCTGAGATCAAACTCACAATCCCTGCAGTGCATACACTATATTGCCAAAGGTATTTGCTCAACCATCCAAATTATGGGAGTCAGGTGTTCCAATCATTTCCATGGCCACAGGTGGATAAATGAAGCACCTAGGCATGCAGACTGTTTTTACAAACAGAATGGTTTGCTCTCTGGAGCTCAGTGAATTCCAGTGTGGAACTGTGATAGGATGCCACCTGTGCAACAAATCCAGTGATGAAATTTCCTCGCTCATAAATATTCCACAGTCGACTGTCAGCTGAATTATAAGAAAATGGAAGTGTTTGGGAACGACAGCAACTCAGCCACCAAGTGGTAGGCCACGTAAGCCGACGGAGCGGGGTCAGCAGATGCTGAAGCACATAGTGTGAAGAGGTCACCAACTTTCTGCAGAGTCAGTCACTACTGACCTTCAAACTGCATGTGGCCTTCAGATTAGCTCTAGAAAGGTGGGCATGGAATGGACTTCCATGGTAACCAGCTGCATCCAAGCCAAACATCACCAAGTGTAATGCAAAGCGTCGAATGCAGTGGTGTAAAGACAGATACACATGATAGATATCATGTCATGACTATGTTGTCTTTGGTTGGGTGAACAAAATCCTGCCTAAGATCAGTAACTGTTAGCGATCAGTAGCAGAATGTAAGCAAAAGTATTAAAAGTTTTGAGAACAAAAGACATAAAATCCTGTTTTCAGACTCAATATGTATGCTCTTAAATTATGGCAGGAAAATTCCACCAAGCGAGCAGAGAGTTTTGCAAGCAAAGATTTGCTCTGAGCAGAGACTAAGTGTGAGAGCATGGAGATGTTTTGAGTACAGTCATTACAAGTTTTAAGAAAGACATGAAGTCCTGCTTTCAAAATGAAAATGTAAGCAAAAGTGTTACAAGTTTTGAGAACAAAAGACATGAAATCTTGCTTTCAGAATGAAAATGTGTGCTCTTGGATTATGGCAGAAAAATTCCCCCATTTGGCCAAGTTCTGTCAATGGCCAAAAATCTGTATAAAACTTAAATTGGAATTTTAGAAAAAGCATAAGCGGTATCAGAAAGCTGTATCATCTGAAGATATGTTAACATATTGTGTCTTGCTTAAAAGTTGAATGGAGCTTTTAAGTTGAAGTAGGCAGAAGTTATGACTCATAAAAGAGCAAAGGTTTTTGCTGAATTTTGTGGAATTCTGAAGAATTCCAGTGCATTTCAATGGGGTTGAAATCTGCAAAAAAAATTTTAATTGTATTTCAAAAATGTATAATAGTTGAAATTACCAAAAGTAAAATGCTCCAGAAGAAGCAGAACGTTTTGATATAGGAATTGTTGAAATTATATATACCCAATAGCAAAAATAGTTAAGCGCAGAATTAGTTGAGTGCAGAAAAATGTATGGAACATTGAAAAATAATAATAAAGAGAAACACAATCTTAAGAAGTGAGAATGCCAAAAGCATTCTTACGTGATTATACAAGGTGTTAAAATAAACGTGGCTAAGCTGCATGGTCTGCCTTTGATCTAATCATAGTGGCTAAGGTTAGGACTGTATGCATGTACTTGAGGACAGTTCCCCCACCTGGACCATAGGAGGAAGTACTTCAACCCAAGTTACCTACTGATCCAGAGTTGGGTGTGTTAATGTGGGAGTGCTGCAAGGAGAATGTGACTGTAATGTTGAAGCACTTTGAATGGTCAATATGACTATGAAAGCACTAGGTACAGGCATAATCAGAGGCAATCTACTGCAGGTTACATATTACCTGTTTATAACCTTTTAGCAAAACCTCTCATTAAAATTCTTGAAATATGTCTTTAAAAAGGCAACAGTGTGGATATTCAGTGTAAAAAACACCAACATAGATAGGTTTGTCTTTCCACAGGTTAATCTTATAAAAGACAGTGCCACTTAAAGGAAATACTCCCTCGCCCTCATCCTGCTCCAGAGCTAACCTGAGTCTGTTGGAAAAAAGAGCAGAAAAGTTAAGAAAGTGAGGAAGGAGTTCAGTGTTCAGGCTTTAATGCATCTCAGTCAGTTCTGGCCCTAACTTCCTGTTGAAGAGGAAAAGTCTGGTTTACATGGAGATGCAAAAACAGTATTGAAATGCTGGTTCTCCAATTCCTGGCTGGAGACTGACAGTGCACTGAAGTTACATCCTTTTAAGAGTTCTCCACGTAGGTGAAGAGCAGTGGAACCAGGAAGAGCACACTAAAGCCCATGGTCCCATAAACAATGTAGCGATATGGGAGTTCTACCTCCACATGTTGACGGGCCTTCCTCACGTCTGAGCTGGGCACCTTGAACAGCCAGCACACCAGTGGGATGGTGACGGACTTCATCATGGCCCGTATCGCCACGAGGACTATCACTCCCAGAACCAACCGCAGCATAGCGCCACACACCAGGCCGCCACTTACGGTAGGCATCATGAGAGGTAGCTGATCAGCCGTCAGGTCTGGCATCAAACCTAGGAGCTGGTTTACATGAGACGCCAGGGCCACACCAGCACCCACACCCAGGATCTGAGCCGTGTCACCTCGAGAAGTGCTCCAGGTGTCCAGGGTGAATGAGAAGAGGGCCAGGGCCAAGGGGATGAAAACGATGACCAGCGGAGCGTAGCGGCAGCTCAGGTTGAAGCTGTCAATCATGTCCAACGCAGGGAGAAACAAGAAGAGGATGAGGATGCTGTACAGGATGCCAGCGATGACGTCCTGCAGGGAAGAAGCACAGAAACAGAATCTGTGAATCCACAGCATAGCTGCTTTCTCCATGAAGCAGAGAAAACATACTGGAATGGGAATCTGAAAATTTTCCCTTGATTAGAAGTTCTACTAAAATCCTCCAAATCATGAAATGACCTTCCAACATTTTCAGCTTATAAATGCATAAACAGCTACTGCAATGCATCTTTTATGGTTTTCATGAGAATCAGACCAAACTTAGAAACACGTGCTTTGGTACATTAAAGGAGGTAATCTAGTAAATCATTTTCTGTTGGACTAAAAAGCCAACAGCAGTAGTAGCTTCTTCGATAGCTACTACAGCTATCAAAGAACTTGTAGCACATGTTTTCTCTTTTATGTGTCAGAGTTCTTAGAGAATCAGAGGCGATTAAAATCTGAGTCAACGGCGGTTTTCTACTACACCGCCTCTAACCGGTTCGGTTCCGGTCCGCCCCGGCCAGATTCATTTTCCATTAGCAGATGTGGTGCGGTTCTGCCCAGCTGTTCTCAGATTTTCATACCTACTTCAGGGATAATACTAGCAGCACTGTGCAGGGTACGGCACCAAAGCCATTTGATTGACAGCTGTTGATTGGCTCGCGATTTATGTCACTGAAAACTCCAAACATCATTTTGTAGTGATTGGGTTTTTTTGTGTGTTTATTTAGTTTTCTGTGTTCTGTTGAGTCTCTTTGTTGTCTATCCCTTGATTGTCTCCAGCTGTCCCTTATTTCTCCTGATTGTCTCCCTGTTTATTTAAACCCACTTGTGTTCCTTGTCAGGTCCTGTGTCGAATCTGTTGTGTCAAAGCTGTCTTGCCGCCTAGTCTGCCATCAGCTGTGTTTGCTGTCCAGTTGCTACCAGCTCTGAGCTTTTAGCCTTCCGCTTATCTGTGCTGCCTGAATTTTTGGATTTTGGATTATTTTTTTGGGATCATTAATCATTAGTTCATCATTCCAACCTGGGTCCTCAGCGTTTTCCTCACCACCTCTACACACCGCAAATCATGACAGAAGGATCTGACCACAAGTTGCTACAGTGAGGAGCAACTTGTGGTAAGGGAAAAGAAACATCAACATGGACAATACACGCTGGGATGAATTAATTTCTACAATAAAAGACTATGTGGAGATTGTGGCGGAACAATACTTCGCCCTCAGGCGCCTTGGGGTCGCCTTCCGACTCCTCTTGGTGCTGAAGGGCTGGTCCGCCCATCTCTCATCCCTGGGGATGGTGGAGCTGCAACTGGACGCAGAGTGGGAACGCCAGACAGATTTGGCTGTCATGGCTGGTGACCCTCTGCCTCCTAAGCCGGACATCCCATTCTTCTGCTCCACCAACCCAGCTCCAGCATCTCCGGGACCAGCACCACCTCCAGCCGCAGCTCTGGCTAAGTCTCCTGCGCCCGCCACACCTCTGGCCGCTGCTGCAGACACTGCTCCTCTCACCCTCCACCCACCCTTGTTGTGTGGGACTGTTTTTGGGCGTCTTGGAGCCGCCCTTGAAGGGGGTACTGTAGTAAATTTTTGTAGTGACAAACCGCAAATTATGACACATTTAGTTTAGCTGCGGATCGCGGATATGCCGTCAAAGAGCTGCTCAGTATGAGGAGTATAATTATGAGTTTAATCAGGAGCAACACCTGAAAGACATGCAGTAAGTTTAGTAGCAGAATGACCGTGAATTAGCAGCGCTGCTAGCAGCTCTTCTCTCTGAAGAACGGACAGCAATAAAGAAGAGAGAAACACTGCAGATGTAGTCAGCTTTCTGATGGAGCTGCAGTTTTGGGCCGATAGTGTGAAACACCAGAACTGCATAAGATTAACTTGTGATGTGAATTTTATTTTTAATGTGGATTTAAAAAAAAAATAAAAAATGTTCATGTGTGGCTATTGGTTTACATCTTTTGACTGCCTTACCTAAATCCAAAAGGTTGCACATTTAAAAAAATAAAGAGCCAGAATGTTATTTTATTTATATGTCCAGTTATGATAAAGACTCAGCTATGAGTCTTTATCATTATGTTTGGCCAGCAATACATTTCTATAAGACAAAATGAAATATCTGGGTTTATTTGAGTCCATCAAAACGAGAACCTCGAGGCTCTCCACTGCTGAGTGTTGACATCAGCAGAGAGTTGACCACAGCTGTTGCTGCTCATGTCCCGCCCACAATAATGAGGAACAGACTGTATAATGGAAAAGCTCACTATGTGGGGAAGGACTGAGCCCACATTAACTGGTTAGAGCGCATTGTGCTGGTGGAAAAGTGTTTTTAATGTCAGTGATAAAGGCTACCTCTAAAAGTCATGCACATAACATTGTTTTCTTTACTTTGCTTGGACGCAAATTAATACACTGGAAATCCAAAGACTCACCTAATGCCGATCTATGGCTAGGACATATGATTATGAATTTATATTCAGTATATTTTCAGTATTACAGAATGTCTTGAATTTTTTGTATCTATGATAAGAACTTTGTTTGTTTTGGTAAAAGCATTTTGAAAATGTTGTTCTGAGATAAATAACCTGATGATACTGAAATACTTAAGAGTTTTTGAACTAAAATTAATTTGGGTTGTTATTCATAATACATTATTATGGCAACAACATGTCAATTACATAAAAGGTACACTTTTATATAATTGCCTCTGAATCCTCAGTAATTCTTTAAAATCAGTGATGTAATAAATTCTCTAAGCCTTGCATACAGTTTATTGCTCATTATTTCTACCTTGCATATCTTAATGTGTAGAACTGTGGAGGTCAATCTAATTCAAATTTAGATCCAATAGAAGTTTTACAGAAGCATACAATTCAAATTATATATATATGAGGGACTATTATCCTCACACATATCCACTTTTCCTCAATTACCATGTTGTGAAATTTAATGATTGTATTCTTATATTATGCAAAAAAAAGGAATTCCTTTTTGCTTGTCAAGACTACTTGACAAGCAAAAAATGTAGAAAAATGTACTTCGGTAACCTTTGTTGCCTTCGGTAACAACGTTAAATGATTTTTTGTTGCCTTAGTATTTTCTGTTATTCTGACGGGCAGTGGTGATTGGTGACCACTTCAGCATATTAAATTCCCATTCATATTCAAAACTAATTTTTTGATCCCAAAGGGATATTAAATGTTGTTGTTGTAATTCATTTCATTAAAGAGTCGCTGTAGTTGGTGATGGCTTTGGGCAGGAAAGATCTCTTGTAGCTTTTGAATTTGAAGAAGCCTCTGACTAAAGACTCTGTTTTCCTAAGACAGTCTCATGAAGAGGATGATCAGGTTATCAATACTTTTTTTGATTTTATGTAAAATCTTTCTTTGCACCATTATCACAAGAAAATGTTTATTAATACTGGTCTTTTGCGTCTCCCTAAGCATGTTCAATTATGGCATGACGCATCGGCTAATGATTAATGGTAATAATCAAGATAACTGCTAGCCTTTATTAAAACCACTCATAATAATTCTTCAGCTTTACTTGGGGCTGGAAGTGTCAAAGTTGGCACCATGTTTGAGACTGTGTGTGAGACATACCAGGACTGAGTGCATCCCCATGTAGATCCGGCTGGAACAGACCAACAGACACCAACAGAGAGCCAAGCTGAAGCCCAGGGTGTAAGGGTACTGCAGAGATGAGAGGAGGCACATTTCAACCGGGAGCATTTCTATACAGCTCATCCTTATCCAACAATAGTGTTTCCTGTTACCCAAATTACCCTGATAAAATGTTTATATAACCAGATGTTTTGGCCATGAGATGCACACAAGTAGATGCACATGGGTTTGAATATTCTTAAACCCATCCTCATCCATGATCAGTTTCTTGTAATTAGTATGTCTTAAAGTTCTTTGCAGGGATGCACTGAAGTTATTCAATTCAAAACCACAACAAAGGCAAAAATAATTGCAGTGAGGGTAACTGGACTTCATAGAATTAGAAAAAAACATGAAAAGATGCTCAAGTAATTCAAAACATCAATCAGAAGTGTTCAACCTCTAATTAAAAAGAAAAGGAAATAGACATATTCACTACAACTGGTTGGGATTTACTTAAGAAGAAAAATGGAAAATGAGGGATTCTCAGGGCCGGCCTAGGGCATAAGCAAACTAAATGGCTGCAGGACTGAGATTAGTTAGCAAAACAATGTCGCAAAAAAAGACTTATTCTTCAGGGACAGAAAAAGAACAAGGAAGAAGAGAAAAAAAGCAAAGATCAAGGTATGTTTTCATGTGTCTTGGTAATGTAATGTTTCTCAAAAATAATTGAAGAGCTGCTAGTAGAATAACTGGGGTGCAGATAGACAGTCATTATTAAACATATATAGGGCTCTCATGAGATCAATAATAGATTATGGCAGTTTTATATATGGAGCAGCAGCTAAAACAACACTACAAAAGATAGATAGATTACAGAGTAGGGCTTTATGTATATGTATAGGAGCAGTAAAAACGACACCTATTAATGCTCTTTTAATAGAGACTGGAGAGACTCCACTGGAAATGAGAAGAATAAAATTAGCTCTAGTATATTGGATGAAAATTAAAAGTAGTAAGGAAGAAAATGTAACTTCAACAATTTTACATAACTGTTGGGAATATTCAAAGTTCCAGAGTACTGGATTTGGATGGATTGTAAGCAAATTGATTAAAATGTATGGATTAGAGGATAAGAAAATAGCTCAGTTTAATCCGATTAGTGTTATTCCTCCATGGCTATTTCCTAAGGTAAATGTAGATATGAGACTTCTTAAAATGAAAAATGAGTGGAATTTAAATGAAATAGGGATAAAGACTGATATATATTTAAGAAACCCATATTATAATTACCTTAAAATATATTCAGATGGTTCTAAGAATTTAAAAGGATGTGTGGGAATAGGAATATATATACCAGAGTTTAAAAAATATATTTCTAAAAGACAATCAGATCAACTATCTGTTTTCACAGCAGAAATGGTGGCAGTTATACTAAGCTTACAGTGGGTGGAGGAGGTTCGACCAGACAGGGTGGTGGTGTGCACAGATTCCAAAGCAGTTTTAGAAAGTATTCAGGGAGAAGGAAATAATAGGAAAGATTTAGTATTAGAAATTCAGCAAAGTCTATTTAGATTATATAGGGGTGGCATTGACATTTGGTTCTGTTGGGTACAGCACATGAAGGTGTAAAAGGCAATAAAAAGGCAGATAAATTAGCAAAAAGGGCTTTAGAGGGGGCAACAACGATTACAATTACTTTTGGGAAAGGGGAAATCACTTATTAAGAGTAAAGAAATGGAAAAATGGCAAAAAATGTGGAATGAAGATAAGAAAGGAAGAAGATTATATGAAGTACAAAAGTCAGTACTAATTAGAAATATTAATGAGAGAAACAGAAGGGAAGAAAAAATAATGATTAGATTAAGAGATGGTCATAGCTATTTAAATGACATTTTATATTTAATAGGGAGGAAAAATAATGATAAATGTGAAAGATGTGGAGAGAAAGAAAATGTAGAACACGTATTGATGAACTGTAAGACATGAACCTGAAAGGGAGAAATTGAGAAAAATGGTTGGAAGGACAGGTCAAGAATGGAGTCTTAAAGGAATATTGGGAAACTAGAAAATTTCGGAAGAAATTTAGCCGGGGCCTGCCAAGGCGCGCCCGTGGGGTTCGGGCCCGGCGTTGTCACGCAACAAATTGGCATCGACGCTAAAGAACGCCGCAACATAATCAATGGCACGCGGAGAACTGCAAGAACGTTAAGTAAGGCGGACGTGCACCATTCAGTACGATTTAAAATTTTTGTCAAGGCTTTTATTTTGGAAGTTTTGTTAAACTTCATTTCAAAGGGCCAACCTAATCCCATGAATAACAGTCATTGGATAAAATCAGTTATATAGTGCTCAAAACAGCAATAATCTCATGTAAAAATTCTCAAGGCTTTTATTTTGAAATTTTCAGTATGCTCCATTTTAAAGTTCTGAACGAATCCCATGTGTAACAGTGCTTTGGATGAAAAAGTCACATAAAGCCAAAAAGCGCAATTACCTGATGTAAAAATATGCAAGGCTTTTATTTTGAAATTATTATTATGCTCCATTTTAAAGTTCCGAACTAATCCCATGTGTAACAGTGCTTTGGATGAAAAAGTCACATAAAGCCAAAAAGCGCAATTACCTGATGTAAAAATATTCAAGGCTTTTATTTTGAAATTATTATTATGCTCCATTTTAAAGTTCCGAACAAATCCCATGTGTAACAGTGCTTTGGATGAAAAAGTCATATACGGCCAAAAAGAGCAATTACATGACGTAAAAATATTCAAGGCTTTTATTTTGAAATTTTCAGTATGCTTCATTTCAGAGGGCCAAACTATTCCATTGTGTAACAGTGCTTTGGATAAAAAAGTCACATAAAGCCAAAAAGCGCAATTACCTGATGTAAAAATATTCAAGGCTTTTATTTTGAAATTATTATTATGCTCCATTTTAAAGTTCCGAACTAATCCCATGTGTAACAGTGCTTTGGATGAAAAAGTCAAATAAAGCCAAAAAGAGCAATTACATGATGTAAAAATATTCAAAGCTTTTATTTTGAAATTTTTGTTAAGCTTCATTTCAAAGGGCCAAACTAATACCATGTGTAACAGTGCTTTGGATGAAAAAGTCAAATAAAGCCAAAAACAGCAATTACCTGATGTAAAAATATTCAAGGCTTTTATTTTGAAATTATTATTATGCTTAATTTTAAAGTTCCAAACTAATACCATGTGTAACAGTTCCTGAGTTAAATCAGTTATATACAGCCCATAGCAGCAAATAGTTCTAAAGGCCAGTTCAGTCCTGATCTGTTTCAACTGAGGGTTCCACTATAGATAGAACTACAATGATGCGTATCTGTAGTCCTAATCAGCAGCCAATAGCCTCTTGAGTTCCGTTGCTATGGTAAATAATGGTCTCAGCAGGTGTGAGCTCTGAGCTCTGAGCTCTCAAACACACAATTGTGTGTTTGAGCAAACACGTTTTACTGAAAAAAAGCATTGGAAACAAATCCTTCCTGTCCGGGAACCGTAATACATATTCGAAAAGCGTTTGGAGCGTATGAGAGGGCAATGTGTCTTCTGCGATAGTCCCGAGATTCATATCTGTACCTCACTCAGAACATTTACAGCGATGAGAGAAAGAAATGTTGTGCCCAGATCTGAAATTCTATTCAAATACATGGGAGAAAGCCTCAGACAGCCTCAGAAAATCCTGTCGCATGACTTTGCTCTGAAGCACCGTGACAGAAAACCGTACGGTCTAGATAAATTTCGAAAACATTTTACCGGAGCAGACAGGCGTATCAATGTCAGGACCGATTTTGATACTAATCGTGCGATATTTGTGGGCGTGATGGCGATTTCAAAAATGATTTGGGCTGAAAAAGTTGTCTTCATCTCTCACTCTAAGCAGCCAGAGACGCACTCTAACTTTAGGAAAAATGAGAAACTTTGGGTCGCTTAGAGGCAAATTGTGGACAAACCGTAACTGGTATCGACGAGCCGTCTTCACTTTCGAAGAGATCACAGACGTATCTACAAAATGAAATTTGAATGGCATTTCTAGGTGAATTTGTGACGACACAGAAAATCCTCAAAAATAGGGTATTTCTAGAATTTTTCCCATTGACTTATAATGGGTTTTTTTTCGTAGTTTTTTGCGAATTATGTCGCCACGTTAAGCCCAAATCCCACCAAAAATAATAGCTCCAATGGCGTGAATTTTCTGCACGTTTTGATACCTCATTTGTAGGTGTGCACCCAGCGGTATGAGCCGCATTAACGGTTATAAAGAATTATAATAATAATACTTAAAGAGACGCTTCTCTCCGACAATAGTAATTGGGGCCTGCCATGCAAAGCAATGGCAGGAACCTATTACTCTACACCCAACAAGCGTCTCTTTATTGGGGCCTGCCATGCAAAGCAATGGCAGGAACCTATTACTCTACACCCAACAAGCGTCTCTTTATTATAATTGGGGCCTGCCATGCAAAGCAATGGCAGGAACCTATTACTATTGTCGGAGAGAAGCGTCTCTTTAATCTTTATTTTTCTTCCGTAACCGTTAATGCGGCTCGTACCGCTGGGTGCACACCTACAAATGAGGTATCAAAACGTGCAGAAAATTCACACCATTGGAGCTATTACTTCTGGTGGGATTTGGGCTTAACGTGGCGACATAATTCGCAAAAAACTACGAAAAAAAACCCATTATAAGTCAATGGGAAAAATCCTAGAAATACCCTATTTTTGAGGATTTGCTGTGTCGTCACAAATTCACCTAGAAATGCCATTCAAATTTCATTTTGTAGATACGTCTGTGATCTCTTCGAAAGTGAAGACGGCTCGTCGATACCAGTTATGGTTTGTCCACAATTTGCCTCTAAGCGACCCAAAGTTTCTCATTTTTGCTCAAATTAGAGTGACAGCCGATCTAGGTTCAGATCTGGGCACAACATTTCTTTCTCTCATCGCTGTAAATGCTCTGAGTGAGGTACAGATATGAATCTCGGGACTATCGCAGAAGACACATTGCCCTCTCATACGCTCGAAACGCTTTTCGAATATGTATTACGGTTCCCGAACAAGAAGGATTTGTTTCCAATGCTTTTTTGTCAGTAAAACGTGTTTGCTCAAACACACAATTGTGTGTTTGAGAGCTCAGAGCTCAGAGCTCACACCCTGCTGAGACCATTATTTACCATAGCAACGGAACTCAAGAGGCTATTGGCTGCTGGTTAGGACTACGAATACGCATCGCTGTAGTTCTATCTATCCTCAGTTGAAACAGATCAGGACTGAGAACTGGCCTTTAGAACTACCTGCTGCTATGGGCTGTATATAACTGATTTAACTCAGTAACTGTTACACATGGGATTAGTTTGGAACATTAAAATTAAGCATACTGAAAATTTCAAAATAAAAGCCTTGAATATTGTTACATCATGTAATTGCTCTTTTTGGCTTTGTATGACTTTTTCATCCAAAGCAATGTTACACATGGGATTAGTTCGGAACTTTAAAATGGAGCATAATAATAATTTCAAAATAAAAGCCTTGAATATTTTTACATCAGGTAATTGCTGTTTTTGGCTTTATGTGACTTTTTCATCCAAAGCACTGTTACACGTGGTATTAGTTTGGCCCTCTGAAATGAAGCATACTGAAAATTTCAAAATAAAAGCCTTGAATATTTTTACATCATGTAATTGCTGTTTTTGGCTTTGTATGACTTTTTCATCCAAAGCACTGTTACACATGGGATTAGTTCGGAACTTTAAAATGGAGCATAATAATAATTTCAAAATAAAAGCCTTGAATATTTTTACATCATGTAATTGCTGTTTTTGGCTTTGTATGACTTTTTCATCCAAAGCACTGTTACACATGGGATTAGTTCGGAACTTTAAAATGGAGCATAATAATAATTTCAAAATAAAAGCCTTGAATATTTTTACATCATGTAATTGCCCTTTTTGGCTTTATTTGACTTTTTCATCCAAAGCACTGTTACACATGGTATTAGTTTGGCCCTTTGAAATGAAGCATAATGAAAATTTCAAAATAAAAGCCTTGAATATTTTTACATGACGTAATTGCTCTTTTTGCCTTTATTTGACTTTTTCATCCAAAGCACTCTTACACCTGGTATTAGTTCAGAACTTTAAAATGAAGCATACTGAAAATTTCAAAATAAAAGCCTTGAATATTTTTACATCAGGTAATTGCTCTTTTTGGCTTTATGTGACTTTTTTATCCAAAGCACTGTTACACAATGGAATAGTTTGGCCCTCTGAAATGAAGCATACTGAAAATTTCAAAATAAAAGCCTTGAATATTTTTACGTCATGTAATTGCTCTTTTTGGCCGTATATGACTTTTTCATCCAAAGCACTGTTACACATGGGATTTGTTCGGAACTTTAAAATGGAGCATAATAATAATTTCAAAATAAAAGCCTTGAATATTTTTACATCAGGTAATTGCGCTTTTTGGCTTTATGTGACTTTTTTATCCAAAGCACTGTTACACAATGGAATAGTTTGGCCCTCTGAAATGAAGCATACTGAAAATTTCAAAATAAAAGCCTTGAATATTTTTACATCATGTAATTGCTCTTTTTGGCCGTATATGACTGTTTCATCCAAAGCACTGTTACACATGGGATTAGTTCGGAACTTTAAAATGGAGCATAATAATAATTTCAAAATAAAAGCCTTGAATATTTTTACATCAGGTAATTGCGCTTTTTGGCTTTATGTGACTTTTTCATCCAAAGCACTGTTACACATGGGATTAGTTCGGAACTTTAAAATGGAGCATAATAATAATTTCAAAATAAAAGCCTTGCATATTTTTACATCAGGTAATTGCGCTTTTTGGCTTTATGTGACTTTTTTATCCAAAGCACTGTTACACATGGGATTCGTTCAGAACTTTAAAATGGAGCATACTGAAAATTTCAAAATAAAAGCCTTGAGAATTTTTACATGAGATTATTGCTGTTTTGAGCACTATATAACTGATTTTATCCAATGACTGTTATTCATGGGATTAGGTTGGCCCTTTGAAATGAAGTTTAACTAAACTTCCAAAATAAAAGCCTTGACAAAAATTTTAAATCGTACTGAATGGTGCACGTCCGCCTTACTTAACGTTCTTGTGGTTCTCCGCGTGCCATTGATTATGTTGCGGCGTTCTTTAGCGTCGATGCCAATTTGTAGCATGACGACGCCGGGCCCAAACCCCACGGGCGCGCCTTGGCAGGCCCCGGCTAAATTTCTTCCGAAATTTTCTAGTTATAATTCTTTATTTTTCTTCCGTCACCGTTAATGCGGCTCATACCGCTGGGTGCACACCTACAAATGAGGTATCAAAACGTGCAGAAAATTCACGCCATTGGAGCTATTATTTTTGGTGGGATTTGGGGTTAACGTGGCGACATAATTCGCAAAAAACTACGAAAAAAACCCCATTATAAGTCAATGGGAAAAATCCTGGAAATACCCTATTTTTGAGGATTTTCTGTGTCGTCACAAATTCACCTAGAAATGCCATTCAAATTTCATTTTGTAGATACGTCTGTGATCTCTTCGAAAGTGAAGACGGCTCGTCGATACCAGTTACGGTTTGTCCACAATTTGCCTCTAAGCGACCCAAAGTTTCTCATTTTTCCGAAAATTACAGTGCTTCTCTCGCTGATTAGAGTGAGAGATGAAGACAACTTTTTCAACCCAAATCATTTTTGAAATCGCCATCACGCCCACAAATATCGCACGATTAGTATCAAAATCGGTCCTGACATTGATACGCCTGTCTGCTCCGGTAAAATGTTTTCGAAATTTATCTAGACCGTACGGTTTTCTGTCACGGTGCTTCAGAGCAAAGTCATGCGACAGGATTTTCTGAGGCTGTCTGAGGCTCTCTCCCATGTATTTGAATAGAATTTCAGATCTGGGCACAAAATTTCTTTCTCTCATCACTGTAAATGTTCTGAGTGAGGTACAGATATGAATCTCGGGACTATCGCAGAAGACACATAGGCCTGTCATACGCTCCAAACGCTTTTCGAATATGTATTACGGTTCCCGAACAGGAAGGATTTGTTTCCAATGCTTCTTTTCAGTAAAATGTGTTTGCTCAAACACACAATTGTGTGTTTGACAGCTCAGAGCTCAGAGCTCACACCCTGCTGAGACCATTATTTGCCATAGCAACGGATCTCAAGAGGCTATTGGCTGCTGGTTTGGACTACAGATACGCATCATTGTAGTTCTATCTATAGTGGAACCCTCAGTTGAAACAGATCAGGACTGAACTGGCCTTTAGAACTATTTGCTGCTATGGGCTGTATATAACTGATTTAACTCAGGAACTGTTACACATGGTATTAGTTTGGAACTTTAAAATTAAGCATAATAATAATTTCAAAATAAAAGCCTTGAATATTTTTACATCAGGTAATTGCTGTTTTTGGCTTTATTTGACTTTTTCATCCAAAGCACTGTTACACATGGTATTAGTTTGGCCCTTTGAAATGAAGCTTAACAAAAATTTCAAAATAAAAGCTTTGAATATTTTTACATCATGTAATTGCTATTTTTGGCTTTATATGACTTTTTCATCCAAAGCACTGTTACACATGGGATTAGTTCGGAATTTTAAAATGGAGCATAATAATAATTTCAAAATAAAAGCCTTGAATATTTTTACATCAGGTAATTGCGCTTTTTGGCTTTATGTGACTTTTTTATCCAAAGCACTGTTACACAATGGAATAGTTTGGCCCTCTGAAATGAAGCATACTGAAAATTTCAAAATAAAAGCCTTGAATATTTTTACGTCATGTAATTGCTCTTTTTGGCCGTATATGACTTTTTCATCCAAAGCACTGTTACACATGGGATTTGTTAGGAACTTTAAAATGGAGCATAATAATAATTTCAAAATAAAAGCCTTGAATATTTTTACGTCATGCAATTGCTCTTTTTGGCCGTATATGACTTTTTCATCCAAAGCACTGTTACACATGGGATTAGTTCGGAACTTTAAAATGGAGCATAATAATAATTTCAAAATAAAAGCCTTGCATATTTTTACATCAGGTAATTGCGCTTTTTGGCTTTATGTGACTTTTTTATCCAAAGCACTGTTACACATGGGATTCGTTCAGAACTTTAAAATGGAGCATACTGAAAATTTCAAAATAAAAGCCTTGAGAATTCTTACATGAGATTATTGCTGTTTTGAGCACTATATAACTGATTTTATCCAATGACTGTTATTCATGGGATTAGGTTGGCCCTTTGAAATGAAGTTTAACAAAACTTCCAAAATAAAAGCCTTGACAAAAATTTTAAATCGTACCGAATGGTGCACGTCCGCCTCGCTTAACGTTCTTGCGGTTCTCCGCGTGCCATTGATTACGTCGCGGCGTCCTTTAGCGTCGACGCCGATTTGTGGCGTGACGACGCCGGGCCCGAGCCCGACGGGCGCGCCTTGGCAGGCCCCGGCTAAATTTCTTCCGAAATTTTCTAGTTCTTTATTTTTCTTCCGTCACCGTTAATGCGGCTCATACCGCTGGGTGCACACCTACAAATGAGGTATCAAAACGTGCAGAAAATTCACGCCATTGGAGCTATTATTTTTGGTGGGATTTGGGGTTAACGTGGCGACATAATTCGCAAAAAACTACGAAAAAAACCCCATTATAAGTCAATGGGAAAAATCCTGGAAATACCCTATTTTTGAGGATTTTCTGTGTCGTCACAAATTCACCTAGAAATGCCATTCAAATTTCATTTTGTAGATACGTCTGTGATCTCTTCGAAAGTGAAGACGGCTCGTCGATACCAGTTACGGTTTGTCCACAATTTGCCTCTAAGCGACCCAAAGTTTCTCATTTTTCCGAAAATTACAGTGCTTCTCTCGCTGATTAGAGTGAGAGATGAAGACAACTTTTTCAACCCAAATCATTTTTGAAATCGCCATCACGCCCACAAATATCGCACGATTAGTATCAAAATCGGTCCTGACATTGATACGCCTGTCTGCTCCGGTAAAATGTTTTCGAAATTTATCTAGACCGTACGGTTTTCTGTCACGGTGCTTCAGAGCAAAGTCATGCGACAGGATTTTCTGAGGCTGTCTGAGGCTCTCTCCCATGTATTTGAATAGAATTTCAGATCTGGGCACAACATTTCTTTCTCTCATCACTGTAAATGTTCTGAGTGAGGTACAGATATGAATCTCGGGACTATCGCAGAAGACACATAGGCCTGTCATACGCTCCAAACGCTTTTCGAATATGTATTACGGTTCCCGAACAGGAAGGATTTGTTTCCAATGCTTCTTTTCAGTAAAATGTGTTTGCTCAAACACACAATTGTGTGTTTGACAGCTCAGAGCTCAGAGCTCACACCCTGCTGAGACCATTATTTGCCATAGCAACGGATCTCAAGAGGCTATTGGCTGCTGGTTTGGACTACAGATACGCATCATTGTAGTTCTATCTATAGTGGAACCCTCAGTTGAAACAGATCAGGACTGAACTGGCCTTTAGAACTATTTGCTGCTATGGGCTGTATATAACTGATTTAACTCAGGAACTGTTACACATGGTATTAGTTTGGAACTTTAAAATTAAGCATAATAATAATTTCAAAATAAAAGCCTTGAATATTTTTACATCAGGTAATTGCTGTTTTTGGCTTTATTTGACTTTTTCATCCAAAGCACTGTTACACATGGTATTAGTTTGGCCCTTTGAAATGAAGCTTAACAAAAATTTCAAAATAAAAGCTTTGAATATTTTTACATCATGTAATTGCTCTTTTTGGCTTTATATGACTTTTTCATCCAAAGCACTGTTACACATGGGATTAGTTCGGAACTTTAAAATGGAGCATAATAATAATTTCAAAATAAAAGCCTTGAATATTTTTACATCAGGTAATTGCGCTTTTTGGCTTTATGTGACTTTTTTATCCAAAGCACTGTTACACAATGGAATAGTTTGGCCCTCTGAAATGAAGCATACTGAAAATTTCAAAATAAAAGCCTTGAATATTTTTACGTCATGTAATTGCTCTTTTTGGCCGTATATGACTTTTTCATCCAAAGCACTGTTACACATGGGATTTGTTAGGAACTTTAAAATGGAGCATAATAATAATTTCAAAATAAAAGCCTTGAATATTTTTACGTCATGCAATTGCTCTTTTTGGCCGTATATGACTTTTTCATCCAAAGCACTGTTACACATGGGATTAGTTCGGAACTTTAAAATGGAGCATAATAATAATTTCAAAATAAAAGCCTTGCATATTTTTACATCAGGTAATTGCGCTTTTTGGCTTTATGTGACTTTTTTATCCAAAGCACTGTTACACATGGGATTCGTTCAGAACTTTAAAATGGAGCATACTGAAAATTTCAAAATAAAAGCCTTGAGAATTCTTACATGAGATTATTGCTGTTTTGAGCACTATATAACTGATTTTATCCAATGACTGTTATTCATGGGATTAGGTTGGCCCTTTGAAATGAAGTTTAACAAAACTTCCAAAATAAAAGCCTTGACAAAAATTTTAAATCGTACCGAATGGTGCACGTCCGCCTTGCTTAACGTTCTTGCGGTTCTCCGCGTGCCATTGATTATGTTGCGGCGTCCTTTAGCGTCGACGCCGATTTGTGGCGTGACGACGCCGGGCCCGAGCCCGACGGGCGCGCCTCGGCAGGCCCCGGCTAAATTTCTTCCGAAATTTTCTAGTTGGGGCCTGCCATGCAAAGCAATGGCAGGAACCTATTACTCTACACCCAACAAGCGTCTCTTTATTGGGGCCTGCCATGCAAAGCAATGGCAGGAACCTATTACTCTACACCCAACAAGCGTCTCTTTATTATAATTCTTTATTTTTCTTCCGTCACCGTTAATGCGGCTCATACCGCTGGGTGCACACCTACAAATGAGGTATCAAAACGTGCAGAAAATTCACGCCATTGGAGCTATTATTTTTGGTGGGATTTGGGGTTAACGTGGCGACATAATTCGCAAAAAACTACGAAAAAAACCCCATTATAAGTCAATGGGAAAAATCCTGGAAATACCCTATTTTTGAGGATTTTCTGTGTCGTCACAAATTCACCTAGAAATGCCATTCAAATTTCATTTTGTAGATACGTCTGTGATCTCTTCGAAAGTGAAGACGGCTCGTCGATACCAGTTACGGTTTGTCCACAATTTGCCTCTAAGCGACCCAAAGTTTCTCATTTTTCCGAAAATTACAGTGCTTCTCTGGCTGATTAGAGTGAGAGATGAAGACAACTTTTTCAACCCAAATCATTTTTGAAATCGCCATCACGCCCACAAATATCGCACGATTAGTATCAAAATCGGTCCTGACATTGATACGCCTGTCTGCTCCGGTAAAATGTTTTCGAAATTTATCTAGACCGTACGGTTTTCTGTCACGGTGCTTCAGAGCAAAGTCATGCGACAGGATTTTCTGAGGCTGTCTGAGGCTCTCTCCCATGTATTTGAATAGAATTTCAGATCTGGGCACAACATTTCTTTCTCTCATCACTGTAAATGTTCTGAGTGAGGTACAGATATGAATCTCGGGACTATCGCAGAAGACACATAGGCCTGTCATACGCTCCAAACGCTTTTCGAATATGTATTACGGTTCCCGAACAGGAAGGATTTGTTTCCAATGCTTTTTGTCAGTAAAACGTGTTTGCTCAAACACACAATTGTGTGTTTGACAGCTCAGAGCTCTGAGCTCACACCCTGCTGAGACCATTATTTGCCATAGCAACGGATCTCAAGAGGCTATTGGCTGCTGGTTTGGACTACAGATACGCATCATTGTAGTTCTATCTATAGTGGAACCCTCAGTTGAAACAGATCAGGACTGAACTGGCCTTTAGAACTATTTGCTGCTATGGGCTGTATATAACTGATTTAACTCAGGAACTGTTACACATGGTATTAGTTTGGAACTTTAAAATTAAGCATAATAATAATTTCAAAATAAAAGCCTTGAATATTTTTACATCAGGTAATTGCTGTTTTTGGCTTTATTTGACTTTTTCATCCAAAGCACTGTTACACATGGTATTAGTTTGGCCCTTTGAAATGAAGCTTAACAAAAATTTCAAAATAAAAGCTTTGAATATTTTTACATCATGTAATTGCTCTTTTTGGCTTTATATGACTTTTTCATCCAAAGCACTGTTACACATGGGATTAGTTCGGAACTTTAAAATGGAGCATAATAATAATTTCAAAATAAAAGCCTTGAATATTTTTACATCAGGTAATTGCGCTTTTTGGCTTTATGTGACTTTTTTATCCAAAGCACTGTTACACAATGGAATAGTTTGGCCCTCTGAAATGAAGCATACTGAAAATTTCAAAATAAAAGCCTTGAATATTTTTACGTCATGTAATTGCTCTTTTTGGCCGTATATGACTTTTTCATCCAAAGCACTGTTACACATGGGATTTGTTAGGAACTTTAAAATGGAGCATAATAATAATTTCAAAATAAAAGCCTTGAATATTTTTACGTCATGTAATTGCTCTTTTTGGCCGTATATGACTTTTTCATCCAAAGCACTGTTACACATGGGATTAGTTCGGAACTTTAAAATGGAGCATAATAATAATTTCAAAATAAAAGCCTTGCATATTTTTACATCAGGTAATTGCGCTTTTTGGCTTTATGTGACTTTTTTATCCAAAGCACTGTTACACATGGGATTCGTTCAGAACTTTAAAATGGAGCATACTGAAAATTTCAAAATAAAAGCCTTGAGAATTCTTACATGAGATTATTGCTGTTTTGAGCACTATATAACTGATTTTATCCAATGACTGTTATTCATGGGATTAGGTTGGCCCTTTGAAATGAAGTTTAACAAAACTTCCAAAATAAAAGCCTTGACAAAAATTTTAAATCGTACCGAATGGTGCACGTCCGCCTTGCTTAACGTTCTTGCGGTTCTCCGCGTGCCATTGATTATGTTGCGGCGTCCTTTAGCGTCGACGCCGATTTGTGGCGTGACGACGCCGGGCCCGAGCCCGACGGGCGCGCCTTGGCAGGCCCCGGCTAAATTTCTTCCGAAATTTTCTAGTTATAATTCTTTATTTTTCTTCCGTCACCGTTAATGCGGCTCATACCGCTGGGTGCACACCTACAAATGAGGTATCAAAACGTGCAGAAAATTCACGCCATTGGAGCTATTATTTTTGGTGGGATTTGGGGTTAACGTGGCGACATAATTCGCAAAAAACTACGAAAAAAACCCCATTATAAGTCAATGGGAAAAATCCTGGAAATACCCTATTTTTGAGGATTTTCTGTGTCGTCACAAATTCACCTAGAAATGCCATTCAAATTTCATTTTGTAGATACGTCTGTGATCTCTTCGAAAGTGAAGACGGCTCGTCGATACCAGTTACGGTTTGTCCACAATTTGCCTCTAAGCGACCCAAAGTTTCTCATTTTTCCGAAAATTACAGTGCTTCTCTCGCTGATTAGAGTGAGAGATGAAGACAACTTTTTCAACCCAAATCATTTTTGAAATCGCCATCACGCCCACAAATATCGCACGATTAGTATCAAAATCGGTCCTGACATTGATACGCCTGTCTGCTCCGGTAAAATGTTTTCGAAATTTATCTAGACCGTACGGTTTTCTGTCACGGTGCTTCAGAGCAAAGTCATGCGACAGGATTTTCTGAGGCTGTCTGAGGCTCTCTCCCATGTATTTGAATAGAATTTCAGATCTGGGCACAACATTTCTTTCTCTCATCACTGTAAATGTTCTGAGTGAGGTACAGATATGAATCTCGGGACTATCGCAGAAGACACATAGGCCTGTCATACGCTCCAAACGCTTTTCGAATATGTATTACGGTTCCCGAACAGGAAGGATTTGTTTCCAATGCTTCTTTTCAGTAAAATGTGTTTGCTCAAACACACAATTGTGTGTTTGACAGCTCAGAGCTCAGAGCTCACACCCTGCTGAGACCATTATTTGCCATAGCAACGGATCTCAAGAGGCTATTGGCTGCTGGTTTGGACTACAGATACGCATCATTGTAGTTCTATCTATCCTCAGTTGAAACAGATCAGGACTGAGAACTGGCCTTTAGAACTATTTGCTGCTATGGGCTGTATATAACTGATTTAACTCAGTAACTGTTACACATGGTATTAGTTTGGAACTTTAAAATTAAGCATAATAATAATTTCAAAATAAAAGCCTTGAATATTTTTACATCAGGTAATTGCTGTTTTTGGCTTTATTTGACTTTTTCATCCAAAGCACTGTTACACATGGTATTAGTTTGGCCCTTTGAAATGAAGCTTAACAAAAATTTCAAAATAAAAGCTTTGAATATTTTTACATCATGTAATTGCTCTTTTTGGCTTTATATGACTTTTTCATCCAAAGCACTGTTACACATGGGATTAGTTCGGAACTTTAAAATGGAGCATAATAATAATTTCAAAATAAAAGCCTTGAATATTTTTACATCAGGTAATTGCGCTTTTTGGCTTTATGTGACTTTTTTATCCAAAGCACTGTTACACAATGGAATAGTTTGGCCCTCTGAAATGAAGCATACTGAAAATTTCAAAATAAAAGCCTTGAATATTTTTACGTCATGTAATTGCTCTTTTTGGCCGTATATGACTTTTTCATCCAAAGCACTGTTACACATGGGATTAGTTCGGAACTTTAAAATGGAGCATAATAATAATTTCAAAATAAAAGCCTTGCATATTTTTACATCAGGTAATTGCGCTTTTTGGCTTTATGTGACTTTTTTATCCAAAGCACTGTTACACATGGGATTCGTTCAGAACTTTAAAATGGAGCATACTGAAAATTTCAAAATAAAAGCCTTGAGAATTCTTACATGAGATTATTGCTGTTTTGAGCACTATATAACTGATTTTATCCAATGACTGTTATTCATGGGATTAGGTTGGCCCTTTGAAATGAAGTTTAACAAAACTTCCAAAATAAAAGCCTTGACAAAAATTTTAAATCGTACCGAATGGTGCACGTCCGCCTTGCTTAACGTTCTTGCGGTTCTCCGCGTGCCATTGATTATGTTGCGGCGTCCTTTAGCGTCGACGCCGATTTGTGGCGTGACGACGCCGGGCCCGAGCCCGACGGGCGCGCCTTGGCAGGCCCCGGCTAAATTTCTTCCGAAATTTTCTAGTTGGGGCCTGCCATGCAAAGCAATGGCAGGAACCTATTACTATTGTCGGAGAGAAGCGTCTCTTTAATCTTTATTTTTCTTCCGTAACCGTTAATGCGGCTCGTACCGCTGGGTGCACACCTACAAATGAGGTATCAAAACGTGCAGAAAATTCACGCCATTGGAGCTATTACTTCTGGTGGGATTTGGGCTTAACGTGGCGACATAATTCGCAAAAAACTACGAAAAAAACCCCATTATAACTCAATGGGAAAAATCCTAGAAATACCCTATTTTTGAGGATTTGCTGTGTCGTCACAAATTCACCTAGAAATGCCATTCAAATTTCATTTTGTAGATACGTCTGTGATCTCTTCGAAAGTGAAGACGGCTCGTCGATACCAGTTACGGTTTGTCCACAATTTGCCTCTAAGCGACCCAAACTTTCTCATTTTTGCTCAAATTACAGTGACAGCCGATCTCGGTTCAGATCTGGGCACAACATTTCTTTCTCTCATCGCTGTAAATGCTCTGAGTGAGGTACAGATATGAATCTCGGGACTATCGCAGAAGACATATTGAACTGTCATACGCTTAAAACGCTTTTCGAATATGTATTACGGTTCCCGAACAAGAAGGATTTGTTTCCAATGCTTTTTGTCAGTAAAACGTGTTTGCTCAAACACACAATTGTGTGTTTGAGAGCTCAGAGCTCAGAGCTCACACCCTGCTGAGACCATTATTTGCCATAGCAACGGATCTGAAGAGGCTATTGGCTGCTGGTTTGGACTACAAATACGCATCGCTGTAGTTCTATCTATAGTGGACCGCTCAGTTGAAACAGAGGTTGACTGAACTGGCCTTTACAACTAATTGCTGCTATGGGCTGTATATAACTGATTTAACTCAGTAACTGTTACACATGGGATTAGTTTTGAACTTTAAAATTAAGCATTTTGAAAATTTCACAATAAAAGCCCTGAATATTTTTACATGACGTAATTGCTCTTTTTTGGCTTTATGTGACTTTTTCATCCAAAGCACTGTTACACGTGGTATTAGTTTGGCCCTCTGAAATGAAGCATACTGAACATTTCAAAATAAAAGCCTTGAATATTTTTACATCAACTACTTGCTTTTTCAGCATTATATAACTGATTTAACTCAGTAACTGTTACACATGGGATTAGTTTGGCCCTTTGAAATGAAGCTTAACAAAAATTTCAAAATAAAAGCCTTGAATATTTTTACATCAGAAAATTGCTCTTTTGAGCTGTATATAACTGATTTAACCCAGCAATTGTTACACATGGGATTAGTGTGGCAATTTAAAATTAAGCTTGATGAAAATTTCAAAATAAAAGCCTTGAATATTTTTACATCAGGTCATTGCTCTTTTTGGCTTTATTTGACTTTTTCATCCAAAGCACTGTTACACATGGTATTAGTTTGGCCCTTTGAAATGAAGCATACTGAAAATTTCAAAATAAAAGCCTTGAATATTTTTACATGACGTAATTGCTCTTTTTGGCTTTATTTGACTTTTTCATCCAAAGCACTGTTACACATGGTATTAGTTTGGCCCTTTGAAATGAAGCATACTGAAAATTTCAAAATAAAAGCCTTGAATATTTTTACATGACGTAATTGCTCTTTTTGGCTTTATTTGACTTTTTCATCCAAAGCACTGTTACACATGGTATTAGTTTGGCCCTTTGAAATGAAGCATACTGAAAATTTCAAAATAAAAGCCTTGAATATTTTTACATGACGTAATTGCTCTTTTTGGCTTTATTTGACTTTTTCATCCAAAGCACTGTTACACATGGTATTAGTTTGGCCCTTTGAAATGAAGCATACTGAAAATTTCAAAATAAAAGCCTTGAATATTTTTACATGACGTAACTGCTCTTTTTGGCTTTATTTGACGTTTTCATCCAAAGCACTGATAAACATAGGATTAGTTTGGCGCTTTGAAATGAAGCTTAACAAACATTTCAAAATAAAAGCCTTGAATATTTTTACATCAGCTACTTGTGTTTTGAGCATTATATAACTATTTTAACCCAATGACTGTTACGCATGGGATTAGTTTGGCCCTTTGAAATGAAGTTTAACAAAACTTCCAAAATAAAAGCCTTGACAACATTTTAAATCATACTGAATGGTGCACGTCCGCCTCGCTTAACGTTCTTGCGGTTCTCCGCGTGCCACTGATTACGTCGCGGCGTTCTTTAGCGTCGACGCCGATTTGTGGTGTGACGACGCCGGGCCCGAGCCCGACGGGCGCGCCTTGGCAGGCCCCGGCTAAATTTCTTCCGAAATTTTCTAGTTATAATTCTTTATTTTTCTTCCGTCACCGTTAATGCGGCTCATACCGCTGGGTGCACACCTACAAATGAGGTATCAAAACGTGCAGAAAATTCACGCCATTGGAGCTATTATTTTTGGTGGGATTTGGGGTTAACGTGGCGACATAATTCGCAAAAAACTACGAAAAAAACCCCATTATAAGTCAATGGGAAAAATCCTGGAAATACCCTATTTTTGAGGATTTTCTGTGTCGTCACAAATTCACCTAGAAATGCCATTCAAATTTCATTTTGTAGATACGTCTGTGATCTCTTCGAAAGTGAAGACGGCTCGTCGATACCAGTTACGGTTTGTCCACAATTTGCCTCTAAGCGACCCAAAGTTTCTCATTTTTGCTCAAATTACAGTGAGAGCCGATCTCGGTTCAGATCTGGGCACAACATTTCTTTCTCTCATCGCTGTAAATGCTCTGAGTGAGGTACAGATATGAATCTCGGGACTATCGCAGAAGACACATTGAACTGTCATACGCTCCAAACGCTTTTCGAATATGTATTACGGTACCCGAACAGGAAGGATTTGGTTCCAATGCTTTTTGTCAGTAAAACGTGTTTGCTCAAACACACAATTGTGTGTTTGACAGCTCAGAGCTCAGAGCTCACACCCTGCTGAGACCATTATTTGCCATAGCAACGGATCTCAAGAGGCTATTGGCTGCTGGTTTGGACTACAAATACGCATCATTGTAGTTCTATCTATCCTCAGTTGAAACAGATCAGGACTGAGAACTGGCCTTTAGAACTAATTGCTGCTATGGGCTGTATATAACTGATTTAACTCAGTAACTGTTACACATGGGATTAGTTTGGAACTTTAAAATTAAGCATATTGAAAATTTCAAAATAAAAGCCCTGAATATTTTTACATGACGTAATTGCTCTTTTTGGCTTTATTTGACTTTTCCATCCAAAGCACTGTTACACATGGGATTAGTTTGGAACTTTAAAATTAAGCATACTGAAAATTTCAAAATAAAAGCCTTGAATATTTTACATGACGTAATTGCTCTTTTTGGCCGTATATGACTTTTTCATCCAAAGCAATGTTACACATGGGATTAGTTCGGAACTTTAAAATGGAGCATAATAATAATTTCAAAATAAAAGCCTTGAATATTTTTACATCAGGTAATTGCGCTTTTTGGCTTTATGTGACTTTTTTATCCAAAGCACTGTTACACAATGGAATAGTTTGGCCCTCTGAAATGAATCATACTGAAAATTTCAAAATAAAAGCCTTGAATATTTTTACATCATGTAATTGCTCTTTTTGGCCGTATATGACTTTTTCATCCAAAGCACTGTTACACATGGGATTACTTCGGAACTTTAAAATGGAGCATAATAATAATTTCAAAATAAAAGCCTTGAATATTTTTACATGACGTAATTGCTCTGTTTTGCCTTTATTTGACTTTTTCATCCAAAGCACTGTTACACATGGGATTACTTCGGAACTTTCAAATGGAGCATAATAATAATTTCAAAATAAAAGCCTTGAATATTTTTACATCAGGTAATTGCGCTTTTTGGCTTTATGTGACTTTTTTATCCAAAGAACTGTTACACAATGGAATAGTTTGGCCCTCTGAAGTGAATCATACTGAAAATTTCAAAATAAAAGCCTTGAATATTTTTACATCATGTAATTGCTCTTTTTGGCCGTATATGACTTTTTCATCCAAAGCACTGTTACACATGGGATTACTTCGGAACTTTAAAATGGAGCATAATAATAATTTCAAAATAAAAGCCTTGAATATTTTTACATGACGTAATTGCTCTGTTTTGCCTTTATTTGACTTTTTCATCCAAAGCACTCTTACACGTGGTATTAGTTCAGAACTTTAAAATGAAGCATACTGAAAATTTCAAAATAAAAGCCTTGAATATTTTTACATCAGCTACTTGTGTTTTGAGCATTATATAACTATTTTAACCCAAGGACTATTACGCATGGGATTAGTTTGGCCCTTTGAAATGAAGTTTAACAAAACTTCCAAAATAAAAGCCTTCACAACATTTTAAATCGTACCGAATTGTGCACGTCCGCCTCGCTTAACGTTCTTGCGGTTCTCCGCGTGCCACTGATTACGTCGCGGCGTTCTTTAGCGTCGACGCCAACTTGTGGCGCGACGACGCCGTGCCCGAGCCCGACGGGCGCGCCTTGGCAGGCCCCGGCTAAATTTCTTCCGAAATTTTCTAGTAGGTTCCTGCCATTGCTTTGCATGGCAGGCCCCAATGAAGGAAACATAATGGATATTTACAGATTAAGGAAAGCATCATTTATTTATCTTCAGAATACAAAATTAAAAAATAGAATTTGATAGATGTAAAGTAACGTTGCTACACACTCATGTACAGTAGGTGGCGGAAGGCACCTTAAAGTTGCTTGCAATCCGCCATAATAGAAAAGAAGAAGAAAAAGAAGACTATGACACTCCAGCATCTCCACCATTGGCAAGACTAGAGAGCTGTCTAAGGATGTCAGGGACAAAACTGTTGACCTACACAAGGCTGGAATTACTACAAAGTCATAAGTTAGAAGCTGGATGAGAAGGTCACACCTTTGGGGCAATTATTTGGAAAAGAAAGAAGTACAACATGGTGATGACCCAAAACATACAGCCAAGGAAACAAAGACGTGGCTCCAGAAAAAGCATATCCAGGTGATGAAATGGCCTCACCAGTCTCCTGACCACAATCCCATTGAAAATCTATAGAGAGAGCTGAAGCTTCGTGTTTCCAAACGCATGCCTAAAAACCTCAAGGATTATGAGATGATCTGCAGAGAGGAGTGGGCCAAAATTTGTCCTAAAGTGTGTGCACACCTTATAAAAAAACTACAAGAAGCGTCTGACTACTGTGCTGGCCAACAAGGGTTTTGCCACCAAATACTAAATTATGTTTCATTGGGGGGTCAAAATACTTATTTCTTTCAATAAAATGCATTTTTTCCCTCATTTTATGCAATTTTCTCAGTTTTTGTTTCGATATCATATGTGTCACTGTTAAAATAAAGCTGGCATAAAATCATAAGATGTTTTCTTGTATAAAACTTTTTAAAGTCACCCTATATTTACATTTGTCATAATATTATTTGTTTGAGGAAGAAAAAGGTTTTTGTTTTATCTAAAAGGAACTCATTGTGTTTTTCTGACATTAATGGAAAAATAAAAACTATAATATGCATTCGATGCATTTCTTTAGAACAACTGAATAGGGTAGTTATACTTTTTTCATGTGATTGTGTGATGCAAGAATTTCATACTGACTGACTGGGTGTTAGGAAGAACTCATAACAGTGGTTGGCTTAAATGTTTTACTAATGCATTGCGTAAAGATTTCAGTGTCTAAATTATGAGACATTGTGAATGTTTACTGTGCCGAAACAATAAAACAAAAGAAACACGAAATAGAGTAAACAGGCTGTTACAGTAGGTATGCCAGTAAACCTTACATGAAAACGATCAAACACTAAATGTTGACTTGTGTAGCATTGGCTGTTAGGCTGTTAGGACTGCTCTTCTAGTATCTTTCTGCATGGAGTTAGGGGGAAAAAATTTAGTATCCTTGTGCAGTTATAAAGTTCAAAGTACATTTAACAGTTTTATGGTCTTTGGTTGTTGAAATGCCTCCGCTGTACTTTCACTGCCTTCTGCTTTCATCAGACAATGTGTTTCATAGACACTCAAAAAGCTTGATGTGTTTGATGGTGAATATGGTTTTGAGATTTTGAGTTTCAATTAAAATTCCTTCAGTCAAGTCACTGCTTTTGATCAGAGTATGCTATTTTTAATTACTCTGCAGTATTTTATGTTGTAATGTTGCCCTTACTGTACAATATGTTATTCTCAATTCTGTTTTTATTAGTGGTGAGACTCAATTAAAATGTTTCAGTTAATTGCAGGGTCTGTAATTAATTGACCGCAATTGCAAACATCTTTGATAAAATAATTAAGAAATGTGGACTGTGGACGCTAACATTAGCATTTGGGACATCTTTGCTGCTACATGTCTAGAATGGAGGCGCTATTTTAAGCTACAATGGCTTTGCTGACTGGCTAACTCCTTATAGCACAACTTGAACACAATAGATTTTTCCAGCATGTCATCAGATTGTTTTTGAAGCATATATGAGCCCCCAGTGGGCCAAGGGAAGCAGCTTTGTTGTTGCTAGCAGTTGTCACTTACATGCTCCTACCCCACTAGGGACACAGTGGTAGAAGTTCTCCCTGCAATCGGCGGGTTGTTAGCTTGATCTCCGCTCCTGTGCATGGCAGCCTCACTTCTGTCAGACTGCCCAGGTCAAAATTCCATCCAGGAGCTTTCCACCATCAGTGTGTGAATGGGTAAGTGAATGGCTGAATGTAGAATGCTGTTCAAAACTGATTTTAGGCAGCATCATGGATAATTTCAGGTGTGACTGATGTAAACAGTTAAAAAGTGTGTCGGCGTGCAGCAGCCCAACATGTGTGACACACACGATCAGGTCCGCGCAGCGGGAAGATTCCCCTTGAGGATGTTAATCAAACCTTAAATGAAAAAAACCCCAAAAACTTAAAAGGCTGTTGCAGAGTTCATCCCAGCACCCCAGATTGTGGATCAGAAACCGTTGGGAGTCTGGCATCCAGGTAAACGCCACCCGGTGAGCGAGGACACCACAGAGGGGGGAAAACTAAGCTCTGTGAGATTCTGAACTATTTCATTTTGGCTGTTTTTTGTGGTACCACTATTTTTTCTTATCTTCTTGTGGGCATTTTGCCATTTGAATTTTTCATTTTGGATTGAAACTTAAAGCCAGCAGCTGGGAAATATTTATAGGAAATTTCTTTGAGCATATGGGATTCTACTATGGACTTCATTCTGATTTAAATTAATTGCATTTTGGGACATTTTTTGCTGACATAAACAGAGTTATTTAAAACCTAAGCTGATATTATTTTGAGAGAATTCTGCTACTGCTCAGCTGTTTATTTTGCAGTATAATCATTTATCCTTACTATCATTATTATGGATCTGTGAATAAAGTTATTGTTGATAACACGAACAATTTCCTTAAGTATTTATTTGTCAACAAATTAAGAGTGATTATCAAACTTGGTAATCTGATTCCTGGAACAGAACCTCCTTGTAATGTAAGTTCCGCTTTAAGTCAAGCTGAATGTCACAAGTTTATATTTCTAATAAATCACCAAACAACTGTTTGTGCTTTCAATGGCCAACTGTCAGTTAAATGAGCATTGTAAAACTCTAAACTGTCTGATTAACTTCTAATGTATCCTGCACTCAAATGTCCTCACAAAAAGTTCAGCCTCTCAGCTGCATCCTGATTAAATACCCATCACTTCCTGAGAGAAAACATTCCCTATTGAAAACATTCAAAACATTAATGGGCAAATATTTAAAGGAGCTAGTTTTTTTTTTTTACCTTTTCTTTTCCCCAAATAATCCAATTGAGATTTAAAATGTATTTTACAAGGGAAACATGGTCAAGAAGACAGAGGTGAAACCGACAACACAAAACAGACTGGTTGAAACAACTGGTCCTCTAAAAGCACTACAGTCATTAGCAGCTTCCAGTAGCAGAGCACACCCCTCATATTTTGTAAATATGGTATAAGTGGTTGTCTGAGTCTGGACAGTGACCTGTCCTTCTCACCTTTTTCTTTGGTCTTGATTGTCCCTCCCTAAAGTGTGGGGCTACTCTGCTTTACAACACTGCTGTGCTGCAATTATGGTTCTGTAAATGTTACTTTTTTCTACATTTCCTTGTTTAATTAGTTTTGAAGTTATTTTCCAATATTCCATTTCATTTTGTTGTAGTTCATTCATGAAACTGATTTGATTACCATTTTATCATAAAACCATCCATCCATCCATTTTCTTATACCCTTGTCCCTAGTGAGCTCCGGAGGGCTGTTGGTGCCTATCTCCAGTGAGACATTTCCAGCGAGAGGTGCGGACACCCTGGACAGGTCGCCAGTCCATCGCAGGACAAGATAGACAGGACAAACAACCATGCACACACACCTAAGGAGAATTTAGAGAGACCAATCAACCTGACAGTCATGTTTTTGGACTGTGGGAGGAAGCCGGAGTACCTGGAGAGAACCCACGCATGCACAGGGAGAACATGCAAACTCCATGCAGAAAGACCCCGGACTGGAAATTGAACCTTCTTTCTGCAAGGCAACAGTGCTACCAACTGTGCCCATCATTAAAGGTATATATTCAATTTTGGAGTTTTTTAGTAGCTAGATTGTAAAGTGTTTGTCCTCTTCCTGATTTTCTATTTTTTGCATGTTTGTCACACTTCAGTGATTCAGAACATCAAACCAATTTTAATATTAGTCAAACAGCACAAGTAACACAAAATGCAGTTTTTAAATGAAGGTGTTTATCAATAAAGGAAAAAAATATCTAGACCTACATGGCCCTGCATTCAAGAGTGAGTTGTCCTGTAATAACTTCAACAACTACATGCTCCAAAACACACAAAGTAGGCTTGGAACCGACCTCACTTAGCACTGATAACAGACCTAATCAAGCTTCTGTTATCTTGTTACTATGTGTCATGTTTTGGCTGATTTTACAGCAATGAATCTAAAGAAGCCTCTGACTGAAGACTGTTGCTGTATGACATTCTAATGACCAACATGACATGCTAACAGCTCAGTTTCTGGGCAGCAGAGATGATATTCTACAGTAACATGTCCTGGATCACACCATCAGTTATTTCTACCTCTGATAATCCACTTCCTTTGCTTTTGCTGCTTCTCTTTAAGACTCTGTCAGACCACATGGTCAGAATGCAAACAAAGAGATGATGGCATTGGGGATTTGATCCTTTCTCATCATGTTTGATGGAAGACATGGTTTGAACTTCCTCCTCCTCTCTGCCTCCATGAATCGTCCTTTTCAACTCCTCTATGATTGGGGTCATAGTTCAATTATTATTAGGTGCTAATTATGTGCTCCTTATTGTGAAAACACATTGATGCCACAGTTATGCATCATAACTGTTTGAAAATAAAAAAGTAAGAGCAAATGTCCTTCCAGCTGGAGAGCATTCAAATTCAGAGGGAACAAGTATCTAATCATGCAACGCCTCAACCCAAAACGTGAAGAACAAAAGTCTACAAAAAAAAAAACTCTCTCGGTTTGTGCAATAATATCTACAGCCTATCATTCTTGATATTTCCCAAAACGAAAATGAGTTTGACGTCCTGCTCTGTGATATAAACTGTTCTGCTACCTTTTGTTTAGGCAATGGTAGATGGACCGTAAAGGGCTGCTCTGGTCAAAACTCTTTTTCTGTGGACAATAACAAACTACAAAGCACTAAAACGCACTTAAATACACAGAAATCTGACTCTATTCAGTGTTATTTAACCCAAAGAGCATAAAATAACAAAGTTTTTTATGATTTTAAGATTTTATTGTTTAAACATAAAAGATGTAATTGAATCACGTATCTCCATACAATAAGCTAACACAAATCCTCAACATAATAATTAAACTAAAATGATGAGTAAACCACCACATGTAGATTTAAATGCGCATTGGCCTGTGAGCCAAAGCGCAGAAAATGCATGTAAATTGGAAGGGACACTTTTGTCCTCCCTGAAAAAGAAAACTGTATAACAGAATCATATTTTAAATCTATTTTAATCATTTCTGTTCAGCTGTGACCCTGTGAGTAGATTATCATCGTTATTTACTCTGTGGCTCAATACTTATAAAGCTGACTGGCGAGGCCCCAATTCAACTGTACTTATGGCCTCAAACGACATTGAGCCGGCCCTGCTAATGCAACTTCCTTTGTAAATAATATTTCTGGCCAGGAGGAAATGGTTCCTAACCACTTCTTCACATTTTCAACAGTGCAGTAGCCTGGTGTGTGTTAGTGATTACCTCCCAGCGGCCATGGGTCATGAAGAACAGGGAGAAGGGGATGGCTGTCCCTGACATGGCGTGGGTGGACGGCATGCTGTACTCAGAGTTGTAAAACATTTCCACTTTCACCACAGGTGGGGAAGCGGGTCGGGGCCAGCCGATCACATCCTTCGTGCACTGTCCCACGTACATGACCCAGACCCACACCATGATCAACCGTCTGCTCACGAAAGCGTCCACATTCCACATGATGAAGGGAAAGAAGGTGATGTAAAACAATTCGTTTCCCAACTCTGTCCCGAAGGTGAACAAGTAAAACAAGAAGCGGTTCTCGATGACAAACTCCTGCCCCGCTTCGCCCGTCAGAGAGTTTCTGCGGAGGGGTTTAAGAGTGCTGCCCCGCACAGCGACACTTTCTCCGCCTGGGGACAGAGCAGCCCCGTTCGGGGGAGAGTCTTCCATGTCATGCTTGCGTTTTCTAGGCTCAGTCACATCTGCGATCCTCCTCGGAACTCCCATACTGGTCAACTGTTCATCTCCTGTTTCCCCGGCTGTGTGATGATGGAGAGCCCCGTTGTTGCGAGAACGAGCCTTATTTACTGACCTGCAGCCATCAGAGGTCGAACTATCGGCAGGAACAGGTTCTGAAAGAGTGCCCCGTATCCCGCAAACAAGCTGAAAGCGGGCGACAAGGTGAGGGTCTTGGAGGTAGCGAAGGTACTCCATAACTCTCACCATGTTGAGCTGGCTCTATTCGCGGAGGTGCAGAAGGGAACATGGACTTGTGTACTTCCTCTGAGCGGTGGGTGTTAGCTCCCAGGCTGCCGTCTGCTGGCTAGGGCAGCTATCTGAGGTGAAGCGCGAACCATGAGAAGAGCTGAGAAAATTGGGACGATGACCCGTAAAACATGTACAACACAGTGCAGGAGACAGTGGCCTGTTCGGTCACAGTAGAAACACAAAGACAGACGGGAGATTCAGGGAAACACACTTTCTCCATTGCGTTCAAGTACTGTTGGAAATCTTGCTTGTTTTGTCATGTTCATATTTGGTTGATAAATAATTCACAATAGAACTGTACTGTCATAAACTAGCGCAGGAATAATATTATATTTGAACTAATTGTTGATCAGGTTCCTTATGTTGCAAACATTATTCGTTGGAGATTTTGTCTTGTCTCTCAGAGCACCTGACTGTAGCCAGTGTAACCCACACACAACATTAAATGCAACATGAGTGTCCTTACCGTACGTCTGTGTCAACGCCATGTTGAGAGTGTCATATTGACACCCATAATATGTGATGATTTTCAGATGCATTTCAGTTGAAATAATTTAATATTATTTGTTAAGATGACGATTTAAAGATTTATGAGACTGAATGTCCATGTTCCTTTTTCTCTCTCAGCTGTGGGTCATTCCTGAAATTAGCTTCAAGCAAGGACTGTTGCTTGACTAAACTCAAATTGTCCCCGGCTCATTCCTCGGTTTATCCTTTTATCCTGAACTATCTCTGTAGATATGCTATAAGCTTGTTCTTTGTTTCCTGCTATTAACCATGTACTTTTCATTAACATAGAAAGTACTTCTACATCAGCTCTTCTGTTTTTTGTTTTGTTTTGGGTTTTTTGTCTTCTCAAACCTTGTCAGTAACCTCGTCAGGTGACCGCTCTTACTAAGCCAGGTTCTGCTCCAGGATTCTTCCTGTCAAAGGGGAGTTTTCCCTCTCCACTGTTGCTACATGCTTGCTCACTATGAGGAATTGCTGTAAAGTCAATGACACAACACAAGTGATTCTCTACTGTGGCTACATGCTTATCCAGGAGGATCCTGCAAATCAATGACTCGATGCAATCTGCAGAGTTTCCTTAGACAGAAGACATCTCAACTAATTTGAATAATGAATGACTCTAATGCACTGTATGATAATTAGAATTTATTGGAATATACCCATGATTCAATTCAAACAGCTTTTTTTGTGAAGTGCCTTAAGACAATATTGAAATGAATTCAATTAACCACAATTTAAGCTTGTAATAAATCAGTATAATAACTTTGACTATCTCAAAATCTAAAATATATTTAAACTAGATGGAATTATTCTAAACTACAACGATTCTTTAAAATAAGTGTATGTGAAACTTTTATTTTATTTGTGAAAATAAATGTTTTAAGAGATATGAAATTGACATTCAGGTATACCATAAATGCTTCACATGAAAAAGTAGTTTTGATAAATAATTTAGTCCATTTGTGAACAGTACAAGTATCTCAGATTATGAATTATGTGATTCTGATTCTATCAGGTTCTGCACAAACAATGCCACCAGCCCAATATCTGAAAAGGTGCGGTGCTGATCACAACAGCGCCGCACCTTTAGGTGGAAGACTGCAAAGTGAGGCGAATGACGGTAAGCATCAACCCAAAGAAGGCAGAGTGATCAAAGACTGTAGATGAGGTGGGGGGGAGCTAACCCCCGGTCCGCAGCAAAATTGCGAAGGGCTGACCGGTCCGCGCGACTAAAAAGGTTGAGGACCACTGGTTTAGGGGGGCATGGTATTGACTGTACACCATTCTGACATCTGCTCAACCTTGTCTAACTATTTCACTCTCCTTGCTTGAGATCCAGCCACCATTATCTCACATACAAACTTTGCTGGATGGAGACATGGTTGTATGTGTAGAGAAGCAGGTTAATCAGAAGACCCTGTCTTCCTGGTATTGAGTCTAATAAGTGGAGGTGTTGACTCAGCTAGACTTTGTGTGAGTGATTTAACAGGACGTAATGCATCATTCCTGGTGATGAGGTCCCAGATCTGCTCATTCGTACACCAGTCATTGTGAAAGTCCACAAAGATAAGTCTGGTTAGGGCTAACCCCCTCGTTTTTCGCGGCGGTTACGTTCCAAAAAGAACCCGTGATAAGCGAACTCTGCGAAGTAGGAACCTTTATTTTTTTTACAATTATTATACAATGAAATACTCCATAATACATTGAAACCAAAGAACAAAACCTCTTTACAGGCCCAAACATTTGTTTAACAACTAAAAAGTACTGTATAAACTTTTTTTTTTTTTTTTTTTACAAATAACTACTGTACTGTAAAATAATAATTTTAATATGAACTGAAAGCGGATTCCCGTGCCCGAATCAGATCAGCGCCGCCCCACCGAGACCTGAGTCACTGGATTAGAACAGGAGAAAATAAAAAATGATTATGAAAAAAAACAAAACAAAGTACAGTAGGACAAATAGTGACTCACGTGTATTTCACTGCTTTTTTGACTGAGCCGCTACATCCTGACTCCGCTCTGTAGCAGTTTTTTTTCTTTTTCTTCTTTTAAAGCCCGCGGTGCAGGTGTGTTTTTTCGAGAGAAGAACATAGTTATTGGTAGCTGTTGTTGCTCTTTTTTCTTCTGGGCAAAAAGATTCTTATAAACCGACATGCCACCATCGATTATGTTAAATTTGGCAAGCTGTTTTACGTACATGTACATATTAAACCGCAACGTTGTTGACACACAGGTAGAGAAGAAGCGGAGAGACTGTTTAGCCAATCGGAATGCAGAACACAATGCGCGATGCAAATCCGCGAAGCAGCGAGACCGTGAAAGGTGAACCGCGATATAGTGAGGGTTCCCTGTACTCCGATGTTGTTTTGTTACTCATTCTACTGCAAGTTGGCTCAATTTTGACGCGCAAGACGTAACCGGTAAAATCCGGTTTTAGGATTTTCAAAATAAAAGATCCGGAAGTAGTTCATTATTTCTTGCGCGGCCCAGTACCAATTGGTCCGCGGACCGGTACCGATCCGCGGCCCGGTGGTTGGGGACCACTGCCCTAAACCACAAGAATAAATTAGCTCATTATTGACTAAAATAAAATTGATATCCTACCATTAGTCACTGGCTGGGCCCATGTGGAGAGGGAACCAGTGTTCAGGTTACTGGGCCTCAAGCTGGAGAGTAACCTGAAATGAAGTTCCAACGCCAAGGAGCTGCTGAAGAAGGCAATGCAGCAGAGAATGGATTTTTTCAGGATCCTCAGGAAGCACTTTCTTCCACAAAACCTGCTACTTGTTTTCTATCACTGTTCCATTAAGAATGTGATCATTTACTGCTTACATGCTTTCCTCTTTTTCAGAGAGGAAAGGGCTTCATTGGGTCACCAAGATGGCGAAAAAATTAATTGGCTGCACCCTCATCCCAGAACAAATGTCCACCTCCCAATAAAAAACATTGGGCAGACAGGACTTATCATGGACATTGCCTCTTCCAACTGTTGGTATCAGATAAAAGATGCAGAGCAAAGAAAGAAGGACAAACCATTTAGGAACCATCTTTTTGTCCGAGCTTCTTGGCCTTAAAATCACAATGAAACTTCTTTAAATCCTCAATGTGCAATGGAGATCCAATGAGTGTAAGATTAATTCATCTTTGTTTTGTTAATTATTCTTCACATTGAGGAATAATTACATGTATGTCTCATATTGAGCCGACTGCACTATGTTTTTTTTTATTTCTTTGTTCCTTTGTAAAAAGTGACTAAAAATAAAGGTTTGATTTTTGTTGTGCAGGAATTTGCTCAACATTTTGTGAAATACCCCTTTACTCTGGATATTATTTGGATGCTACCTACTGCGTTCTGTTGGTCAGTCTCAGTATGGAAAACAAGAAAATAAAGACTTGTTTCAAACATGACATGAAAATTGAAATGACTGCTTAACTGATGATCAGATACATCTACTCTCTTTTAACCTGGATTATGAATCTGGCATTTGTTCAATTATACGCTGTCTGACCTGTAGATGTTTCCTGAGCCTAATATGTTTTGTCAAAACTCACAAAAAGAACAGGTTTCGGTAACATCATCATCCCAGTAGAATCTGTGACACACCACCCTGCAGCGTGGATACCAGCATGCATCAGGCATGTCAGCCTGTGTATAGACCTGCAGAGTTGTGGAAATACAACCCCAATTCCAACGAGGTTGGGATCTTGTGTAAAACACAAGTAAAAACAAAATATGATGATTTGCAAATCCTTTTCAACCTGTATTCAATTGAATTCATTACAAAGACAAGACATGTAATTTTCAGATGGAAAAATGTTCTTGTTTTTTTTTTTCACATGTTCACCCATTTAGAATTTGATTCCTGCAACACGTTTAAAAAATGCTGAGACAGGGCCAACAAAAGATTGTTTGTTTTAGCAAATTATTTTTGTCTAACTTGTGTTAGATTCATTTCCTAGTCCCCAGTATAGACAAGCTTTGTTTCTGTTTTACCCAAGTGAACAGGTTAATTGAAAACAGGTGAGAGCAAAAACTGGGTATGAAGACAGTGTCCCTGAGCAAGGATGGGTGTGGTTCGCTGCTTTGTGAAAGACTGTAAGCAATTAGTACAGTTTAAGAATAGTTTTTCTACGTACAATTGCAAATATTTAGTGATTTAATCATCTGCAGCCCATAATATCGTGAAAAGATTCAGAGAATCATGCAATCTTATGGTAACATTTGACTAAAGTCAATTAAAGCTTACATCATCAGCGGTAAAACAAGAATTAACATTACTGATAATATACTTATTCCTTAAATGAAAATATTTCTTAATGTTTAATGTGAAAGTTAAGGTAACATATTTTATCCATTGATCAACAATTTTTATTTAAAATCGAGAAAGATCAAAATGTAAAACTGATTGAACACTTCACAAATCTTTCAGATCTGAAAGAAATTTGTTACTTTCTAATAAAAACTGATTATGATGATTAAGACAATAGCAAAACTGACAATAAAGATTAAAAGGGAGAATATTTACAAGGAGAAAATTACATTTCAAGTAATTCTACTTCTTAAAGTGGAGATCATATTAATACACAGAGAATGACAGATCAGCTGTGTAATCACATTAGATGAGAGTATCTTCGAAAGAAAAAGCATTTCAATTTAGTTACACTTTTAAGCAATTTCGTAAATCATACCAAAAATTCTAAAAATATTTGACAGTTGCCTTGCAGACATTGCAGATGTTCTAAACTGAAAATCTAATTGAAAGAATGCCACATTTTGTAGACTTTAACATTATGGACAAATATTGTCCTTAATATTGTGTTTGTCTGACTGCTGCTGAGGTTGGATTGGGTTGGTTCCCCTCACTTGCAGACTTCAGTTCTCTTTCCTCTCACATGAATAGATTTTCAGGCCAATGCATGTAGACTTATAGTTTTTACCCTTCTAAAGAAGTTTGCCAAAGTCTTATAAAAAGAAATGCCTGGCAAACAACATTGGCAGTTTTATAATTTGTTCTTGATAGCTTTATTTTTAACATTATCATAAACACAAAGCTACTGTGCATAGCACAAACTCCAATCACATTAAAATTCTAATCTCACAGATATTCATAAAGATGAAAAACAAAAATGAGGAGAGAAGCTCAAATATTTAAGACATTAATACAGTCATTTAAACCCAACATTTCAAATATCAAACATAAAGGTAACATCCATCCATCCATCCATTTTCTGTACACCCTTGTCCCTAGCGGGGTCAGGAGGGGTGCTGGTGCCTATGTCCAGCGAATGTTTCGGGCGAGAGGCGGGGTCACCCTGGACAGGGTGCCAGTCTGTCGCAGGGCAATAAATTAAACAGTTTTATTAATGTATAAAATAAAGTGATTTAGTTTGAGACAAATTGAAAGAACTTACATGTCTGAATAAAATATTTCCCAATTAAAATAAGGTTACGTACCATAAATACTGCCATTGTTAAGATCCAGTAATGTTTGTTGTCTGAACATTTCTGGATGATTTATTATTTTTAGAAAGACCTTGTCATTATGCTATTTTGTGCAGAACAATAATTGTATTTTTTATTCAGTTTGATTTTATATGGTAGTTAGGTTACTTCCACACAAGAGGGCAGTGTAGTGTCAGAAGCAATAGATGTGGTTATCTTGCCATCAGGTAGAGAAAGAGGTTTGACAGCGTTTTACTTTTGTTTTTACTTAATTTTACTTGACCAGCGTTTAGAATCCACAGAGATTCTTTCATGTATGCTTTACCTGAGGTATTGTTTGTTTGCTCTTACTTTTAGTCTAGCACTGGGGCAGCCTCATAAAATCAATGTCAGAAGTTTTCTCTGTAGTTAAACCATTTATGTGTTTAGGCCCTAAACGAAAACTGTTATCGCCTAAACTTTAGGGGATAAAAACAGTTTTCGTACCTTCAACATCAGACCTAAGTTTTTATTCACAAACAAGTGTTCAAAAAAAGAAATTCTTGCCCATAATCTGATAGTTAAAGGGCGCCATTCCACTCCCTCCTCACCATGGACTCGGTATCTTAACAACATGGAGGCAGAGAAACTGAGAATCGGTTCAGTCATTTTGAGACCGAGGGCAGCCAGACTAATTCATTTCTGCTAAATTGTTATATTTAGCTAAATACTGTTGTTGAGGGGCACTGACAGGCCTCCTGACGCACAGATAAAAAATATTGAAAAAAAAGGTGTTCTGGTTCCGGTTTCAACCGAAATGGCAGCATAAGAAGAGCGCTCCTTCTTAAAGATTTTAATAACTCTCCTGCAACTTTAACTACTTACAGACTTTACTGTAAGATAGTAAGTGCAAGATAGGATGGAAACAAGAGAGAGAAGCAAGAAATATGCTCCAGAAATGGTGATGATGAACCGCAGTACAAAGATAGCCATGCTAATACAAAGACGGATCCGAAAAATCAAAAGGTAATGAAAAACCCAAAGTTAATCTCGAAATTATCCTTTGAGAAATACAAGAATTCAGACAAGAAAATAAGCAACATCTAGGTGTTTCAAGGGAGGACATTAACAAAGCGAACCAAGAAGCCGTAGAGTGTATCGGGGCAGCGGAAGACAAACTAGACAAGGCAGAGTTAGTAGTGAGAAACAAACTAAAAACACAGATTCAAAACAAAGACCTAGCAGCAAAGGCAAGGAGGAAGAATATATGGATTTTCAACATACCGGAGAATGAAGAACAGGGCAAATTGATGACTGACTATGTAAAAAAAACTCTTCCAAGAGAAACTGGGCCTTCCTGATTCCTTTGAATTCAGCATAGAAAGAGTGCATAGAGCAATAAACCAACAGGAGCAGCAAAGCCAAGATCTATCGTAGCCCAATTCCTGTGACTACAATAGGAGGAAAATACTGATAAAGGAAAAACTAACCAAATATGGATACAGTAAATCATATTATTCCTCATACAAAGGAAAACATAAAAGAGGAGTGGCAATATTAATATCAAGTAAAATAATTTTTGAACATAGATTTGAACTCAAAGATGAAGCGGACCAATATATATTATTCAGAGGAAATATAAATGGAGAGACATGTACTTTTCTCAATGTTTACGCCCCACCTGGAAGTGATGTCTTGTTTTTTTACTAAGATAATGGACCTGATTGTAAATAACTCAGAGGGAATACTTATCTGTGGGGGAGAGTTTAATGTTCACCTTCAGCCACCTCTAGATACCTCTAGACAGAAAGCTAACAATGAAACAATTAATAAAAAATTCAGCAACTTATTGTAAAACATCAGACTAATAGACATTTGGAGGGAAATGAATCCAAGGACCAGACAATATACTCACTTCTCTCACTTGATTGGTCCTACCTGTTTAAAGGGCTAAAGAGGTTTCGAATAAGTGATCCAATAATAAATAATATCAAGGCGCTTCATAATAACTCGACTTCTAAAATGAGGATAAACCTAACAGATTCACTTGCACTTGAGAGAGGAGTAAGACAGACTGACCGTCACAAGCTCCTCTCTGACACATGATCCAGACAAAAAACAATGTCATTTCTGAAGAACTGAGCAAAAGCAATCAGCCTCAGAGACTGACTTCACACTATCAACAGCCACAAAGTTAAAACAATGAGCATAGGGACTTCCGGTTATGGCGTCTCAGTGAAAAGGTGCATGTGCGTATGGCTCGCTGTTAAATCCTTAAATTAATCCGTAATTAAGATCAATATTCACAATTTCGCTCGTTTATGGTAACGGAAAACGTTTAGTGGGGATCATGCCACCGAAAAATGCCAAAGTTGTCCAGCAACCAACTAAAGCGACTCCACGAGAGAATGCGGCTAATGTAGCTCATGCTAACGAGACAGCACCGGCTAACTCGACAGAGGCTCAAGAAGCTCCGACCAACCATGATATTCTTAGAGCAATTAACCTGCTGAAGGAAGATATGAACAAACAATCTGCTGATATGATGAAAGCAATTCAGGATATCAAAGGGGACATGCAATCGCTCACTGAGAGAACTGGGGAAACAGAAGTGCGAATTTCGCAGGTAGAGGATGACGTTACTTCCCTTCAAAGAAGAGTTAAATCACTGGAGAGAACCGTGGAGGTGCTTGGTGATAGAGTTGCGGAGCAAGAAGACAGGAGCAGACGCTCCAACCTGAGACTGGTCGGGCTGCCTGAAAAATCCGAGGGAGCGGATCTGTGTGGCTTTCTGGAGACATGGCTTCGAGAAACACTAGGTGAGGACTTCACCTCCTCCCGATGCGTGGAAAGAGCTCACAGGATCGGGCCCCTCAGCTCTAAAACTGCGGCTCCAAGAGTTGTTATAATGAAGTTTCGGAGTTATAGAGACCGGGATATAACTCTGAAAGCCCCCAGGAAAATGAAGGAAGTGCATTATGAGAATCACCGTGTCACCTTTTTTCCTGACTTTTCGGCCGAGACTCGCAAGCTGCAGAGGCGCTTTGATGGAGTGAAAGCCCGGCTTCGAGTCCTTAAAGTCCGGTATGGTATTTTGTATCCAGCTCATCTGATCATCACACACAATGACAAGCGACGGATCTTCAAGTCAGTGGAAGAAGCCGAGAAATACATCGATGGAATAAGCCCACAGGCAGAGAATAACTCCAGGACATAGTGTGTGCCCATCTCTTCCCCTCAACAGTGGATACAAAAGGAACAAATTGCAGTGGACAATATTGTAAGTTGACAAACGTTTTGTTGATGTATGTGAAAGCATGAACACTGCTATTAATATTTCTATATTATACCTTTGTATTGTTACCAAATCTAGCCTTAACTATTAATATTTTGGTCAAATTATTCTTTGTTCGGCCAGCCAACCCACATATTACCTTCGTTATGCGTGTGGACTTTTACGTTACCCACTTAGTGGATGCAACGTTTCATATAACCCGAGTTCAATGTTCAGAAGGGATTAACACCACATTTCGTTTGGGGAAATGTGTGGTGATTTGGGATGAAGGGCTCACTATGGGTACAGTTTTTTTGTTGACTTTACATGACTTGAATGTGAGAATAAGAAGAGGCCAATGCATTATATTTGCTTACATCTCCAAGTACACGATTTATGTCTGATTGCCCGGTAATCAATATATCTAGTTGGAATGTTAGAGGTCTGAACAAAATGGTGAAACTTAAACAAGTGATGGGCAGGATCAAACAGATGGAAACTACAATATGTTTTTTACAAGAGACACACTTGATTGAAAAGGATGTAAATAAAATTAGATCTAGGTGGCCGGGACAGGTATTCTCCTCTAGTTTTACAACTCACGCCAGAGGAGTAATAATAATGATTCACAAATCAATTCCATTTGAACTTAAAAATAAATACCTTGACTCGGCAGGGAGATTTATCATTCTTAGTGGGACTATAATCTCTACATTGGTCAACTTTGTATGTCTATATGCCCCCAGCGGGGATGATCCTACCTTTTACCAAAATCTGTTTTTAACCATGTCAGCTTATAATGGTTCATTTATAATTGGTGGAGATTTCAATTGTGTTTTAAACCCTGCAATAGACCGTTCAAATAGTTCTGTCATATCCCACCAACAAGCCAGGAAAACGGTCGAGAAATATATGAAAGATCTTATTATAGTGGAGGTTTGGAGGCAACTTCATCCAAATAAGACAGAGTACTCATGCTTTTCAAGCACCTCCAAAACTTATTCACGAATAGATTATTTTCTGGTCTCCTCCGGTTTATTATCTACAGTTCAAAAATGTTGGTATGAAGCTATTCTACTTTCTGATCATGCCCCAGTTATTCTATCAATAAAATTACCAAACTATTGCCGGTCTTCAATCCCATTTCGATTTCAAGCTAAATGGTTTAGATCCCAAGAATTTGAGGAATTTCTCAAAGAGAAAATAACTGAGTATTTCAATTTTAATACAACCCAAACCAGTGCATCAATAAAATGGGAAGCCTTTAAAGCCTATATAAGGGGGGAAATAATGAGTTATACTAGGCATAAATCAAGACTACATTTGAATAAATTAAAAAACATTGAAAAACAAATCAAAGAATTACAAGAGCAACTGTATCACTCTAATGACGCTGACAAATATAGGAGACTTCTTTTACTAAAATCGGAATATAATGAGCTCACTACCAACAAAATAGCAACTAATCTACTGTGGTTAAAACAGTCATATTATGATCAGGGTGAGAAGGCAGGTAAACTCTTAGCTTGGAGGCTTAAAAAGTTACAGACGAATCGGGCTATAAATTCAATCAAATTAAATAATGGTGAAAATCTGGTAGATCCAAAAAGTATAAACGATGCATTTGCAAAATATTATGAAAACTTATATACATCCCAATATCTAGACAACACAAATAAACAGAAACAGTTTCTGGACCAACTTTAATTTCCAACTCTGTCAGAAGAGAATAAGAACAATTTGGATGAAAAGCTGAGTATTGAAGAACTTAAAATGGCCTTAAGCTGCATGAATTCGGGTAAGGCACCTGGCCCCGATGGCCTTCCAATTGAACTTTACAAGAAATTTCCAGATAAATTACTGCCCCCTCTACTCGAAACGTTCAATGAATCTTATGAAAAAGGCATCCTGCCTCCATCACTACGTTTGGCAACTATTTCTCTCTTGTTAAAGCCTGGTAAACCCCCAACAGAAATGGGTTCATATAGGCCCATTTCTTTAATGTCCTGTGACACAAAAATTCTGTGCAAAGCTTTGGCTCGAAGGATTGAAACTCATATTCCTAATTTAATCTCGAATGACCAAAATGGATTTGTTATTGGGCGCCAAGCCTTTCACAGTACCCGTCGATTGCTAAATATATTATATGCAAAACAGTTTGCTATGGACCACGCCTTTCTATCATTAGATACTGAGAAAGCTTTTGAGAGGATCGAATGGAGCTATCTCTTTGATACCCTTAAAAGATTTGGCTTAGGAGAAAAATACACTGCTCAAAAAAATAAAGGGAACACTTAAACAACACAATATAACTCCAAGTAAATCAAACTTCTGTGAAATCAAACTGTCCACTTAGGAAGCAACACTGATTGACAATCAATTTCACCTGCTGTTGTGCAAATGGAATAGACAACAGGTGGAAATTATTGGCAATTAGCAAGACACACTCAATAAAGGAGTGGTTCTGCAGTTGGGACCACAGACCACTTCTCAGTACCTATGCTGTCTGGCTGATGTTTTGGTCAGTTTTGAATGTTGGTGGTGCTTTCACACTCGTGGTAGCATGAGACGGACTCCACAACCCACACAAGTGGCTCAGGTAGTGCAGCTCATCCAGGATGGCACATCAATGCGAGCTGTGGCAAGAAGGTTTGCTGTGTCTGTCAGCGTAGTGTCCAGAGGCTGGAGGCGCTACCAGGAGCCAGGCCAGTACACCAGGAGACGTGGAGGAGGCCATAGGAGGGCAACAACCCAACAGCAGGACCGCTACCTCCGCCTTTGTGCAAGAAGGAACAGGAGGAGCACTGCCAGAGCCCTGCAAAATTACCTCCAGCAGGCCACAAATGTGCATGTGTCTGCACAAACGGTTAGAAACCGACTCCATGAGGATGGTATGAGGGCCCGACGTCCACAGGTGGGGGTTGTGCTCACAGCCCAACACCGTGCAGGACGCTTGGCATTTGCCAGAGAACACCAGGATTGGCAAATTCGCCACTGGCGCCTTGTGCTCTTTACAGATAAAAGCAGGTTCACACTGAGCACATGTGACAGACGTGACAGAGTCTGGAGACGCCGTGGAGAGCGGTCTGCTGCCTGCAACATCCTTCAGCATGACCGGTTTGGCAGTGGGTCAGTAATGGTGTGGGGTGGCATTTCTTTGGAGGGCCGCACAGCCCTCCATGTGCTCACCAGAGGTAGCCTGACTGCCATTAGGTACCGAGATGAGATCCTCAGACCCCTTGTGAGACCATATGCTGGTGCGGTTGACCCTGGGTTCCTCCTAATGCAGGACAATGCTAGACCTCATGTGGCTGGAGTGTGTCAGCAGTTCCTGCAAGATGAAGGCATTGAAGCTATGGACTGGCCAGCCCGTTCCCCAGACCTGAATCCGATTGAGCACATCTGGGACATCATGTCTCGCTCCATCCACCAACGTCACGTTGCACCACAGACTGTCCAGGAGTTGGCGGATGCTTTAGTCCAGGTCTGGGAGGAGATCCCTCAGGAGACCATCCGCCACCTCATCAGGAGCATGCCCAGGCGTTGTAGGGAGGTCATACAGGCACGTGGAGGCCACACACAATACTGAGCCTCATTTTGACTTGTTTTAAGGACATTACATTAAAGTTGGATCAGCGTGTAGTGTTATTTCACTTTAATTTTGTGTGTGGCTCCAAATCCAGGCCTCCATTGGTTAATAAATTTGATTTCCATTGATGATTTTTGTGTGATTTTGTTGTCAGCACATTCAACTTTGTACAGAACAAAGTATTCAATGAGAATATTTCTTTCATTCACATCTAGAATGTGTTATTTGAGTGTTCCCTTTATTTTTTTGAGCAGTGTATTTAAAATGGATTCAATTACTATATACTGAGCCAGTTGCTAAGGTCGCAACAAACGGTCAACTTTCAACATGTATTAGCCTCTGTAGATCGACGCGACAGGGATGCCCTCTGTCCCCCCTCCTTTTCTTATTTGCCATTGAGCCGCTTGCCATGGCAATACGTAAATCCCCTGAAATCACCGGCATTCAAATTGGAGATGTGGAGCACCGGTTGTCTCTTTTTGCAGATGATATTGTTCTGTTTTTAGCTAATCTGAAAGAGTCTATTCAGGCTGTTGATAAAATTCTGAAGGAATTTGGTGAATTCTCAGGTTACAAAGTTAACTAAAAGAAAAGCTCCTTATTACTGCTTAACAGAAATTAACCCCCCAATACAAATACAATTTGCTTATACCTATGAGGGCTTTACCTACCTAGGAATTAAGATTAACCCAGATCTAGGAAAAATGTGTCTCTATAAACTATGATCCTAGCATTACCAGAGAAGGGTCATTTAACATTTCTACCTTTGGAGCCCAGAGACGGGTCGACTGACCTGAAGGATCCCAAATCTCTTTAGCTTACACTTTTTGCATGATTTTCCACTCCTACCTTCTGGCCTGACGGTCAATGGCCACATTTACAATTGAAGAAGGGATGCTAATTTGAGCCATCAGAGTCGTCAGTTTGGACTCAGGGTCTTTTGACCCTCTTTCGGGACTTCAGGGGGGAGGTCGAAAACCCTGGTAATTCTAGTTAATATTAGATTCCCTAGATAGATGGAATGAGATGCCAATTTCAATGATAGGTCGTATTAACATCATTAAAATGTCCATTCTCCCGAAGTTCTTATACCTTTTTCAGTCCATCCCCTTACACATTCCAGCTTCCTTCTTTTCTTCAATAGATAAAGCCTTTACCAAATTTATATGGAACAATAAACGCCCCAGATTGCGACTCTCTCTTCTTTATCTGCCCTATGAACGAGGTGGGCTTAGAGTACCAAACATTAAGTTGTACTATCATGCAGCACAGCTTTGTGCTGCTACTTGCTATTTTTCCACTGGTGACATACCCTCTTGGGTACAAATAGAGAACAACTTATTAACATTATCTTTGACATCCTATCTTTACTCAGCAGATCTTAAACATCTATTAAAAAACACCAAAAATCCTTTTCTCAAAAACACAATATCAGTTTGGCACCACTCACATTCAGTTTTGGATGAGGTGTCCGAGCTCTCATGTCTATCACCTATTTGGGGAAATAATAGATTCAAACCAGGAAGAGCAGACAGAGGATTTAGAATATGGTTGAATAAAGGCGTAAATAAAATAGGGGACCTTTATAGTGAAGGAGTTTTGATGTCCTTTGAACAGCTGGCAAATAAGTACAGTCTGCCTCAAAAACATTTTTTTAAGTATTTACAGATTAGAAGCTTTGTTTTTGCGTCACTGATATCCACTGCTGAACCTCCACTCTCTACCATAGAATATTTAGCCACTCACCACAATCAGAGTAGGGGTCTACTCTCCAAATTTTATAATATCTTGCTTTTAGCCTTAAAAGAAAATAGTCTCTCATATTTACAAGCATGGAAAAGAGATCTGCAAACTGAAATCTCTGAAGATGAATGGAACAACTCTTGTCTACTGGCACAAACGCAAACTATTAACACAAGGTTTAGACTATTACAATACAAGTGGTTGTTTAGGACATATATCACTCCTATAAAACTTCACCATTTCAACTCAAATATTCCTGATGTGTGTGTTAAATGTAATATAGATAAGGGTACTCTTCTTCATTGTATGTGGGAATGTATGGAACTTCAAACTTTCTGGAAGGAGGTTATTGTGTTCACCTCTCGTTTGATTGAACAGGATGTTTCAATGGACAGTAAACTTTGCCTACTGCATATTTTTCCAGATGGATTTAAAGTACCTATAAAGAGAAAGAAGCTTGTGAGTTTTTGCCTTTTGCAGGCTAAACATTTGATTGCTCTGAAATGGAGGAACCCAGAAAGACCAAAGATAAATGAATGGATCAAACTACTGAGCAACAAACTGGCAATGGAAAAACTGACTTGTATAACAAAAGGAAAACTTGAAGACTTCAATGATATTTGGTCCCCCTTCCTATATTTTATCGAACAATGTGACATGTAAACTCAATCTTTCCTTTCTTTTTGTGTAGATAGTGAGCCCTGGGGTTTTGTGTGTTTTTCTTTATTATTATTATTTTTGGGGTGAGGGGAGGGACGGCATTGTGTTAATTTTTTTTTCCTTTTCTTTTTTTTCTTTTTTCATGTTCTTTTCTTGTATGTTTATATAGCAGAAAATTCTAATAAAAATATTTTGGAAAAAAAACCCAATGAGCATAGCAATGCACATGAAATGCATATTTGGCAACTTTCTGAATGCTGGCCTTTTTTCTGTTTGGAATGCTGAACATTTGAATTTTAACTGTAAAACATTTGCTTTAATATGGCTTGCTGCTCTCTACCTCATTATATAATAATTTCCACTTTGAGCAGTGGATTGTTGGGGAGGACAGAATTTTACTGATGTCCATCCATTCCGCATTAGTCCTGAATGAAAAGATCAGCAGAACCATACGACTTCTGGAGTTATCATTAGAGCAGTTTGATTGTATTAACAGTCTTATATTTTGACCATTCAGCATTATATAGTTAGGTCTTCTCAAACCCCCAGTTGGTCAGGGCAGATGGCCTCTTGTGCTGAGCCAGGTTCTGGTTCTGCTGGAGGTTTCTTCCTGTTAATAGAATAGAATAGAATATACTTTATTGCTTATTAATTGAGAAGTCACTCAATATTAACTCAATATATTTATACCTAAGAGTGAAGTTATTCAAAAATAAATAAATAAATAAGCATGCACATCCAAATATGCTAATCTAAAATTAATCTATAAATGAGTGCAGAGAAAATTAAATTTAAGTTACTCAGACTTGGGCATTGAAAAGTGTAATGGTTACAGGAGGAAATGATTTTCTGTGGTGCTCTGTGGTTTATTTTGGTAAAATGAGTTTCTGGATGAAGGTGGTCCTGTAGCCTGCCCGCACGTCATGAAGTAGACGAGACTCGTGCAAGATGACCTGCATCTTAACAGTATCCTTCTCTCTGATACCACATGTCACTCACATGTCGATGTGCCCCTCTGCAAGGCACTTAACCCCAAGTTGCTTACTGATGTGCGTATCAGTATCTAGATGTGTGTGCGTATGGGTGAATGTGACTCTAGCGTAAAGCACTGGGGTGGTCAAAATGATTGGAAAAGTGCTATTTAAGTTCAGTCCATTTACGGTTTAGAAGTGGCTCCAAGTAATTCTGAATTTCACTTTAGAATTAACTTTATTCTTTGTAATTTCTGTACAATGATCTGTCTGTTGACGTATACAGGGGTTGGACAATGAAACTGAAACACCTGGTTTTAGACCACAATAACTTATTAGTATGGTGTAGGGCCTCCTTTTGCGGCCAATACAGCGTCAATTCGTCTTGGGAATGACATATACAAGTCCTGCACAGTGGTCAGAGGGATTTTAAGCCATTCTTCTTGCAGGATAGTTGCCAGGTCACGACGTGATGCTGGTGGAGGAAAATGTTTCCTGACTCGCTCCTCCAAAACACCCCAAAGTGGCTCAATAATATTTAGATCTGGTGACTGTGCAGGCCATGGGAGATGTTCAACTTCACTTTCATGTTCATCAAACCAATCTTTCACCAGTCTTGCTGTGTGTATTGGTGCATTGTCATCCTGATACACAGCACCGCCTTCAGGATACAATGTTTGAACCATTGGATGCACATGGTCCTCCAGAATGGTTCGGTGGTCCTTGGCAGTGACGCGCCCATCTAGCACAAGTATGGGGCCAAGGGAATGCCATGATATGGCAGCCCAAACCATCACTGATCCACCCCCATGCTTCACTCTGGGCATGCAACAGTCTGGGTGGTACGCTTCTTTGGGGCTTCTCCACACCGTAACTCTCCCGGATGTGGGGAAAACAGTAAAGGTGGACTCATCAGAGAACAATACATGTTTCACATTGTCCACAGCCCAACATTTGCGCTCCTTGCACCATTGAAACCGACGTTTGGCATTGGCACGAGTGACCAAAGGTTTGGCTATAGCAGCCCGGCCGTGTATATTGACCCTGTGGAGCTCCCGATGGACAGTTTTGGTGGAAACAGGAGAGTTGAGGTGCACATTTAATTCTGCCGTGATTTGGGCAGCCGTGGTTTTATGTTTTTTGGATACAATCCGGGTTAGCACCCGAACATCCCTTTCAGACAGCTTCCTCTTGCGTCCACAGTTAATCCTGTTGGATGTGGTTTGTCCTTCTTGGTGGTATGCTGACATTACCCTGGATACCGTGGCTCTTGACAAAGACTTGCTGTCTTGGTCACAGATGCGCCAG